>NC_135176.1:952285-1304785 GCF_041146795.1 Maylandia zebra | reverse complement strand
TACATAAAACGGGTTGCTTTTGGGATTTCTCACTGGCTTACTCTGTTTTCTCTTTGAATCTAGGCTGATCCACTTTCTTCAGCTTTCCTGGTCAACAGAATGAAAAGAGAAAAAGCAGAACTCACGAGGAAACCCACACTGCTTCACCAACTTCTTCTTGGACACCAGCTTCATGGCCTGAAAGTAAAAAGTTATTTAGCGCACGAAACAATGATGTTTGCAACAAGCAAAAAGGCAACGCATCAGAGAGGGAAGCACACAAAGCCAAGAACGTTAACGTATCGCAGCCAGAATCATCGTGTGGACGCCGCCTTCGCCCCAACGTGCACAAACATCAAAGCAGGAAATTCTCCTTTGTACGAAGTGAAGGCGGCGTTTCTCAGCAGATCTGAGGAATCTTTCATGGAAAAACCAAGCGGCTCCTGGAGCACAGCTGAGTGTCGCAGTGATCCTGGCCTCTTGTAAGGAACTGGTCATGCAAAGGAAAAGGAAAGTAATAACATTCACTGCATGTTTCTCTAACAGACACTCACAATATCAATGTGAATCCACTGATTCGTAATTTGTGGCAGGAGGAACATTTTCTGCTATTTCTACACCACAAACTGTGACACTGATGAACAGCCTGCTGGTTTCTTGTATAACTGGTCGCCATGGCTCTGACTGTGCACAAACGAGGTTTGGCAGAGAAGAAGATCCTGCGTTGTGCACAGTTACATGGTGTTCTGCCTGTGCGTAAACACACAATCAAAATGTAACGCGAGCCTGGCTGAAGATGGACTGTGCACTGAGGCGGCAACGTGACTCATGTGTGGCGCCGATCAAAGGAAGCCAAAAGTGCGTCAGCAGCAAATAGATGTAGTAGGAGGTGGATAAGAAGGTTCAAATGACTTAAGGCATCGTATCGTTCCCATTACTGCACCACTGAGCCTGCTGCAGAGCCTTCAGCGCTCTGATCTGTAGGTTTTTCAGTAAACACGCGACACATTAACTTTGCTAACAGATGAAATAAGAAGAGCAGAAAGGTTGGATCAGGTAATCTTTACTGACAGGCTGGATGAGCTGCAGGGCAAACTCCACTTTCTGTGCAACATGCTGGAATTTGATGAAACAAAAACTGAATTAGCAGCATGCACCACGTAATATTCACCGATACCACTCACAGCTTTGTTTTTGCACATTTCTGGACTACGGGCACATCACGTGTTTGGGTTCCTGCAGTTTTCCCTCTGTACACCACACCAATGGGTTTTATATCAAACTACAAGTACGTGACTGAAGTGAGACTTTCAGCTTTATTTCACTTTAAGGGTTTAATAAAAGTGCTGCATGAACCCTTCAGCAATTAAAGGCTTCAAGTTCATTGGACAACTAACAGAATGTCAAACATGGGGACTGCTGTGATCACCAAACGCTGCATTTGACCCTGACATGATGCAGAGTTCAGTCTCATCCTCAGTGAGGACGAGAACACTTCATCATCTGTAACCTGCAGCTGATGTCACCGTGTTGGTCCTGAAACGCCAAAATTAAAGTTGGACCAGGTTCAGTATCGACCAATCACATTGTTGTGATGTCATAGTTCTGCGACATGGAAAAAGCAAAATACAAAAAAGTGAGGTGGGGGTGAGGGGTGGAGGTGTGGGGGTCAGGGGGCTAACGTTATGGTTGTGGGGTAAAGGAACAACAATTACGTCATCGTTTGTGGACTTGATGGATTGGTGTACGACACAGTGACATCATATTACGCAGCTTATTTTTCTTTCTGTGTCACAAACAACAACAAACTGGAGCTTCCTCTGCCTTTAGTCAAATCAAATATCTGTTAATAATTAGCTCTTCAAATTCACTGCTCCCAACTTCCAGGCAGGAAGTTGCTTCGCTTTGGCGCCCTGACAAACAGCATCGCCACATTCGGATTCCTGCCCATCAGGTGTGGAGCACAGTGATTATACAGAGGACACAGGGTGCTGCAGAAACATACACAAAAAATGCAAATCCTATGACACAGTTTGTTTTCTGCATACTGAACATCAGGTACATGATGCATTTACTTCCCTTTAAACTGGCCACGGCTGATCACGAGTGCAAACACTTCGTTGTCCTCAGCGACAGCGCGTCCTGTTGAGATGTGATCTGTCCTCTGTGAAGCGAGTGACGTGTGCATGCTGTACGTGGGCTCAGGCATTCTCCATGAAAAATCCAATCAGTTTAATGTTCTGCCAATTCAGACTGCCAGGAAATATAATCACCCTTCATGTCACCATTACTCATCTCCTCCTCTTTTGATTCCCATCATTGTTATTTCAGATGCGCCTCTCGTGTGAGCCAGTCTGCATCGGCCCACAGCGCAGGAAGCGCTTCCATCAGTTTCAACTATCAGAGTTAAACACGAGAACGCAGTGAATTGCAGACGTGTGCAACAAAAATTAGACCTTTCCCACACGTATGTAGAAATCCCGCCGGTACACGGGAAGCTTTTAATTCATTCATTTTTATTTATTTTGAAGAATCAGACGGCCAGCGTGTGATAATCAGAGTCTGTTTCAAACACGTTAGTCGTGCTGGACCTGAGTGTGAGGAGTTAACACGAATCTCAGTTACCAATACAGCTCCAGTATCATCACATGCAACTGCAGACCGGCTCCGTCTTCAAAGCAAGCGCTTGTTAGACGTCGAGTTCACAGGTTCACACAGTCAGGGTAGTTTTCAGGAGGCTGGACACAAACTGCAGCTCTCCACACTGGACATTGTTTAAAACTGCATTTCATTACCGTCTCAAGAGCCACGTTTGAGCACTGCCTTGTTTGACTATTTTCCTTGTTGTATAGAGCTCGCCTGTGTCCTTGGATAAACATCCTGTTCACTACCATGCAGCACCAGGACAAACTCCTGACTTGTGTTTAGCAGTGAGCTGCTGCTGCCTCTGGTTCAAAAGTACATCTTAAACCGTCGACATTGATCCTGCTGCACAGGGCAGCTTAGTTATGTTAAGGTAACAGCTTACACTTGGAGGGACACCTGGCAGGAACGGCCCAAAACAAGCTCGTGTTTGTGTGCTGGCTCGATGCAGACTCTGCTGGTGAACTGGCCACAGAGCAGAGCTGCTTTGAAGGGAGATAAAAGGGCCTGAGATGCACTTTAAATGGCAGCAGACGCCACTCTCACTCCCAAGTTTCTTCCACAGCAACTGATGCAATTTAAGGGATGAAATTCACAACAAGGAGAACAAAAATAAAAGAATCGATAGCACCGGTCCTCGGTGGAGGCAGCAGACTGAGAGAGGCTTGATGAAAGCTTAAAGGATGCTGACGGTAAAACAAGCTCCCACCAAATAACTTACATAATGTTTGTCATCATCTTCATTGTAGGCAAGTTTTACCACACCATAGGAGCCCTGCAATACAAAAACAGAACAACACATTTACAGGCAGACCAGCCGAGCATTGCAAACATGAAATCTCTACTTTGAGTTTGTAGTTTCAGCTTTGCACCGAAACAAGAGCAGCTCGTGAGCAGGACTGCTCAGAGAATCTGTTCAGATTCCTAAAGCATCGCTCGGAGCAGACGGCAGCGCCACACTGACAGAATGTTTTCGAGGCAGCACCGTTTCCACTGAAAGACAACATTTTTATTCTCTGGCAGCACAGAATGGGTCCTCCCACACACACGCTTCCCGAGGATGTGTGTTTAGTGCCAGCGCTCTGCACCGAGGAACCGACCGAATGTTCAGAGAGGTTCAGTAATCATATATAGACTCTGATGCCCGGACAGCTTAAAGGCGCCACTTACTCACTTATTTGTTCTCAAAAGTTAACAGTCAGGACTTTGATGCAATCCACTGTAATACGCACCGCTGCAGCTGCAACTGACATTTTTCTCATTTAATATGCACAATTTTACTGCTCGCTGCATTTTACAGTGCAACTGTGAGTGAAGCTTCCTGCTTGTAAACTTGGACGTGTGGCCTGCAGCTGAGTCGCATATAAAGCACGCAAAGAGAATATACAGCAAATATCAGTCTGACAGTATTTGTTTCCCTCTCTAACCTGTTTGAGACGGTTAGCCTCGCCGGCTACAATGCGCACTTCACACAACTGGATTTGGTTTTTCAGTTGTACCTCTGCTCTGTTCCCAACACGACAAGTTCCTCCAAATCCAAATCACAACAGTGTTTCTCTTTAATCGCGACTTTCTGTGCAACCTGAAAATATCGACGCTCTTATGTTGCATTTACATGCATTTCTGCTTCAAAACACAAACACCTGAAAGCACTTTGATTTTTGCTGTGTGCTTTTGTCATATCAGGGTTTATTATCAGGGTATCAACAACCCATAAGTCTGACATCACTTTAATCTGAGCTTAAATTCATTTTAGGGGTCATTATAGGTCCTTCTAGGCAGTCGCATTAGCAACGTGTCTATAAAGCAGATGTCTGGTTTTAGGAATAATTGAATGAAATTCTGGGATGTGTAGTAATCAGGATACTTTAACCACCCAGTCTCTCCTTTACAGCCTCTTTGTTTTTGCTTGGACAGTCCTATTATGCTAACATGCTAAAGCCACTGTGGATCTGCTAGCAAGCCAATGTTAGCGGTTATCGACAAATACTGCAGCGCTTCAGTACAACAGTGCTAGTCTGTGACTTCTCCATGAATCTGTGGTCCAGTGTTGGCTTCAGGCATGTGCTCACCCTAAAGCTCCATCCTCCTCCTGCTTTACGGCTCTCGTCTAATAAATGAGTAAAGGCTTTAATGACTTTATCCCATAGCAGCTGGGTCATTTCTATATTCTGACTGAACGTCTTTGTGCAAACAGAGTCGTCCCTGTTGGCTATTAGAAAAAATGGGCTGTTTGCAGCACTTTGGCTTCACAAATTTAAATGTTTTTCTTTGTTTCTAAAAAGCTGTAAAAGACGACACAGCCGAAATGTACAAATATGGAGGATAAAAAAAAATGTAATGGCCCTCCTGGGCTGTGATGCACCAGCTGAAACTGGGTTGTGCAGGCCTTTGGTTGGTGATGCAACATCCAACAACACCCAACCACAAATAAACCCACACGTGGTAATTTGATGGGTCAAATTTAGGAATGTACAGAACAAAATGAAAATGGGCCACGCTCTGCGCTGTCCATTTCCTCACATGCAGCCCGACCTCTCCTCAGTTACTGCTGCTTTGTAAACTGAATGGAGGCCAAGGGCACGGATGGTACTCACCTTTCCAATCTCACTCTTCAGCTTATACTGGTTCAACTGGATACAGTCCTAAGAAGCAAGCAAAGCAGACAAACATGAAAAATCAATAAGGAATCATTTCAGCATCTGAAAGCAAAAGAAGAAACAAAATGTTCTTCCTGCTCGTGTGCTCACACGTGCACTGAAAGTTATTTATTCCTGACCGTAGGTGACGATGCAGTCTGCAGTGTGTTTACCGTCTGCAGATCCATTAGTGCTACTGCTTAAACGGCTGATTTGCAGTTCCATAGCAACCACTGCTACAGCAGAGTTAGCCAGGGGCACGGCACAGGAGGGGAGGGGGCAAGGTGAGGGTTGGGGGTGTGGGGACAAAGGCTGTGGAGTCAGTAATCAAAAGGTGATCACTGCTCTATGTGTGCGTGTGTGTGTGCGTGCATGCGTATGTGCGTGCGAGAAAGCAGTCGTTTTATTTCATTACAGCTGGGGGGGCGGCGGCTTGTGAGCGAGCCCAGTCGCCCGAGGCGTGTTTACAGAATGAGAGGTGGTAGCAGAACACGGATGTTAGCGTGCAGGACGAAAGCACCAGCTCACGCTGCAGGACGGGACAGGCAACGTATTTTAGAAAACGTTATAATGTGGGTTAATATCACTGCTGGTTATGTTAGCGTCGGCACGGCAGGAGATGTGAGGCTGATGCGCTGCCGCTGTGCAGCACTGTGGACTATTATGAAGGGGACAGAAGACTGAGGCTTGGGTACAACTCAGAAAAGGAGTGCTGTGATTGGCTGAAGAGAGATAAAAAGACAAAAATGAAAACAGGGCAGTCAAGGATCAGAGGGAAAATGAAGAGATTCCAAAGAAAAGAGCAGCAGGAGGGATTGTTTTGGATTCCCAGCTTGCTTGCACATGCTCAGTGGATGCAGCGCTGCAGTTAATACTCTGTCAGGGCTGATGGAGAAACAGGGTCATGCAGAAAGCCTTAAATACATCTGCCACTCATGCACATATCAAGCTGAAATGCTCCACTGCCCCACGCTAAATCTTTAGAGGGGGGCTGTCACCGTACACTCACACGGCTGCCCCAGCTGTCATCGGTTTCCCTGCAGACCTCAGCCTGTCCTTCGTCATCTGCATTCATTGCTAAACAGCTGATCAATATCAGTGCATAACAAATACACACTCGAAATCAATGACCAGGCATTAAAAGTCAGCAGCCTGAGGACGTAATATTAAAACCAAAAGGAGAATTTGTCAAACAGCATCCGAAGCCTGAAGGTGCAAAAATCCATTTTACAATCTGTTTGGACAAAACTGCAGATGAGGTGAAGCGAGACGAATTTAGAGTAAGAGGGTTTATTCTGCGTTGGTTCTTTACTCCAAGCTCCCCCCGCTGCTGCATTAACATCATTAACGTACATGTAGTCATACAAGAAAGCAGCTTTTATGGTAATCTGGTGTAAAAGCCTGCAAAATGTATCACGCTGCACAGACAAACACAAGCAGATACTTAGCAGCAAAGACTGCCAAACTCCATCCCGAGAGTCACGTACAGTTTCCACTCACGAATCCAGCACGCAGTATTCCTGCTTGGAAACATTTTACTGGGGGGCATTTAGGTTAGCATGCACTGTTGCCGGGTGCATTCATCTCATTGCATCAACTCTTCCAGCAGACTGGGTCGGTGCATTAGTTTCCTCCTTTTACTGCAGTCAGTGTAATTGCATCTCTAGGCCCATAGACACTCATGTCAAGTACAATTACACCGTCTCACAGTGATGCCTGTTTTTGTCCTTACTGTTGATAGTGTTCTTCAGATCCTCCAAACTTTAAAACACAAATCATTCTCTTAAAAGTTCCCACGGTGCACGGGGAACACATTATGAACAGACTGCAAGTACAGAGAGAAAAGACAGCAGGAGGAAGGTGACAACCTGGTGACAACGTTTCATCATCTGACTTAATGCAGGACTTCCTAATTTACCAACAGACGTCTTTTTTTGAAGTGGAAATAACAGGATGTAGATTTTAGACAACCTCTTTCATTTGGCTCATTCTGATAAGCCTACAAAGGTGTTTGCTGCGTCTTCCTGTCTGCTTTTACCAGTCGTAGCAAACCTCTCTCCCACCCTCGTTCTGCACATCCAGCGCGAACGCTGAAATACGAGCAGCACGAGCCCTTTTTCATGGTTCAGTGCAGGAGATGCAACTCCATTTGCAGATAGGAATGGACACAATGACAGGTCTGCGAGGCTGTGGCAGCAATGTGATGAATTCAGAGGGGTTTCCTGTACTGGCAGCTGTCATAAATATTTTATGTTCAATCTGAATTGGAAAAAGCAGAGAGGAGACTCAAGAGTCACCCAGAGCCACACGGCACTGGCAGCCGGTCTAACAGACTATAAAGGCCCCGAAATCATAACAGGTGACAAATAATGAGAGTCAACACTGTGAGACACAAAAGCATCACTGTTGTCAGAGTTAGGGCTGCTCAATTAATCGAATTTTAATCACGATTACGATCTGGGCTTTCAACGATCATTAAAAATGACTGAGCCGATTATTAGCCCCTCCCTCATGCTTTACTCTCGCGCTGCTCCATGTGGCAAATCAAGCGCACTGCTCTGCATTTCGAACACGCGTCACAACAATTAAGAGGACCCGAGGGAAGCTCGGAAAGCTAAGCAGAAGTTATTTGGAGAGGAGAGTGACTGCCGTTGGTTGAAAAGAGAGGTAAAAAAAAAAAACTTAAGTGGTGTGGAAACATTATGGGTTCAGTCAGACGTGGATCAAGTAGACACAGTGTGTAAACTTTGCTATGGTGTCGTAGCTGCACCACAGAGCAACACTGCAAAGTTCACATTTTTCATTTATTTCTTATATTGCAAACATTTGCACTGTTATCAGTATTTGCACACTATTTTATATTATTTTTTAAAGTCATTATTCAATACATTGTTATTGTTAAACCTTTAAAGCCGGTCAGAGCAGCACGCTCGTTTTGTGTAACTATTTTTAAATCCCTGTAGAACCTGAACGCTAAGCTAGCACAATAAATTTTTTTCCATATGAAACCGGAGGAGTTGTACTTACTTCTTATGCCATCAGCTTGTCCTCGGTCACGGTTTCCTTCCACATATAGCTTTGCAAAAATTGCACAAAAAGAGCTTGCAGGAACAAAAGCATAATATTCCAGAAACACGCTTTGCCGATCCGATCAGCTGTTCTTAACACTTCCCACATTGAAAAAGACAACGTGAACTATCGCAAGTGACGTCATTTTTGCGGAAAATTTAGTTTTTTACTTGTAGGCCTTAGAACTCGAATTGCACTGCTGGAAATAGTTTATTTTGATGCACATTCTTTGCAAATTTGCATCATAGGATTGTTTTTTGTTTTTCCTGCAGTATATAAAAATTGCTGTATCTCCAAAATAAAACTATGAAGACACTCAAAATAAATTTCCTGTTGTTGTAAACTATTTTTTGCAACTTTTTTGTATTTAAAGTTTTGAGGGATAAACCTCTTAAATTTCTCCAAGTAGAAATATATGTAAAAACAAAAACGATTTTCAATTTTTTTGTAGTTTATTGCACTTTTTTGCAATTAATGTAGTTACTATGGACTTAATGCATACATATTATTAAAATATGGGCTATAACAGTTGTATTGATGTATAGCAACTTGAAATGCTCCCACAAATGGCACTACAGCATGTAAAAAAATAATATAAGCTCTGGCGGACGAAATAAATATCGTCAAATAATCGTGATCTCAATTTCAGTGAAAATAATCGTGATTATCATTTTTGCCATAATCGAGCAGCCCTAGTCAGAGACTCAGGTTTAAGCTGCTTTCTTTCACATTTCAAGACACACGCGCACGCATGCACGCGCACACAGAGCTAGCTTGATTTTATGCAAAGCTAACTAGTACAGGCAATTATGTATGCAGCCATTTCCTCAGGATACGTGACTTTGTTAACTTCAACTAATAAAATACACCAAGCAGCGAAAGCTGTTGTGGCCCCAGAGGCAGGACTTTCCTGACATGTGAGGCTCAATTTATGCTTCAGGAGGAAATTTACATTCTAACCTGAGATGTAACTGCAAATCCCTTTGAAACCACGCGACTAACCTTCAGCATTGGTTCAGACTTGCAGCTCTGCAGAAATGTAGCCACACATCGCGCTGACCCAGCCTGCAGCTGCTGTGATTGGCCAGCTCAGTACCTGTTCAGTAGTTCCTGTATGTGTCCAGTTACAGAAGTGGAGCTGGCACCACATATGATACACTGGTACACAATGACATGATAATTAACACACACCGCACCAGCATCAAGGATAAATTCCACCGACGAGTGGACGACTGCTACAAAGACGCCCCACAGAAATGTAAATCAGCCATAATTCGGTAAATCAGTCGTTACACACTAGATGCAAAACTGTTTTTGATAGTAACAACATGCACTTTAAACAGATTCATTAGCTTCCATTGTTTGTAACAGTTAACCTTTGTGCTCTTCTCCATTCGCACTGAATGTACCAGACGTGAAGCAGCAGCAGCCGTGTGCATCACTGCAGGTTTGCTGCTCACTCGTATGTCCCTGAAGCTCCGGGAAGAAGACAACGAAGCAGGTCGTTTGCAACCTGAAGGTTTCTGTAAAACAGCACGACGAGCCTTTACCGTGCCTACACAAATGTGAAACCACAGAGCGTAAAAGTGGGGTCTTTGAGGCCGAGGCTCGACATACAGTGCACACACGGGTCACATGTTTAGCTGCTCCCAGGCTGACCCTACGTCTCCTCTGGTGCATTCAGCAACACGACGCAGGCCTGAAAGCACGTCGTGTCCATCTAATCTGATAAAATTGCTTCTTTTTTCCTGCCCCAACACTCCAACAAATTATCACAGCACACGTGGACCAGTCCAGACTACATTTCAGGGACAAAGCTGGAACACTGTCGCACTCACACACCGCCTGTAATAACAGACGCACCATCCTACAGGATGTGCTGGTGGTGTCTACTTTTGACAACTGCTGTCATGAGCAGGACAAGCTGCCGTCTGTCCGCGTGCACCTCACTCCCTGCTATGATGCCACCTGTCACACCCAAATTCAGAAACCCACTATCCCAAATCAGAAGCTGTAGATGGCAGGAGAAAAGACTGCATGTGGCCAGGAGGTGGTTAGCACCTAGCTTCATGTCTTTAATGAACCTCACACTGGTACTGCTGCGCTGTGAAAGGAAACGTCACATATTTACACTGAAGCTGAAAGGCGATAACAATCTCACCTGGGAGTCAGATATGGACACCCGTTTACTCTCCACAGTAGGCCTGCGAGGGGAGATGTGCGTCCTCTCCTGCAAAGACAGCTTCCTCCCAGTCAGGTGAGGCCGCGTCGGAAGAGGCCGCTTGGCCTGAGCCACGTCCTGCTGGGAGCCACCGTTCTTCGCGCCGCTGGCAGCTGAGCCATCCGAGTCTTTTGTTGTCATGGCGGCCATGATGTCTGTGAGACCGCTGGTCTGCGTAGAAGAGTTCGGGTCCAGCCTCTCACAGCCAGCGTCACGGCTCATAGCCATGATGGCTCAAGACGTGGGAGCTGTGGAGAAGCAGGTGGCAGGGAGAGGAACAGGCCAGTGCCCACCAGCATCAATGTGGCCTGGGCCAGCGTGCAACGCTCAGGGTCTCAGCGGCTGGAAAGACAGAGACGGGAAAAAGACTGAGCTCAGTGAGATGCACTATGCATGCACCTGGTTTGCTTTAAGGATGATTCACTCTCCAATTTATCTCTGCTAAATGAATCTTCAATCTGTTTATTCGCCAATATGCTGCAGAGAGGAGTTAATAAAAATGCATCTCCATAAGCATTTGCAACGAACTATAAGCATTTGTCACATCACATGTTCATATATTCAGAACAGGAATCCACGTTCTACCTTTGACTTCTACCTGCAGACTGTTGTCTGTTAAACACATTCAGATCTGCACGACAGGTCAACACTAAACGGACTGCTGCCCCTCACACCCACATTCACACGAGCACCTCCAAGTGCTTTCAGTCTAGCACTCACACTCCGATGGATGCGTGCGTGAGCGTCTTGGGGGTCGGTGTGTTGCCACAGGGACACTCTGGCCTAGCAGAAGCCCTGCTCTGCCTCCTGAGCTGCAGCCAGCCCCGTGTGGTTGGTTCAGCTTGTTGACCTTATCCACAAATTAAGAGCTACAATGAATTGATACCAAATGCAAATTCATTTATGAAACAATATGGAAACTGACCATAAACAATCCAAAGGCTTTAATTCTAAATGGTTAATGAAGCATTGTTGTTGAGCCTCTTGAATTAACGATGAAAGTCTGCATGCTAGTCCCTTTTTGGCTGCTGAAAACTTTAGAAACAAGCCTTCTCACAGTCTTAGTAAAGGGAGCCGGATTATCAAAGATTTCGGAGGCTGCTGAAGGTTTGCACGAAACACGGCTGCAAAAAAAACGCTTAAACGTAATCAGTCAGTTCAAAGAGGAAATGTCATCTCTGCGTGGGCGGGTGGCCTGGTGGTTCATGAGCCTACAAATTCAAATTAATGTCTTCATTAGAAAACCCAACCCTGTTAGTGAAAAGCCTTATTATGCTTCATGCTTTCAGTCAGATGCATGTAGGCGGACCCAGGCAAAAAATGCAAACAGACAAAAAGACAGACAAAAAAAAAGACTGAATGCTTTGTGTGCATAACCACACATTTTAGTGCAATTTGTTTACTTTGCGTTTCCTCTTTCATCTCTAATCAAAGTCTCACCATTAGCAGCAAACAGAAAATAGCTCCCCAGTACACCCGGCTCAGGTTTTGTTCTGCGCCTAGCCCGGCCATCGAAGCTAAAGGGCACGTAGCCGTCAAACACCATCTATGAACAGCAGGAATCAAGAGTGCTTTCATCCTAAATGGACCACCTGGGTCTGTATGTGTGCTGTGAAAAGACACAGTATGAGGAAGTCACATCTGAGGTGTTGAGTAAATGGGCCGTGTAATGCTATTCCTGAAGTGTGTCAGGAAGGTAGAAGCTTCATAGTCAAAAATAACACCGTGTTCCAGTTTGTCCAGGTGTGTCTTACTGGTTCCTGTCATCCCACTGCCAGGTCTCAGTTTCAGCCGCTCAGCACTAACGCATAAATTAGCGGGATGGCAGCATCACTTTGTTGGTTCATCACTTTGGTTCAGACCCTGTGGTCTTTTTTACCACGGGACTGATGCGGCGCTTTTGCATCAAATAGAAGCTATTAGCTACCGAGCTGACAGTGCTAACGTCTATTCAATGCAGCTTTATTTACAAAGCGCCAGGTGCTTTATATTGTAAGGTACCCAACCACCATATGACCCCTATGAGCAGCACTTTGGCGACAGTGGGAAGGAAAAACTCCCTTTTAACAGGAAGAAACCTCCAGCAGAACCAGGCTCAGGGAGGGGCGGGGCCATCTGCTGTGATTGGTTGGGGTGAGAGAAGGAAGACAGGATGAAGACATGCTGTGGAAAGACAGTTGTGCACATACAAGACTTGTTTAAATTTCAGAGATGTTACACTAGTTCATTTCCTGTTTGTCAGGGTTTGCGACACGCGTCCTAAAGCAGTTTTAGCTACTGCAGCAACCTGAGGGCTTGATGACACGTCAGCACGACGTGACCACACGAACATCATTCACAGGTAATGGGATTAGTTTTTGAATGCCTTATTCCATCTTTATACTCCGGGGATTGGAAAGCATCCTTAACTAACCTGCTAATTCATCACAATTCAGGGAAAGTGAGACGACTGCAGCCGGTCTCCAAAGAAAACAACCCGACCGGAACATTTTGGGAGTCATGTTTGGGAAAGTAATTTTTCCCTGCAGCACCAGTACAGTACACTGGATCCTAGGGACCCCCTACGTGGACTCCTCTGTAACAGTCACTATTCATGCAAAAGTATGAATGTCAATGACGTCTATATCGATTTAGCATGTGTCAGGACCACTTTGCACATTAGAATTTACCCTCTTCTATTTGCATATTTCCAATGCTGATTATTCATGCTATGTAAATTGCAAGTACTGGATAAGAAAAAACAACCTTTAAACTGGCAGCAGAGATGGGAGACGCATTGTGTGCCTCCTGACTCATTTGAGAAAAACAAAAAGGATCTGTCATATTTTGCTTATTTCTTATCGCAGCCAGTGATTATGTGTCTCTTGAAACGGGTTCTTTCCACTGCAGCAGCATTCAACACGCTGCATGTGTGAGCCTGGCAGAAGTGGGAGGCAGAGGAGAAGCAGTGGTCTGGTTATTCATTTTAGCTGCACTGCGACTTATTTGTTCACAGAGGCAGGTAACCGCACATTTCCGTAACGCAGGACAATATGCTGTTAGGTTTAATATTTCCTCTCATTCATCTCAACAGATAAATGCTTAAGAGGACAGGTTCTCCTCTTCACAGCACAGCTGCGAGACGCTGTGACTGCCACACTGACAGGTCGAGGTTCCTACATATTATTTAATTTTTTCAATTTCATCTTTCTGAATATTGCAAATTCTTTCTCTCTGGTACAAGAAAATCCGATCTCTCCTGCATGATCAAGCCACAAAGACGGACACAGCTAAAGTTGAACCCCAGGAAGCAAACGAGACATGTCTATATACTGCAGGTATAGAGTTACTGTAAGATGTGGGGAAGAAGAATGACATATCTGGTTCTGCTGCATCAGTTTCTATTGTTTTAATACTGAGAGCAACAATGTAGGAACGACATGCTGAAAATTCTCCTTCAAAGCGTGATGTCACAAAGCGGCGTGGACACTGTCCAGTCCAAATAAAGAAATTCAGGCCGATCTCTTTGGTCATGGCTTCAAAACTTTGTCTTTTGTTGCTTAGCGCAAGAGCTTCACAGCTGGCTGCAGTGCTCAAAGACAGCCTGGGACCAGATTCTGACCAGAAGTTTTGGATCAGCATCTCCCAACCAATAGGAATGCACCATGAAATGAGGTACTGATTACCACTAAACCAGCTATTATTGTGAAAACTGTGCAAAGCGTGCAGTTTGTAAATCCTTCAGTAAAGAAAGTCAAACTGCAGCAGCGACTCTGATGACGTCGCAGAGCTCACATCGTGAACAAGCCGAGCATGGAAACGATGCATGTAGGAGCGTGCATGCAGCACAGCCGATGCAAACCTGTTTGCTAGAGTCAGGTTTCAGTTTGTTGGAATAAAATACTCCCGTTAGTGAAATTTCAGCATGTAGGTGATTTCAAGGGTGGGAAAAGATTTAGAAATGGAGCCTTTGATTTTTGTTTGGCACAGCTGAAGTCTGCTGCAAGCCACAGAGAGGTGGTTGATTTCTGCTACTAAGGGCTGGACGGATGATTGTTTCCAGTGTAACGTTTGTCAAATCTCACTGTGCATGTAAACATGGCAGCTTGTTAACAGTTACAGGGTCGTTCCATCTCAAATCATTCGTTCTCTTCAGTTTACATAAAAATGTTACGTCCAGCGTTTGGACGTATATAAGGTCAAATACTCTTCTGTCAGCATCCAGTTTCCTGTTACGTGTACTATATTTAAATTTCACAATGTCGAACATGTTTTAAAATGAAATTCTTCATCAGAAAAATGAAGAAAAACTACATTGACATTACAGTTTCCTAATCATAATAGTTTAATTATAGAAAATGTTAATAATTTCATATATACAGCAACATGAAAACAACATGTGTACCATGTTCTGCAGAGATCAATGCTTTCATTCAAAGCTCTGCTGCAGATGCAAATGTTAATGTTTAAAGCTCAAACAGTATCTTTGTCATCAGGTAAACAATTATAGGAAAAACAGACAGAAACCAGAAAGAAGCTTGAGATCCTCTGCAAAGGTTTTAAAGCCTTCTTTCATTTCAGTTTAGACTGAAAGCAGCTTCAGCAGAGCCAGTTACAGCAGGAAGGAGACGGCTGAACAAATGAATCCATTTGGCTTCCATTAGCAAACCACTTTCACCCTTAACCTGCCTTCAATTTGTCTCCTGTGCCATTCGTGTAGACGGCAAACACAGACATCAAGGCCAAAGTCAAAATAAAATCCTGCATTCAAAGAAAGAGAAGACAGCGTGTGGAGCAAACTAAGGCATCCAAGGAGCTGCTCACATGTTGTTTTTCATGTACTGGGTCTGCTATTTCCCCCTCTTTACCTCATCTGAGGTCTCTGTGGAGTGCAGGGACACAGCATGGTCCCTGTCCAGCAGGCTGCTTTCTGAAAAACACACTTTTACACATACAGTAGAACTCACAATATACAAGAAGACAGTGAGAACAGGGGCCATGGCTCGGGTTTCAAGTCTCGGAGCACTGATCGATCACTCTGTTCTACAGTAAAACCTCGGTTAACACGTCAGGATAAAACGCAAATGTAACTGGGGGACAATCTTTCAATCTTTTTCGCCTTGTTTGGCATTTGCATCACTCATTAACGGCTTGATTTTACGCGCACCGCTGTGTTTGCTGCGTCCATGCGGTGGTATGGTGAGAAACAAAGAGCACATACAGTAATGATGGAACATAAAGTGTAACTGCAAGCCTGCAACATAACAAGAGGAAGCAAAACTAGATGGAAGCAACAGTTTTTAACATGACCGGGGACGGCTCGCTGTTGGAGCCTCCAATGGACATTAAAGGGACGGCAGTGTGCTGTTGGAGTTAAGCCAATATAAATATATATATAAGCATCTGTATAGGCTGGTGCACTGAGACCGAGTAACACAGTCTGCAGCAGGCTTGTAGCACAAAGCTCATTTAGCAAGCTTTAGCATGACTAAGCACGACTGTGGCCGTGACTTGTGGGCTGACTAAGATATTATTTATCTTTGGTCAACACAGTTCTTTCTGTTGCAGCGCAGCAAACACGTTCTCTTTGCTGCAGCAGTTTTGTGCTCCTGCTGTGGCCTCGGGACTGGAACTGGCTGTAACTAAACTAACAACAAAGTCGGTTCTCTGATTAGAACAATTGAAACGGGCTTTGGCTTATCTCAGACTGTGAATTACAAGTTGACTCTTTGAACTTTGGTGCCTCCTGCGCTCACAGAGCTGAGAGCAGCGTGCACATCAGACTGCTGCATCTTTGTATATGCTGCTGCTTTGGATCCTGCTACATGCTATTAGCATCTGGTCCTAATCAAAGTTGAGATCAGTGCTAGGAGGAGCGTTACACTAGCCTGAGCTCATTGTCAACGTTCACACCATTAAAAAGCATTCAAAGCTGATTAAAAGACAAATGTCAGTAATAACTGGGTGTCTAATTAAAAGGGCACTGAAATCAAATTAACTTCATTTGTAAAATGAAATCACTAAATGGACAATTTGAGCACATTAGTGTCACAGTTAGCCATCAGTGCCAAGCTGCTGACATAAATATCATGAAGACCACGCCTGTGGCAAGATTTTGTCTTAATTTGTGACCAATTTAGTGTCGGGTCAATTTCAAACAGCAACAATGTTGTGCTCCTCATCCAGGACTGGGAACAGTGAGCGGGAAGAAACTGACTTTATGTGGTTCGGTCGTAAGAAAATCTCTATTAGTACCATTATTTTACTCAGTGAGAATCTTGTTACAAGAAAACACATTTTTACTCCAGGGTTTTAACTGCCACGAGGCCTTATCCCATGTTTAATAGAAGGCCGCAATAAGTACAAATCAATACATTCATCTACTTAACATCAAATGAGTACAACTCATATTACACTAAAGAGGTTCTTCCCTTGCTGCTCTACTATCCATGAGCCTACAGGCTGATCAGGTATTCTCCTGTCACATTTCATCTGCCTCAAATGAAGGACGGGTGGATAACATCAACATATCACCCTATTAGAGCACTTCGCTCTCGCTCTGCAGGCCTACTTGTTGTTCCTAGAGTATTTAAAAGTAGAATGGGAGGCAGAGCCTTCAGTTTTCAGGCCCCTCTTCTGTGGAACCAGCTTCCAGTTTGGATTCAGGAGACAGACACTATCTCTACTTTCAAGATTAGGCTTCAAACTTTCCTTTCTCCTAAAGGCTGCTGGGGGATTCCCATGATGCACTGGGTGTTTCTTCTTCACTCACTCTGTGTTAACAGACCTCTCTGCATTGAATCATATCTGTTATTAACCTCTGTCTCTCTTCCACAGCATGTCTTTATCCTGTCTTCCTTCTCTCACCCCAACCAATCACAGCAGATGGCCCCGCCCCTCCCTGAGCCTGGTTCTGCCGGAGGTTTCTTCCTGTTAAAAGGGAGTTTTTCCTTCCCACTGTCGCCAAAGTGCTGCTCATAGGGGGTCATATGATTGTTGGGTTTTTCTCTGTATGTATTGTTGTCCCTTACAATATAAAGCACCCTGAGGTCTCTGGCTGGTGAACTGGCTGCTACTGATGAATCTTTGAGCAAGCCTATGGCACAGTGTGGATTTTACATAGTTTCTGTGTCTGCACGCGCACACACACACACACTTTGTTTTTTGAAAAAGCATTAGGGGATACTTTGGTTGCTCTCTAAACAAAAGGAATTTGGCTTTTTTGGCTTTTCCCATGTTCCACTTTTTGTGCAACTAGAGGTTGGTGGTGACAGTCTAATCATCGGAACTGATCTGCATCAACTGACACTGCAGCAGCTTAAGGGCCTCTGGAAACAGCAAGAGTACTTTGTAATCAGCCAACAACTGTGGGCACATTTAAGGGATATTCTCATCTCTATGACTGATGAATGTATTTGATGTCAAACACGACTTATTCTTGGGGGACAACAGCTAATGATGACAGTTTCCTACACGTCTCAGAGTCAGCAGTACTCTGCAAACCACAGCTCCAAATGCTGCAATGAGCCACCCCACTCCCCCCTGAGAAACTGTGACCTGATGAAAACTTCAATGATTACAGTTTGTAAATAAAAAAATAAAGTGTACATTTAGGCATGAATTAAAACCAGTGAAAGCACCAAAGGGCTGTGAGGTTTGTGTGTGGGGACTGAAATTGTTCAGTATGTAGATGAAAAAACATGATGGGAAAATGACAAAAAATAAACAAACATCATCTATAGGATGTAACTTATTACACAAAACAAAGACCTTTGAGACCACGTCCTCCCAAACAAAGACTCACAGGTTCATATTTCTGATATCCAGTTCAGCACAGGAAGTTCAGATGTGTGAACTAAAGTCACAGACTCGAGCTGCACACAGGTGCTGACACTTGCTGCACACTTTGCAGTGTGTTTGCCCGGCACAGACTAATCCCCGGAACTCTTTCATTCAATCCACAGGATTATCTGGCACCTGTACGAGACACAATTAGCTGGAACCATAAACCTGTTAAACACGTTCTTGTCCACCCATGCGATGGGCAGGAAGCTCCGCCCCTGGGATCCACGGGCGACGATCAATGTGAGTGGACAGAAATACACCGGGGGACAATCCCAAACAAATCCAGGACACCCTCTCCAGTGTTGGTTACCTCAGGCATTATAAGCCCAGGATTACACGGGATATGAAACTCCAAACAGGGAAGTTGGATGAGCCAATTATTTCTCCTGTGCTCACACTCATGAGTCGGCACCCTGCAACAAGCCTGACCTTCCTGGAATCTTGAAAATGTTACCCGACAGGGGTTTCTCTAATAAGGACAGACGGGAATGGGACCACCCCGCCCTCCTGATCTGCAGAGTTGTGTTGTAGAGGACTTTTCAGGTGAGGCCGGCTCCACCCTCTGTCCTCGTGACACTGCTCAGGCTGACCAGTGGCACAACCTACGAGCTGGTGACCTACTTTTAGAAAGCGTTAGCACAGGCTTGAGTCCAGCGGAGACGGCAGGTTAATACAGAAGACAAACCGAGTGTTATCCATCTCTTGCAGACTCTTAAAATTCCCACTTACGGCTCTCAAGAGGATCCTGGTAATCTGTGATGATTTGAACCCGCAGAGGATTAATGTGTTGCTGCAGAATGAGAAGCCATCCATCCTTCCCATTGAGAGTGATACACTAAATCCCCCAAAGAGCCACAATATCCCGGTGATCTCTATCCATTCTCATTGCTGCTGGAACCCTGTGGTCAGGTGGAAGGGACGCTGCTGTGTCAGCTCTGATGCACAGTGGCTGGTGAGGCTGCAGCTTACAGTCAATAACGCATAAGACATGAGCAAGAGAACCTAAATTCTGCCTGATATGCTTTTACTCCTTCACCTGCTGCTAAAACGGCTTCAGACCATTCAAGTCATGGACTGCTACAGCCTGGAAGGACCCGAACCCAAATCCCCAGTGCCAGGACGATCACAGGAAAACCCTTCCTGACAGCAGGTCGGCTGTTTCGGGGACAGCAGTGATCATATGACCTGTATCACTATGAGATAATCAGCAGTTACAATATACGGCAACGTTATTCACTTACTTTTATCAGTTTATGCACTCTGTAATACAATGTTAGACTGCCCAACAGCAATGTCCAGCAAGACTAGCAGCAGTATGTCTGAAAGTAAGAAAGGTTTCTGTTCACAAGTTTATTTTGTTTTCCCAAAAAATTCAGGAAGCTTGTAAATGAATTATGCAACGTGTAAATACGTCTATTAGGTGGATGCAAAGCAAACTCACAAGAATCGTAGTTTCTGGGTTACAAAGCTTTTAATAAAATAAATCATCAAGTTAACCTCGAAGACCACATTTGAATGGATTCTTAACACGAGCCCACTCTGCACCATTGTAACAGGAATCATTCAACATTTTTAAGCTTTCGTGTTTGCAGACAGAATGTCACACACACACACACACACACACACGTGAAAAGGAAACTGTTAGTCCACGTTTAACCAAAGTCAGGGAAGGGAGACTCGCATGCACCGACACGCACACTTGGTTGGACAGGCTACCAAAACAACACAAAAGCTGAAATTAGAAACACAATAAACACAAACAAAAAAAATGCTATTTGATTCTCAGCTAATAAAACTTTGCTGGATGTTTTCGTAGACTTACATGATGTCAGTCTGGCCGTGTCTGGCTACGCTGCTAGCAAGGCCAAAAATGTGCATTAAAATGATGACAGTAATCCGATTCACCCACAACTACAGGCTCCTGTTCCCTTAGAGCAAAGCATATATCTAGACGCTGACATTTCCATTTGGCAGAAAGGTTATCGTGCTTGTGCTGTGAATGGCTGTCAGGTGTGTAAATTTCATATGTGGCAGCCTGTAAGAGGTCTTGTGCAGGCTTGATGTTCTGAGATGAGACAGCGGCGCATTAAGTGAAGACAGTGTTCTCCTTACACGGCACACGGTCGCATCGATACGGTTTCACGCGCACGTGTGTCTTTACGGTCTAATGAGCATGACAGTGTGAACGGGTGGAGATTACAGGCGTCTCAGTGACAACATGACTTAACGTTCATGGCCTCCAACTGTGGATAATGATCTAATAAATGCAATTAGCTGCACATTACACTTGACATGTAACGGAGAGTAACGGTCGTTCCAGCCTGTGACCAGGTTTGGCTTTCTCTGCCAATAAGCTCCTTTGTGAAATGCATTTCAGAGAATTCTCGCTGGGGGAAAAAAGACATTTTTCCAAGCTTATATGGCCTTCACAGGATTGTAAGCATCGTAACAAAGGCAATTGTTCAGCTGTTATCTCTTTGGAACAGATTTCTTAATGTGCATTTGATGTGTGAAGAAAAAAAAGACGACCCCAGCTGGCCTGAAGATCCTTACAGGAACAAGTGGGTATGTTCTTTGTGTGGGGAAAGGTCACAGGCAGAGGCCTGCGACGGCAGCGCCACGAGCAAGCTGCTGATATCAGACAGGAAGCAAACGTTTAGCCCTCGATGACTTAATCATGGCGCGCCCAGAGAGGGTCTTTACAACATTTTTCAGTCTTTGTGGAAAACTGGCAGATAACACACATTATTTAAAAGACAAGAAATGACAAATCAAAGTCACCAAAGACACAGTTGTATGGTATGAACTCGAAACCTAGAAGAACCATCTGCAACGATTTCAACAATGAATCCTTTAAGTGGTAGTTTTGGGCAAACATACCTGAAGTGTTTCAGCTTCATATCTTTATAAACTGAATCTGTCAGCAGGTTACAGCTGCCACTGAAACACACACAGCCACTGTAATTAGGAAACCTCGCAGTGGAAAAAAGGAACTGGCAATATACATAAAAACAACATTTTAGAAGACTTTCTTTTTTACATTTGCTGATGGCAATCAGTGATGACTCCATCGTGCCAGCCACATCCTTCATCCCACTGATATCAGAGCCAGTTTATTCTCGAGAAATGTAAGAAACCCTATGGGTTGTAAGCCTTTCTCTTCCTTTTTAAGTAACGTTAGCAGCAGCATTGAAAAGTCTGCTATTCTCTACCCTTATGCCAGCTACAAAGAGAAATTTTGATGCAGTAGCCTGGAGAGAGGAGCTGAGGTTGGTCAATTCTCTGCAACTCTCACAAAAATAGGCTTCCCTCTGCCGGTGTCAGCTGGCCCAGGGTTACATGCTGCTCCTCCTCCAGGTTTTCATCAAAAGATTACCAGCTCTTTCATGTAGGTCCATCGTTCCTGCAGAATTATATTTATACAGCAGTACAGCAAAAGCACCAGAGCAGGAAAAAGTAGAGAGCATCATATAGAGAAGTTGAAGAGCAGCGTACTGTCAGAGGAGATCTTAAGCTGCCTTGTTAGAACTCGGCTGAAATCACAACTGTGATGGCCATGGGAATCGATTCCTCCACCTGCAATGCCCCCACCTCCACTGCTGTCTGCACAGATAATTTACAGCAGCAGGAAAGGTGTATACTTCTTCTGTAATGTGTTCATTTGTGATTTTGATGTTGTCATGCTGTGAGATACATTACAATATTTTCCACACTATAAGGCGCACTTAAAATCCTTTATTTTTCTCAAAAATCGTCAGTGCGCCTTATGTGTGAATTCTGGTTGTGCTCACTGACCTCGAACCGGTTTTATGTGCTACACGGCGCTCAAAGATCTGACAAAAATGTTTTAGTACGACTTTGCTAAGCTATGAAGCCGCACCGCTTGATGGGTTGTTGGAACATCACGGCTGTAGTCAGGAGCCTCGCAGAGGAATCTGGGTCCTAAACTCCGTCTGTTTCAGGTCCCAAAGTCAAACGAACACTGCAGCATCACTGAGAGTTAAAAACTGTCTAAATTCTTTCATCTTTAATAAAATGATCAGTGTTGCTGCTTTACCAGGTGTAACAATTAAGTTTAACATCCAGGCATCCATGAAAACAGAATTTATTACACTTAACAGAGTTGGAAGTTAGCAGGAAGTTAGCTCGCTAGCTTCCACCTAAACATGATATAGCATGTTCTGACTGAGAGATTTCTGAAAAAATTCAAACGTACAGCTCTGCTGTCACTTCCAACATGAATGAAGACAGGAAACTAAACAGCAGTGACGTTTGTAGGGTTACTGAAGTTGGGCTAGCTGGTATATAATGATGTGCTACGTGATCGCTAGCGACACAGCTATGTTAGCATAAACACAGTGAAGCTGGAGGATGAACGCTAACTTTTTTTCCACTCGATAAAAGTTAACGTGAAGGTTCCCGATGGTTAGGGACAAATGCAATCGCATGGCAGTATGCTGTAAACCATAGGTGTCAAACTCTGGCCCGCAGCCTAATTACATTTGGCCCCTGCAAAACGTATTTGAGTCCATAAGGAAAGATTCATTCTTATATCTGGAGGAAGATTTTTTTTTTTCAATAAATATTAATGTTAGCCCGCGACTTTGTTCCAGTTTTGAATTTTGGCCCACTGTGTATTTGAGTTTGACACCCCTGCTGTAAACGGACCAAACTTCAGTCAGGAGAACAACTGAGATAATCCATCCACAATACCAGGTTAGTCATTCATATACTGCAGCAACATGGGAATAGAACAGCTGCAGAGGATTCAGCATTAATGAATCAATGGTACAGAAGTGGAGGAAGCAAGAAGAATGAGTTGAGGAAAGTTTGACTTATCTGACTGTTTGGTTTTGTTTAATGCGCCTTATGGTCCGAAAAATACGGTAACTGTAAACCAAGTACTGCATCTTGGTGGAAGGGAGAATTACAGTATACAATTTATCTCACGGTGGATATGAATGTCTGAACCAAACTTCTGTGCAACCGTCGATTAGCAAACACTCGAATCCTCAGCAAGGCAGGAATAATTAAAGGAATGAATACAGCCCAGTCTTCACCGGTGTGGTGGACGGACTGACTGACATTGCTATCCCACGAGCCACAGTGATAGCATGACCAGAAGCATGTGCAAATGACACTATTACTTAATCTGAAAGATTGAAAATCAGATTACAGTTACTACACATTGGGACCGTGTATCTTAATATACTGTGCTATCGCTAATGATCAGGGACTGCAAAGCAGGCACTTCCATCTATATCGACATGGAACCAATCCATTTATTTAGGAGCTGAAGCATGCCAAACACCCCCTGTTTAGTGCAAAACATACCTGGTCCCAAGTCCACCCATGTATCACTTGAAAATTGATGTAAACAAAGACAATACCATCTGTTTAAGCCCGTCTCATTACTACTACATGTTTCACATAGCTGCCACATGTAGGTTGGGTGACAGAACCTTCTGCCAGTGTGTGGGCATTCACTTGAAATAACTTGAGATATGCATTAACTATTTTTATCTTTGTACCATTTCACTTTAAACGAGTATCTCCCTGTGTACTGTCAGGCCCTCTTTAAGGAAATGAAGTGAGCTAAAAATATGGAACAGGTGGTGAGTGCTCAGAGCAGGTAAGGCTAAACCCAAAGGTGTTCGCTGTGACCAGTGCTGCAGAGGGAAAGCCGATGTCGGGGTTTGCAGGAGAGTTTTCAGCATAGATCAGCGTCTCCAGAGGACAGGCACACACTCAACCACACATTTATTTCAGTTAGCTCCCCGGCCCTGGGACCGTGTGAGAGAACGACGTTAGCAGGACATGAATACAGACACAACTTACAGGGATTTAAGAGCTACTTGTGTTATTTTTCTAGGAAACAAATTTATTGCATTGCTGTCATACTGCCAGTCTGACAACAACGTGTCTTTCTAAGAGTACTACTATATCGAACCGTATGGATTTCTGTAAAATCACAATGTGGTTACGCAGCCAAAGCTTCAGGAAAGCCACAGAAACATACTAATCAATACTTTAATTTTGGCCGTCTTAAGATGTGCCGCTGTCTCTCATACACAGACTAATGAGAACGAGCGAGAAGTGCAAGTGGGGTGGAGTACAGGCTAGCACTTGGATGAGGTTAACTGAGAGATCTGAGGACCCCCGGAGTCCTTACTGATCGTGCTTTGAATGATAAAGGCCAATATGCAGATATAGCTGCGTGCCAGGTGCAGAATGAACTAATGAGGATTCACTTTCTACACCTCTCGCCTCTAAAAAGTAAAATAACACAACTTGCTACCTGCACCTAAAGTTTCACAATTATCTTTCTGTTAGGTTGGCTGACATTTAAAATGTCATCTGGAGGGTAAAGCAAAAAAAGGGGGGGGGGGGGGGGTGTCTCTTTACCTCACCCACCCTTTTATTCAGTGTTAGCTGTGTTTGGTTCTCTGACTGACTCTGTGCAGACCATCATGATCTGAGCAGCCCAGCTCGGCACACAAGAATGTAGCTCAGGCTGCCTGTAAGTTTGTGCTTGATGTCATCATTCACTGATTTTGAGCACTTATCCTAAATATGGAGATTCCTCGTTTTTAATCTAATTAGTTTGTGTGACAAACTGCAAACCCAGCAAGTACCAAGCTGTGGGCTGGAGCTACTCTGTTTTAGCATATAAAGATGCATATGGAACGATTTGTTTTTCAATATGATTGAATACTTCAATTTGACCAAACCAAACAATACTGCAGCATACACAGTTAGGTATAGAGAGTAAAAGTAAAGATGTTTTTCACTGCTAGTTTAGCCTAAACATGGAGTCTGAGAGCACTGACTTACTTTTTGTGGAGGAACTGCAGTCATTAGTGTTTCCATGTTGGCTTCATTGTTCAGACTTGTAAGTTGAATCTTCAATATATGAATTAGCAGGATATAGACCACGCCCTGCGTTGTACTGCGCTGATAAGTGACCAATATCCAGAAAGCACCATCAACAGGAACAGGAAACAATACATAAAACAGAGCGGGACACAGACTCGTCTTAACCTGCTTTAACTCGGTCATCTCAGCCCTGTTGGAGAGCTCACCTGTTACAATTACTTCATGCGTCTATTCATCCTACACCGCTAGAGTCGTTCTGACAGAGTGAAACTCTGCAACATTACACCGGGAGCTTCTACAAAGGAGGCAGAATCACTACAGCGAGTACAGCTGCTGCTCGCTCCTCACAGCTGTAACATGAAAGCCTGCGAGACATCAAATAAAGCGCTCTTTGGCGTGGATACAAATAGGCCTGAGCGTCACTCTCCAGACTGGAAAACACACTTGAGATGCACGTAATGAGTTGTCTTATATCTCTGGTGAGGAAGACTACTGTCACTATCTGTGACAGTATTTATACAGCTCCATCTCCTGCAAAATGACTCATTATGGCTGATGTCTCCTAAAAGACCCAACAACCCAAGAACAAAGGCTGTGTGTAACTGAACTTCTTCGTGTATTATTACATAGAGGCTTTATTTGAATATCAAAGCATCAAATCCCAAGAATAATGTCTCACCAGTCCAGGTCAAAGGTCAGGCACAGATTTCCATTTGGATCCAAAT
Source organism: Maylandia zebra (assembly GCF_041146795.1). Taxonomy (NCBI): domain Eukaryota; kingdom Metazoa; phylum Chordata; class Actinopteri; order Cichliformes; family Cichlidae; genus Maylandia; species Maylandia zebra. The sequence continues at coordinate 1,278,809 of NC_135176.1, read as the reverse complement.
CTGTGAACCTTCATGGCTGACACACACAAACATGTAGAGGTGTAGCTCATCTCCACCTGATGATGATCACCGGGCTCTCTTACAGTGAGCAGCAGACACACCACCATGCAAACAAACAGAAAGGCCTTGATTTGATCAAACGATGCTACTTGAAGCTCTACAGACACTTAATGACCACAAATGATCCAAAATGACGAGCTGCAGGGTCAAGTGGTCGTCATCTCCAACCAGCTGCGAGCAGTCACAGAGCGACGCAGAACGATGTTCAGGCCTTTATGTAAATCTTTTTAAGATTTATTTAAAACACTAATGGTAACACACACACACACACACAAAAAATACATATTTCTTTCTCCTCCCAGCCTCATGCAAGTAATTTCCCAGAGGGGCTGAAGGAGCTGGGAGCTGTTGACATGTCCTCCTTTTTAGTCACTGAGCTGTGTCTCTGCTATGGTTCCAGTTTAAGCCATCGGCACCTTCAGTGGGGAAAAAAGCAGGGTGCAAGGAAAACCGAAGCAATCCATGCAAAAGCAAATAATGAAATAAGATCTTGTTTTAATCAAAGTATATCTGCAATATGCTTCTAAACAAACAACTCTTGGCAATGCATGGCTCATTTTTGGGCACATCACTTGACAAAGACCAAAATGCAGCCATCACCTGTGCACATGTTTTGTTCAAACTGGAGAACCATTTAAAAAGCTGTTTCCAGCTTCCATTCCTGGGATCCAGTGCAAAAAGTGCTGCATAGAAAAACAAACACTAAATAAGCCCAAAAGAGGGAAGCTGAGCTGCTCAGGAACCAAACTCGCAATACGTCAGCACCGCTGCAACAGAGCCTCCGGCCAGTTCAGCTGAAGTCACTTTAGTTACTGTGCCTGCGGGGATTCAAGTCATCATAGTGTCGACCAAGCCAAACAGAAACTGGTTTTCTCTGCGCTGAGTAAACACCATGCCTGACTAATTGTTTAGGCTGGGGTTAGGAAGGAAGTCAGAGACGACTCTGCAACTATTTGTGTGTCATTCAGCCACTCGCTGATTGTTTTTCCAAGGTGTACCACCGAATGAGTCTGTTCATTTGGAAGCTATCCTTCAAGCGACTTCAAAAATTCAGGTGCGTGCCTCAAAGCGTGAGAGCAAACAGTCCTTCTCCGGGCAAGCCGAGTGGCTCCCTGCTGTTAGGGATAAGATCTCAGAACAAGCCTTATGAGCTGGTACGACAGTCACACCGAGTGCAGGCAGGTCAAAATGAATGTGTCTAGAAAGCCCAGTCTCTGTGTAGCTCAAAGTTCCTCAGCTCTGGTTGAGTAGATGATTTCCCACCTCATAATTTGTCAATGCAAAGTGTTCTGCGCTCCAGTTGGAAGCTCCTTCAATCACACCCAACAAAACTGGGAGAAGTTTAACTCTGAGCTACAGGTGAGATTGAAATCTTTTAATGATCTTAAAATGAGATCTTCTGACAGTGGGGTCCTGTCTCATCCACGCAGACGTGCCCTGCTGAGCACCGTTCGTTGCAACTATATCATTAACCGCAGGACAAAGTTCACATTTAGTCAGCTTGTCCTTTCAATGACATTTGAATTCTAACATATGATCCTCGTATTTGAGAGGCTGCAAGCAGTGAAATTTAGTCCTTAAATTCCACAAATGAGGACTTCAAACTCACACGTGTTCATTTCGAGGATTCATCTTCTGCTGGCTCTCTAATCAATAAATAATTACAGCTTGTGGCTCACAGAGGGAAATCTGTGATCGCATGAGACATACCAGTGTGGAACTGGGCTAAAACCGGGCCCTCCACAGTAACCCTGGAATCTAAGTTTCTGGTTTGCACAGTTAGATTCTTGACAAACGTCGTGTGTCTGGTGCAAGGCCACATCATGTTCTGCCAGGTGCGTGACATAAATAAGCGGCACGTCACGCAGCGTTGCGGTGCAGCTTCCAGCTCGAGGGCGCAAAAGCGCTTAAAATTCAGTGCAACAAACTGCAGTGACCCACGCGAGCGATCCACTGAACATCATTAAAACACGGTCAGAAAGCACGTGCGGGGAGCTCCATCTGCATTGCACAACAACACCAGCGTACCTGTGTTACACCACGGCGACTGCCCTGAAACCCGACGGGAACACACCACGCGAGGATTTAGAGGAAAAAGTTTCACTTACCCACAAAACAGAAAAAGAGCGCTGGTGCGTGCTCGAGCCCCGGATTCAGAGGGTTGTCCCGCTCGGACGCGCGGTGCCTGTTCGAGTCGCTCTCTTCGCTGCCTTTTGTTCACAGACGGGCACCTCGTCGGGCTTCTGCGTGTGGCTGCTGACCCGAGGTGTGTCCCGTGTTTTGCACCATCGTTTCCGGAAAGCACGGGCGGACCAGCCTACACTCGCCTCGGTTTGTTTACAGTGCAGCCACAGAGTAGTGAAGACACCCCGCGGCAGATCGCGCACACAAACACACACGCAGCCCTGCAGCTGACTGCTGCTGCACCACTGCAATGGGAGCACAGCAGCAGCAGCAGCAAAGGGGCTGACCACAGACACTTTGACACACTCTGACTGCTGTGTAGCACGTCCACAGCACGCCGAGCGCCCCCCTAACTTTTTGTTATTCGACGAGGAATGAAAGCACGGGTCCTAAGATCCGCCCTGTTCCCGCAGCGTGGCCAGTCGGTGCCGACGGCCGTGGAAAACTCCGATACTGGCGCTACTGGTCACTATTCACCTCACACAAAGCAGCCAGACTCCTGGCGTTATAGAATAAAGCGTCATGTGTGTCCCGGATTAGATCACCGGGTTTATAAGCACAGATGTGGAGCTGCCATAATCATCCATCCATCTAACACTGTGTGTACAGCAGTGTGATTAGCGCCTCTGCTGGCCATCCTGCTTCGTTTCTCCAGAAACAAAATTCCAGGGAAGGTCTGACTCATTAGTGGAGATAAGAGAAGCAGTCGGTGAAACAGTCTAATTGCTGGCCCACATTTTCCACCGGATGCTGGTAAAACATCCAGCTCTTCGCATTTCTTTGGCTGATTCTATGAAATAAATGCCTCCCTATCACTAAGAGCACTTCAGTGAACAGCAGGTGATCAGCTGAAGGACTGGATGCTCTCAGGCTCTGTGTCCGGGTTTTTACCGGATGTTTTCCCCATTTCTTAAGGACGTGGCTTGCAGACACTGTTAAAGAGGGTTTTTTAAGGTTTGCCACTTCTTCTTTTTCTTCCTCTACTTGTCCAGTTTCCTCAACTAAAAAAAAAGACGCACTGCACACAGTGGTGAACTATGTCAAGTTTTCAGTTAATATAGGCTGACCAACCGCCCTCTTTCCCCCGGACATGTCCTCTTTTCACGTTCTGTCCGTGGGGATTTTCGAGACTGATAAAAATGTCCAGAGGACCCGTGTGTGACGTCATCCCCAAACTTGCTTTGTGGGCGCGTGCTCTGCGCTCACAGACAGCGCACAGGAACGCGCCAAATGATGTTTAAACGACCCCAAAGCGCAAGTCCTTCTTTCACTGCAAAAGAAATTTCCCTCCTAACGACCATAGCTGACATGGCCATCGGGCATACCGGTATAAACGGTATAAACAATGAAAGGTGGTGGATTGGCCAGATGCTCGCCGATGTATAAAAATAACTCAGAAATACTTTTCTTTATTCTCATTTAAAATGTTTCACTTTTGATAAATAATCATCTGAAAGTTTTTATCTGATGTAAAATGTATAGAAATCACACATATACCAACAAGACTGTACATCACTGTCACCACAGCGGGTTAGGGTTATGGCTTTCATACCTGGGGGGCCGGTCTCTAGTCAAAATGCCCGGAACGATTTTATGTTTCTTTAAGAAAGTTCTTCATGAGTGAGCCACGTTTTCTCTTTTTTGGAAATCAAAATATGGCCGCCCTACGTTAATAGCTGTTAGAAATGATCTTGTTTATGCAAACATACTATTCGTGCCTGTTAACTGTGATGGTTGGCATTATCACTGGTTCATCCACTGAGTCTTACGCCTTTTGTACAATTCTGAAGTCAGTGTTAAGTGGATTAACAAACAACAGTAAGAACAACTGAAGAGCTTCAGCTCAGCATTAAAGAACTTACACGTCTGGCTCCTTGGAAGCAAAATATTAAAAAATGAGTTGGCTCAGTACCGCAATAGCATCGAATGGTCTCAAGGAGGTCAGGTGGCCAGTGGAAGAAGAGAGAGCTGGTGTGTGATGTAGCACAATGCAGCTACCAGTAGGGAAATATTAGAAAGAAATAGTAAAATGCCATATGTGCATTTTATGTCCCATAAGATACTCCATATAATTGTTATGTAATGTCAAAAATAGTAGGGGTGAAGTATTAGTGCAGTAATAAAATCATTCCTAATATTTTGGTAAAAATTATATGGAGCATGTTATGAGGCATGAAATGTGCATCTGGCATAAGCACTCAGAGCCCAGCTGACCTTCCTGTTGAGACTCAAGGTGTTTAGAAAGCTTAGCATCACTGTGTAATACAGACTTTGAAAAGGTTTATTAAATGAAACACTTTGCAGTTGCTTCCTATGTGCACCCAGTGATCCTCCTAGTCACAGATAACGCCATAATCAATATATCTAATTATGTGCACTGCTGGCAGGGCAAAGCTCAGCCTTCCATCGAATTGGTATCAGGCCTTTTGCTGCAGTGGATCCATCATGTCCTCTAAGACACGTTTAAGCTGACGTAAGTCTTCATTTAATAGCAGTACTGGTAGGGAAATGCACAAGAGGGTTCAACTCAGCAGGAAACATTATTTTTGTGTTTGCTCGCGTTCATCTTTTTGTCGTTGTACCTCCAAAGGAAACACTAACAGGCAGCTTTTTTAGAGCATTTACAAACCAGGTCAGGTCCGACAAGGAACTAAACACAGCTGAAACTAATCAAGGACAGCAATTAAGGGGGAAGTAAAACAAGGAACAAGACACAGGCGACGACTGCTAACAAAATAAAACAGGAAGTAACACAACAAAAGAAAACTAACATAGAGACAGGGACTTAACAAGAAGACACACAGGGGAGCAGGACAAAGTGAAACTCACGGAGTTAAAACAAAAACAGAAACTAGACTGTAATACGTAGCAAAACTACACTGACAAAGTAACCATAAAGAAACCAGTCGAGAAATCTCTGCTACACAAAGAGAGTACACAGGAAACGCTTACAAAAACCCAGGATCCACGACACAGACTGCAGAAAACACAATTAAAAAATACATGACGTTAACAATTCTAAGTAATCTTTAGTCCTGTCTTTGCAGTTGTGATGCAGACGTGCGCGTGGCTACAGTGCTGTGTGAACTTGAACCAGCAGGACTTTATCGTAAACCTGTCACACATCTGCTGTTGGTGATATCAAACGAGTACGCTCCACAGCAAAGAGGAACATTTCTGGATGGCTTATGAATTAATATGTTTAAGTCTAATGCCAAATACTGCACATACTGTGTGCCGTATGCGTGCCGTACACCCTATATTACAGTCAAAGAGTCTGAATGTAAGAACATCTGTTTTTGAAGAACCTTTGATTACATGATCATAAAAGAGCTGTGGTGAGTGTCAGCGTGCCTGAGCTCACGGAGCTGGATTGGAGCATGGAATAAACAGCATTTACACCTTTCTCCTTCTTAAAAAGCCCAGAGTGATGACACACGTATTTAAAAGACAAAGTGAAACTTCCTCCTCCAGCTGGAGGAGGTGGCTGGGGAGAGGGAGGTCTGGACCTCTTTGCTTAGGCTGCTACCCCCGCGACCCGACCTCGGATAAGCGGATGAAGATGGATGGATGGATGGATGGAAAGTGAAACTTTTGCACATCCGTCATTCAAGCGAGACATCAAAGTGGTGTAGCACAAAGTCAAACACACGTTTGAGGAGGACTTTAAATATTTATTATCTCAGTGGAGACACCTCGCTCAGGCTGAAACGTGTCAGTCTGATGAATGGATGTTTAGTTTACTGCAGTCTGCAGTAGGAATCTGTGTGACGTAGTTTGGCATCAGGAGGTGCGATTTCAAACAAGTGCTGGCGCCAACTTCACACTTTCATTTCATATCATCACTAAAATTCTTCATGAAGACACTCCATCAGGCAGCTTAAAGTCAGCTGTTTCTGCTAACTACCTACTAATAGATGAACACACAGTACAAACATCACCTCTGTGTTTGTCTTCACACATCACCAGATGTGTCCGAGTTGTGTGACAGCAGCGATGGAAGACGCTGCACGCCGTCATGGCTGACTACAGTCTCACGAGATGTGCACGGCACAATTAATGATTGTGATTTAAACATCTGCAGCAAGCATGAAGATGGATCACAGCAGATTAACAACATGCAGGCCCGGGTGGATGCGAGTCATTCTTTGGGATCGCAATCCTCATGATGGACTTTCTGGGCGTATCCCATCTCTCTCCAGTGTCAGTGGCAATAATCCCAGGGTTAACTGAGCTCACATGTAGCAGAGTCACATGTCCTGAATTTGCAAAATCTGTATTTGCAGTCGGCACATACATTTGACCAGGCTCTTCGTTTTGATAAAGATATTTTAATAGTTGTTTCATTTAGGAAATGTTACCCGCCTCAGTCGAATGCTGGCCTTTGTTTCACACAGTCAGACTACTGTAAGTCACTGTAAGGCGTTTTTGGTCCAAGTTACAGCTGTGGGGCTGCTTACTAAGTGTTCTCATCTGACACCTTTTTTGTCATCTTTGCACATCTGTTCCCATGAAGTTCAGACTTCAGTTTAACATCTTGGTGATCACTTTCAGGGCTCTGATCGGTCAAACACCTGCTTACACTATAGCAAACTCTTAGACCGGGGGTGTCCAACTCCAGGCCTCGAGGGCCGGTGTCCTGCAGGTTTTAGATCTCACCCTGGGTCAACACACCTGAATCAAATGATTCGTTTATTACCAGACCTCTGGAGAACTTCAAGACATGTTGAGGAGGCAATTTAGCCATTTAAATCAGCTGTGTTGGATCAAGGACACGTCTAAAACCTGCAGGACTCCGGCCCTCGAGGCCTGCAGTTGGACACCTGTGTCTTAGAGCCACAGCTAACATGCAGGTCACTGAAATCTTTTGACCAAACCAGCTGTTGTTCTCTGTTCACTGGCTGAAAACTAAAGGAGAAAGTGTGTGTGATGATGGTGTCCGCACTATGAGACCTGTGAGCAGCTCAAGCTTTATTCGCACAGACTCACTTTTGACTAGTGGATACTGTTTCCTTTTAATATTTGTGTTTTTATTGGTCGACTGTGGTGAAGCACTTTGTGAGCCTCATCTAGAAAATTGCTATAAAAATAAATGTTACTTACATGTATAAGATAGTAAATGCTAAACCTAAATAAAATCCACACTATAAATATGAACGTCACACTAGCACAGAAGCTTAACGTGTAGTTAAGAATTCATTTTTGCACGATGAGAATAAATCAAAACTTTTAGCTATTTTATACATGAATTGGTTAGTTCTTGGTTAGTTCAGTGATTGATGGGATTTACTGCAGGTAATATAAATGCATGGAGTCAGACAGTGTTAGAGGGCTAAAGTAAAATCAACACCATATGTTTTTCATCATCATCATCTTTATTTATAAAGCACTTTAAAAACAAACAGCTGACACACAGTACTGTACATAAATAATACTATCACATAAGACATAAATAAAAGCCAAATAAAAATAATTATTATTAATTCGTTAGTTAATAAATGATTAAATTATTATTATTTTAAAATAGTTTCAATTAAAAGCCACAAATTGTTACACCTGAGAAGCTGGAACTATTAAAACTAAACAGATATTAATTGTCAGTTCATTTTCCAATCTCTTATGTTTTCAGTGCAGAATCTTAAACAATCTTTAAACTGCAGCCGGCTGTATCGTACAGTACATTGGAGGCTTCTGAGTTGTAAAGCTGCAGTAAGTGGTGCACATGTGCCACAGCCTCTGAGCTCTTTCTTGGCAACAGCTCCAGCCTCACAGCACAACACGGGCTGACACCATGGGATAAGGGGCACAATGTCCTCGCAGCGCAATCGCTCCTCAAATTTCAAGTCTTTCCCAGCCATTCCTGTTTTTTAGAGCCTGCTGGACTGTGAGCAGCATCTGCTTGTTTTCAAATGAGTCATGGTGCAAATCGGCCGCAGCACAGCCTTGTATGTGCATAACAGGACTGAGCGTATGAAACGAGTTCAAAGAAGGCATGTGGCATGACCAGATCATTATCAAAGGTCAGGGATCCCTGCTTGAGTCGGAGCTTGTTTAGCCTTAGCGATTTATTTATTTTTTCTTGTCTTGCATGGTTGCATTTTAACAAATATGGTCTTTTTCACAAAGACATAATCGTTGGAAACAGCTTCACACAAAAAAGAAAAAAGTGTGTGAGTCAGTTGGACATTGAAGTAGAATAATATTTAATTTCATCCTTCTTTCTGCTGATGCTTTACAAGTTAGCCTCAGGGGTGCTGTTATTTCACCTGCTTTTTCTTTCATAGACATTCATTTTATTCAGTTTTCATGCCGACATGTAGAATGAAAGCAGAGGTGTGTGTTTTCAGAGCAATAACGCTGTGGTCTCGTCTCACAGGACGTCTTAAACCACAGTTCGGACATTCTCTTCCTGCTGATATGAAAGCAACAGGATCCTGGCAGGATTCACTTTAAGCAAACGCAACAATTCTCCTCAAACACCTTTTGCTATCAGCTCTAAAAATTTGCAGTCTTTCCATTAGTTTTCCCAACTCCTATCTTTGGCCTGTGTGTTTACTTGCCTTTCACTGGGACAGCGTCTCTGCTGAATGCTGTCTTGCATCTGTCCTGCTGGAAAAAACAACCTAATACTAATGAGATCCTCCTCTGCGGCCCTTGAGAGGAACTTCCCCCTCTGGAGACAATGTGCGTGCATGTGTGCCATTCTCACATGGGAGGTCTGAGAAAGCATATCTGGCACGTGTGTGCAGGTGATTAGGTTTCCTGGAGAAGTGGAAAGTGCTGCTAGGCTGTAGTGTGATGGAGAAACTTAATTTCATCCTGTTGGGTCTTTTTTCTCCCTTGGTGTTATAGGACACAATCAGTGCAGCTGCTGCAGAATAAAAGCTACATATAGCATCTTGACAGGCCCACTTAGTAAACAGCACAGATGCACCAGGAATGCGATGCAACATCTCCCCCTGCTGGTCCCATAGCTGTCCTTCAGTTTTATTCCACTGATTTAAATTCAATAATAATAAAATCAGTGGATTTGACTGCATTTGAAATCATGGCCACTACATCTGTATCTTTGCAGAGTTGAACTGAACAAGAGCTTTCGGTTCACGGCAAAGAGAAAGCCGCTCCTGCTGGCAGAGCTCCTTCACTGTGTGAGAATGTGAAGCATGTGAAGGGCACACACGGTTTTATCAGAGCAGTGTTTCCAGTGTCATTGAAGCAGCATTCTGCTGTTGTCCTTATGTTCCTAGATTATGATAAGAAATGACCTGATAGAAATAAATACTTTTTGTTTCCTTTTTTAATTTTGTGACACGTTTAAAAGTAAACTGTAATAAATCACGACTCTTGTAAAGAGCTGCTCGTAAACTCAGAGGATTGACCGTACGGGTCCATCCAGGTCACGGTGCTCTCGACGTTCTTGAATGAAGGCAACTGGATTTGTTTTAGGTTTGTGAAGACATTTCACCCCCGTCCAAGAGGCTTCTTCGTTTCTGAACACTGGCAGAGGCCCAAGTATTTAAACTCATTGTTGACCCATCCTGTTATAATGTGGCTGATTAAGGATTCTTCACACTGCATTTAATCATTAGTTGTTATTAATCTCTTTCACAGAGTGTCTTTTGTCCCATGTCCCTCAGCCAATGGCCGCCCCTCCCTGATCCGGGTTCTGCGGCAGGTCCCCCCCACAGTCACCGGGTGCTTGCTGATAGGGGGTCGTCTCATGGTTGGGATATTCTCCGCACGTCCGAGTGGTTAATTTGTCTGAAATGCACCTGTTGGCCTCAAACTATGTTGTCTTTACTATTTTGAAAATAAACATAGGCTGTGTCTCAATTCAGGGGCCGCCTTTGAAGGCTGATTACGTCACAGCGATGCGCCGAAGGCTGTCCCAATTCGAAGACAAATGCGTCCTCCCTTTCCCCAGATTTGGAGGATGGGTGGGGTGTGTCCTTCGTGGACCACCATATCCCAGAATTCATAGCACAGCAGCCAATTCCAGTTTCCAACAATGGCGGCCGCTACTTAGTTGTAATATTACTCTTTTCAATACTTTGAATAATAATTTAATTACTATAGTATTTTTATAATAATATAAAAATACTTTTCAAACAATGGCTGAGGAGCGTGGCTAAAAAGTTTGAAATATTATTCTTTCTGGGCCACAAAATAAACTTTTAAGATATTTTCAGGCGAGTATGTAGCTGTGCAAACTTCAAATATCTGCTCAGTTTATCAAGACATCGCACATTTGCAAAAGCGCTCCGATGTTTTCGGAGACGTCTGTTACCCACCAGCTCGATAGCTGACTGGGGTTCAAGGCTCACTGGAGCCGGCGAGAACAGCGACCTCCCGGCACAAACATGATATTTTTCAGTGTTTGATTTGTTCCTGAGTAAATCTGATGGTCAAGAGTTTACTCTGGTGTCCTGTTACATTTTAGATAGCAAGGAGCAGACGGCTGAGTTTATTAAACTCCACTGAGACAGCGGTGACGCAAACCTGAAGGTTAGACCGTCCCATCTCACAACCTCGCACTTCCGGCCTTCACGGTCTACGTGGGCCGGGTCCACCGAAGGATGCAGCCCCTGAAGTGAGACACAGCTATAGTATTCAAATCATCTGCTCATTATTGCCTCGTGCTTTCATTTACATATCGAAGACTGTCCCAAGTGTTGGGGGGGGGGGGTTGCACTGACAATCATCCATTTAAACAAAAAACCCACAGCCTCTGAATAAATAACAAGATAAATAATCTTTATTTCCACGTCTTTGTCATTTATAAAATTATGTGTCCACAATTAATATTAACAAGGCAACACAGAGAATCCTTTTAATTTCTCAGAGGTGGAGGTCAGGCTCTAGAGGCACGTTCACTAGTCAGCTGTTATCATCTCAACCCGATCGCTCCTTCACTGTTAGTAAAGGAGGTTAGCCTTTTACAGACTGCGGAGGACTCGGAGTACCAAGCTGGAAGAGCTTTGCAACGTCCCAGATCTGAAAGGGGTCTCTAGAGCCTGCATCACCACCAAGCCCTTCAATGTACACTCATGAAACTTCATATCCCAGGATTCATCACTGCTTATCGCTCAGTGTAAACCAGACACTGTTCGTTCACAATTTCTTGAGTATCCTCACACCAGCTAGCTATCACTGAAATGTTCCATGTCATTGCCACTTATTAGCGTAAGCGTTAATCTCGTCTATCCTAAACACGATATCATCATATTCTTCTCCCTACAGTAAAAGACACAAAACCCCACAAGTGTAAAAACCAAATGGAAACATGAAGAAACAACCTTTCTATTCTACAAGGAAACAAATAAACCAAAACAGACAAGAAACAAAGGTCCTTAGATACCATGTGCTCCAAAGAAAAAGAAAAACAGGAAGTCTTGTAAGTCCGTCTCTTGTTGAAAGTAGGTTTTCATTGATGCAAGTTATCAAAAAATTAAATATTATATACTGTATAGGGTATTATTACAGTAACAAGGTTCCATGCGATCGTTTTCTCAGCGTCTGTACAGAGTTGAGGATTCAGTAGTAAATAACAAGGCTACGCAGACCTATCGTGCCAGCATGTTACAGAGCCTTGGAGATCTGGGACAGGGATGTGGAATCTGCTGGTCTGGAAAGAGGTGCCACATTCACACGGTGGTGACGGGAAATCATGAAAAGCTCAACCTTAACATAAAGGCTGCTTTGTGTCAAGTATAGTCACAATCCAGCTTCTGGTCTATAGTTAAAGGACTAGTCTGCTCTTAAAACCTATTTTTTAATATATATATAGATAGATATTAAAACTGGTGAGGTGTTTTAACAAACTTTATAGTGTATTTGTTTTAATTTGCCTCGTCTACTTAAGTCAGTTTCCTACTGTGCATTCCAAGAATGACCCCAGAGAGCATGCGAAACTGGAAACATCTATACTTTGGCGAGCTATTCCCTGGAGCGAGAAAAAAACAACCCCATCACCAAGCAACAAAACGAGTGTGTAGCACAGCTGCATACGCCACAGTCAACAGCTGCAGACTGGATGGATTGTGTTGAAGGGTAAATTTCCTGCATCACACTGAAAAAAGTACTGGGTTTGAAATGCTGTCTGAAAAGGAGAAAGGGGGAAAAGATCTGCACACTGTGTTGATAACTCCCAGTTCAATTTAAAAAAATGAAACAAACCTCCTTAAGTCCCGTGCTGCAAGTAAAAGCCATTTTTAATATACCAGGTCTGCTGAATATAGTAATTGTTTGGTCAGAACACAAAGAAGATGACTGTGTTGCAGAGCTCCTGCTCCAGGATGAGGTTTACCTCCACTCATTTCTACCCAGCTGCTGTTTTTAGACAGCTCCCAAAGTCTGCACGGCCAAAACGCTTCTAAGGTGAGCGGCGGCACGAGCCTCGGCTCACGTTGTTTACCGTCCTCCTTCAGATGATCACCATTACCTCTCATCACCACATGTATATGACCACATACAAGTGGTCAGAAGAGCACCTCCAGGGACTGAGGTACGCGACAAGATGACCTCGAAGGGGAGCTCAGCTAAACTTCAAAGTGTTTGTTTTTTTAATGGCTGTAGTGCTTCAGTGTTTTTAACCAATCACTGCAGCTCTACCTTTAAACACACAACAGCCACAACATATCATTGCTTTAATAAGTATGAGGGACACAGTGTGCAGATTCCCATTTTTATTCCACCTATTCAAAGACTTTTTAAAAATGTGTACACGCTCTTCTCTGCAGCATGTGGAAGCAATAAGAGTCCAAAAACACAGCCGACCCCGTCCACAGAGCACCAGGGCCCCACACAAAACCCAGAATTAAGACTTAAAAGACACAATCCAAACCCTGCGGGTTCATTCAGTCAAACACATTATTATTATTAAGAATTATAAAACACCCAAATGAAATGCTATAGCACTGAGAAAGCAGGAGGAGCTGAGGGAGCAGCGCACAAAGCAGAACAAGAAAACCAAAAAACACGCCACATTCAGAGTCTTTAAGACTTCACATGATCAGTGTGAGAATCACGGTCCGGCCATGCGAGTGCAAAGTGGTAGTGATGGGTAACGAGCTCATTAAAGGTCAGCAAACACATTCATCGGGACCACATGTTTAATGTGGAGGTGCAGTGGGCTGTGTAAGGCATGGATGTGCTTAATATCTACACTGTTAATGTCCACGTGACGCTGGGACGAGCCACTTACTTCTCTAACTTACTTTAAACTACATCGTTTGTGCGATTCAGACGGGGGAAAAAGCCTATCACATCAAATTAGACAACTTTATTCAAGTAAGGCTATAACGCACACACACCTCAGCGCTGGTTCAGGGTGTGACACAGCGGATTAAAGGCATGACGCAGGAATCCTGAAGCATCAGTTTCCCGTCCACCTTTAACCTTTACATGAAATGACTCGCAGAGATTTTCCAGTGGCAGCAAAGAAGCAGAAGGACATTATAGTGAAGCTAAAGAGGGCCAGCTAAGTGGGCTGGATCACAACTACTCTACCGATTTGCTGGTTTGGTTGCTGTTTGACTTTTTAAAATTTCGTTTCTTTGCCCAGTGTGTGAGCCGACCTCAGCCCCTCGAATTTAGAGCCAAAGGAAGCAGCCAAGCAGCGTAAAGCTATTCACACCTTTAGGCGGAGCGACCCCAACCCCACCAAAGAGCCCGACAGTCACGACCCCGGGCCCACAGCTGCCTCCTCACACAGAGAGCGAGAAAGAGACAAAGAGAGAGCAGAGACAGGCCGAAGGAGAGGAACTGAGCATAAACGACAGAAGAGTGATGAAGGAGCAGCGCTGTGACAAACTGGCCAGAGAAACAGTTGTGTTGTGCTGATAAGGCCAGAGCTGGCTGGAATTCACTGCCAGTAGTGTGATGGCAGAAGCCTGGGCAGCGCCTCCTGATAATGATGCTTCTGTGGACACGCGTGGGTACCGTGGCTCTCTCCTCACAGCGCCTCCAGGCTGTTCTCACCTTCCTCGTCCTTTCCTTGATGCTTTTGCTTTTTTGTCAGTGTGTCCATCTGGTTCTTCTCCTCTCAGTCTCTCTTTCAGTCTCTGTGTTGATTTTAAAACCCCAACTCCCACCCCCACCCCACCCAGTATTATCAATGTCTGTTCCCCCATCCTCCCCTCTCCCCCCAGAAGTCCACCACTATGTTTGTACTGTACAGACAACAAAAAGATGAGCAGAAACCTTTAAAAAGCAGAGCCCAGTTGTATTTTTCTTTTCTGCAGTTGTTTCTTGCTCTTGCAACTATAAAGACAGGTCTGCATCCGTCTGTGTCCTCCCACACACACACACACACACACACACACACACACACACGCACGCTTGCAGGAGCACAAGCGCTCTCACTTTCTCACACTCATTCTCATGCAAGCCACCCCTCATTTCTAGTGGTGGTTTGTTGGACATGCAGAAGTGGGGAACGAGGGCAGGGGAGAGAAACGTTTCCTAGCTCAAAAATGGGAAGAGGGTAGCTGTGTGTCTAACTGTGTGAGTGTGTTGAGGGAGAGGTCTTAGTTCAGCTGCCATCTCCTCCGATACTTCTTCTCCTCATCACCTGCCAAAACAAAAACCCACAGGCTTAGAACACGTAACCATCGGACAGCAGGCAGGTTCGAATGGAGACGGAAGAAAGCAGCACAAAGAAAGTCAGGTACCTTTTTACAGAAGGTGAGATTAAAAGAGTTTAGGCTGATTTAGAAATGCAGAAGAGAAGGAAAAAAGAGCAGAACAAGCATCATTAGATTCGTTTATTGATTTGAAAAAAATTGCTTATTAAATTAAAAACAGGTAGGACTTAACATACCTTCCAGATGGTTCCTGGATAAATATTTCAAAGCCTCATCCAGTAGGATGACTGGGAAGGAAATCTTCAGGACCACAGTCCACTGGGACCAATGCAGAGGGGTCACCTGGAAGATGAGCTGAAGGACAAGAGAAATCAGACGATGATGACAAAGCTGCAGCAGAAGCCTTTTCTAACATGCAAGCTTAATATTTTGTAACTATTTTGAAAAATGCAAAGACATCAGCCTGCAAGAAAACATAATCCAGTGGAGCCATGGAAACCTTTATTTTGTAACGCCTTCTGTCTGACTCACAGCATTTCTGTATCTGCTTTTTGCACGACGCTAGCTATTACATTACATTACATTACACCTACAGGGCCATCCTACTTTTTTTGCAGACGACAGACAAGTTGTGTCATCACTGGCAAAAGAATCGGACTCATAAAACACGGCTCGTGAATCTGGGCCACAATACAGTGCTGAGGATTATTAGCATGCAGTGTTTGGGTTTTTTTAAACGCTCAAAGAGCTGCGTGTCCTGTGTACTCACTGGCAGAGGCTCGACGTAGAGGATTAAGAAGTGGAGGGAGAGGGAGAGGATGATTGCTCCCAGCAACCAAATATTGACCCAGGGAGGCATCCTGAGCAGGGACTGGTTCTCAGACAAACTGTAAGGAGAAGTTTGAATAGATGAAAACATGCTAACATTTCAGGATCAGGTTGCAAAACAACAACTGATGAAAATATTCCAGCAAGCTGCATGAAAATGAACAGATGTGCCGGCGTTAGGCTGGACCATCTTTGGACTCCATCTGAAGTGGTGATCAGACCTCGTCGAGTTGGACATTTCTTTCAAAACAGAGCTAATGACCCTTCATAGCTCCGTTCAATAAAGTATAATTTCTCTTCTTAAGATGTGCGCTTAAGCACATTCTTCAGGTGGAGGACATAAAAACAAAAATCAGTCGTTCAAACAGTGAACAGCTGATGTTTGCGACGGCCGTGGCCTTTCTGGCACGGATCGTTCTTCCTCAAAGGGAGCTCCGTCTCGTCGAATGACAGCGTCGCTTTCTTTGAGTAAATTTCTGACGTTTGTGACATTTAAGGCTCGTTTACTCTGACACCAGCTCTGAAGCCGACTGACCTGTTGAGCGCGTTGAACATTTCGATGGTGACCAGCACAGACAGCGCCATGGTTGTGGGGTAGCGAGATTCAAACACCTCGCAGTCTATTTCTTTGAACATGGGGTTGTCCTCAGTGCACTGCATGAAATGTCGCTGTGAAGAGAGAGACAGGCGGAGTTAGCGTGCGCTCGTGCATCGTGTTGCGACCTGGTTTGATGGGACTCTGCTCAGATTGGGTGGGGGGCAGCTGCCAAACCCTGGCTTCATTTCAGCTCTGCATGCAATCAATCCACAGAAATCTTAATTCCCTTTCTATGCCTGTCTGCTGCTGGGATCATCAAACGTTACTGCATCAAATAGCAGCGAATGAAAAGGATGCATAGAGGTGGGGTAAACAGTATAACAGGAAACAATGCAGCTCATGTTCTCCTAGGGCAGGAGCTACGTCAGATAAACTGTTTTACAACTCACCAGCTGATAGAAAGACACTTGTGGGCCCTCCTCATCAAACAGGTACCACCATGTGGCTGCACTCACTGTTCCCAGACCCACATATCCTGCAAGACAACACAGACATACATTTATATTTATACACACAAACAAGAGCTGCCGTTTCTTGCCTGTGAGACAAAACCAGATATTGATAGACGCACAGTCACAAATTTAATATTATACAGACAAAGTGTAAGGTTACAGTTATTCAGTGTGCGAAGAATAAAATGTAATAACCTTACAAAGGAGAAGCTGTTCAGGAAAATAAACATGCTGACATGAGTGCTTGATTAGAAAAAAAAAAAAAAAGATGCTAGGCCTACTGACAGTCGCCGTTTTACTAAATACATCTCAAATCTTGTTACTGTATTTTTCCTACCATAAGGCGCATTAAGCGAAACCAAACAGTCAGATAAGTCAAACTTTCCTCAACTCATTCTTCTTGCTTCCTCCACTTCTGTACCATTGATTCATTAATGCTGAATCCTCTGCAGCGGCTCTATTCCCATGTTGTTGCAGTATATTAATGACTAACCTCGTATTGTGGATGGATTATCTCAGTTGTTCTCCTGACTGAAGTTTGGTCCGTTTACAGCATCCTGCCATGAGATTGCATTTGTCTCTAACCATCAGGAACCCTCACGTTAACTTTTATCGAGTGGAATAAAGTTAGCGTTCATCCTCCAGCTTCACTGTGTTTATGCTAACATAGCTGTGTCGCTAGCGATCACGTAGCACATCATTATATACCAGCTAGTGCAACTTCAGTAACCCTACAAACGTCACTGCTGTTTAGTTTTCTGTCTTCATTTATGTTGGAAGTGATAGCAGAGCTGTACCTTTGAATTTGTTTCAGAAATCCCTCAGTCAGAACATGCTATATTATGTTTAGGTGGAAGCTAGTGAGCTAACTTCCTGCTAACTTCTAACTCCGTTAAGTGTAATAAATTCTGTTTTCATGGATGCCTGGATGTTAAACTTAATTGTTACACCTGGTAAAGCAGCAACACTGATCATTTTATTAAAGATGAAAGAATTTAGACAGTTTTTAACTCTCAGTGATGCTGCAGTGTTCGTTTGACTTTGGGACCTGAAATAGATGGAGTTTAGGACCCAGATTCCTCTGCAAGGCTCCTGACTACAGCCGTGATGTTCCAACAATCCGTCAAGCGGTGCGGCTTCGTAGCTTAGCAAAGTCGGACTAAAACATTTGTGACAGAGTTTTGAGCGCAGTGTATGACATACAACCGGTTCAAGGTCAATGAGCACAACCAGAATTCATACATAAGTTGAACTGACGATTTTTGAGAAAATTAAAGGATTTTAAGTGCGCCTTATAGTGTGAAAAATCAACGTTAACTAAGGTACCATCGATAAAGTGTTAGAAAATGCATCAAGTTGTTCTGCTATTAGATTTTTAAAAATGGGCGCAGGTGCACAGAAGCTCTTTAGACAGCCCTGTCAGCCAATCAGCAGGGCTAACACACAGACACAGTCAACCAGTCACAATTTAGAATCACCAGTTAATGTTAACTCAGGCATGTCTTTGGACCGTGGAGGGAAGCTGGAGTACCCGGTACCCATGCAGCGAGAGACTAAAAGAACCCTGACTGGATTCAAACCCAAGACCTTCTTGCTGTGAGGTGACAGTGCTAACCACCGCACCACCCCACACAGTGACAACTGCACAATAATTTATTCACGTCTGAGTGAATAATACCTCCAATGGCCAGGTATCTAAAGAAGAGCCAGCCAGAGATGAGTGGCTCCTTAGGGTTGCGGGGTGGTTTATCCATGATGTCCAAATCTGGGGGGTTGAAGCCCAGGGCGGTGGCAGGCAGGCCATCAGTCACCAGGTTAACCCACAGCAGCTGGACTGGAATCAAAGCCTCAGGCAGACCCAGGATAGCTGTCAGGAAGATGCTGCAGACAGACACAGGAGAGACCCACAAACGTCAGCCGCACACGAAGACAGTCCCCGCCCGGCAGCTGCGTCTCACGGCGCTCTTGTCTCACCACACGACTTCTCCCACGTTTGAGGAGATGAGGTATCTGATGAACTGCTTCATGTTGTTGTAGATGGCTCTGCCCTCCTCCACAGCAGCTACGATGGTGGAGAAGTTGTCGTCAGACAGCACCATCTCAGACGCCGACTTTGCCACAGCTGTACCGGATCCCATGGCGATGCCGATCTCTGCCTTCTTCAAGGCCGGGGCATCGTTCACACCATCACCTGTCTGCAACCAGGAGGAAATACCTGGATTATTACGTGTCAAAGAACAGGGGGGCACTAAAGGAAACGTCAACAGTATTGTTTATTAAAAAGCGTCTCTCAATAAGACTTGCTTATCCTTAAATGGTCCTTACTTAGAGATATAAGCTGAGCATTGAAACTTGGCCCTCAGAGTCCAACACTGTGACAGTACATGTGTGTCAGAAAAGAACAAGTCCACTCTCAAATACCGAGCCCACACTCATTTTTCATGAAGGATGACTCGCTCGGGAGCCCCAAGTTTAACAAGCAACGACTCTAACTCACTGTGCAAAGGCTCATTATCTTTTCACACCATGACGGGATTAAACTAAAGCTGTGCAGAAGAGATATTTATCTGTCAAGGCAGGGCCTGAAAGCAGCTTCAGACTGATGGGCAAATGGTGATATTGTCGTTTCCCTCCCGCGGACCAACTTCTCTTCTGAGACGCATGTCAGATAGGAAGCAGCCGAGCAGACCAGAGATGACAGCTCGTGATAGCGGCGTCTGAGAGAGCAGCCTCACAGAGACCTGGAACATGTCATGCCTCACTGGCTTCTCCTCATACATCTTTGACAAGTCATTCAAACAGCGAATGGCTACAGGAAGGAGAAAGGCAGCAGTGCTGTGCACTGCCACAAAAAGAAGAAGATGCTGGAACACGCAGGTGTGTTACTTGTATGGGGATAGTTTTCCTTACCATGGCTGTAATCTCGTCAAACGACTGCAGGTATCCGACGATCTTGGACTTGTGAGCCGGCTCCACGCGGGCAAAGCACCGTGCCCGTTTGACGGCATCTCTCTGCACCTCCTGCGGTAGATCGTCAAACTCGCGGCCTGTATAGGCCTTTCTCGTCACGTCCTCGTCCTCTTCAAAGATGCCAATCCGTCTGCAGATGGCCACGGCCGTGCCCTTGTTGTCCCCTGTGATCATGATAACACGGATACCTGCCTCGTTGCACAGTTTCACCGAACCGATCACTTCCTTCCTGGGTGGGTCGAGCATGCCCACACAGCCAACAAATGTGAGCCCCAGCTACACGGAAAACAAACAGCATCAGGGTGGTTAGGTTACGCAGGACCACATCAGGAACAGCTTTCTACTGTTACTGCTGCCAAAAAACATCCGATCCAAATTCTTCCTAAAGAACAAAGAAACTATTGGAGCGAAGACCAAAGTGTAGAAAGTACTAACTACTACTAAGCAAACTAGTACCCAGTCGTCTCATTAAACTTAACAAAGCCTATTTCAATTCAATGTGGGAACAAAAGGACTTCTAAGCTGTGATGTTTGGATAGAGAAATCTTGTGGCGAACCTCATATTCTGCAAACTTGCTGGAATTCTCCAGCTCCATGTTTTCCTTGCGTGGCGGAGTATCGTGCGTAGCCAGCGCCAGGCAGCGCAGGGTGTCCTTGCCCGTCCCCCATTCTCTGATCTTAGACATGAGCTGGTCGCGCACGGCTGGTGTCAGCGTCACTTTTCTGTTTCCCACCCGTACGTACTCGCACCGCTCTATCACACTCTCGGGCGCACCCTGAGGGGACACAATGCAATTGGCAAAAGAAGAACATTAAAAAAATGGTTCAAATGAAATGAAATTTGTGATTATTTGAGTTCGTGTTATTCAGCCGTGCCTTGATGAACATCTTGCTCTGGGACCCGGGCTTGACAGGGGTGCAGTAGACAGACATGGACTTGCGGTCACGAGAGAACTCCAGGGTGAACTCCTTCTTCATCAACTGTTTGATAACCTGACAGATGAAAAAGAGGGCAAATGCTGACATGGCAGAAGAAAATGATTGATTGATTGATTGATTGAATCTTTATTTTGAACATGTTGAAAAAGTATAAAAAAAAAAAAAAATAGAATTAAAAGAGACAAATGAACAAAGCAAACAAAAGGAAAACGAGCAACCACAACTCCAAATAACGTCCATGTTCAAAAAGGAGCAGGAAGAAGCATAAGCTTATTTAATCCCACCCCTTTTCCACTATCTAGTATCAATAGACTACAGAAATACTTCCTTGTAATTACATTATATGTTATGTGTAATTTTTTTTTTAAATATATACACACATATGTTTCTATCTATCCATACCTACGTATATACACACATATACACATTTTCAATAACCCCATTAACACCTGAAGGATACACAACCTACAATTTTTTTTTTTTTTATATATATACATACATACACACACATATATATACACATACACACACATATATATACACATACACACACATATATATACACACACATATACATATATATATATATATATATATATATATATATATATACACACACACACACACACATACATATATATACATACATACATACATACATACATATATATACACACACACCCATACCAACAAACCCGTGCATGCGCACACACATGATAATATTAGACAAGAACACCCTATCAAATCTCTACCTTTTCCCTGTACCCTGTAAAAACCATATCCTTAAACCGCTTTTTAAACTGCGCCATGCTTGGACATTGCTTCATATCTTTACTTAGTCTGTTCCACAGCTTCACTCCACACACAGAGATGCAGACACACACACACACACACACACACACACACACACACACACACACACAGACAGACACGCAGACAGAGAGACAGACACGCAGACACACACACACACACGCAGAGACAGGCACACACACGCAGACGCAGACACACACACGCAGACACACACAGAGACGCAGACACACGCAGACACACACAGACAGACACACACAGACAGACGCAGACACACGCAGACAGACAGACACACACAGACAGACGCAGACACACGCAGACACACGCAGACAGACAGACACACACAGACAGACAGACACACACAGACAGACGCAGACACACGCAGACACACGCAGACACACACACACAGAGACGCGCAGACACACACAGACAGACACACACAGACAGACAGACGCAGACACACACACACACACGCACGCAGACACACACACACACACACACACGCACACAGACACACACACACACACACGCAGACACACACACACACGCAGACACACACACACACGCAGACACACACAGAGCTTCTAACAGCTGACCGATGTTGAAATCCGTGAGTGTGCCAAGCAGCTTCTCTCTGTCAGAGTTCGGCACACTGGCCTCTTTCTCGGCCTCTTTCTCGGCTCTCTGGTTCTATATGTGAAAAAGTTCAGATCGTCTCATCTAAAAGTTTCTGCAGATTCCTGCTATTGTAAAGTAATGGTTCACATTTATCCATCTACTAACCAAGACAGCGCAGCAGCTCGTTTCAGAGTTACAGGTAAAAGGAAGATAAAACCCTGTAATGAGCTCTGCTGTTTGCTGTTGTTACGTTTATAGACTAGCTTTGTGCAAAGCTGTTTTTAGACTCACAAGCAAACACTCACACCCTGAAGTCAAACATTTGTTGATCATCAACTATCTGCTTTTTTTTTTTTTTTTTAAATAAATGGGTCGTCCTTGTGTGGGACACTTAACCATAACCTGCATCGTTCATCATATATATGACGTGGCACAGGTTTATAAGCAGGCTCCTCATAGGCAGTGCAGCAGTGTGATTACACAAGTCTGTACAAATCTTTGACTGGACATTTAACCTCCTAGGACCTGCGTCCACATATGTGGACATCACATTCTTGGTCATTTAGACCCAAATACTCAATTTTGCTCTACAAGGGCCTGGTATCCACTTACGAGGACGTTATACTGCTACTGTTCTACTGAAATTTTAAACAAATACCCTCATTTGTGGCTCTCATTTTTCTTAGAAACAAAAATTGGGCAAAAAAAAAAAAAATTCCTGTAATTGTTTGTTTTTAGATTCATCAGGTCAAATCAGCCCAAATATCAAAGATAAATTAAAAATGCTGTGAAGAGTTCGGGTCTTAGAGGTTAAAGACCAGTCCACTGATTTGCTCACCTGTCTGACTCACACTGGGCACTCCAATACATGAATATAGAGCTGGGCGATATGAGATTTTTTCATATCACGATATGTTTTTTTCATTTCAGGCGATAACGATATCTATCACGATATAAGCCAAATAACTATATTTGTAAGATTTAAATGTGCCGTTGCTCACAAGTAAAATGTGAAATAATCAGCAGCTTGTTTTTATTTAAATATTTATTTCCCATAATAAGTTCAACAGGGTAGATGTACTTAAGGAACATGAGACTTTTTCAGATAAATAAAGGCAAATATTGCAAACTACACAAAAGGCAGCCGCTAAAGCGTTTAAGTTTCAAAATAGAACAAACGAAACAGACTAAATTGTCAATTCCACTTAGAAACAAAATATTAATTCTAAAAATAAATCTTAGTTTGTTTTACAGAAGAACAGACAAAACTGACTAACTTTTGTCAATATCAAATAAACTGAGAACTAAAAGGAAATTCTCAATCTCTCCTTGTTGTATAGCTGAGCTTTTCAAACAGTTTTAACAGTTACTTTAGTCTGACAAAAGCCGAATGACGAATTAGCGCTTCCAGTCAGAGACTGAGGCTACGTCCACACGTACACGGGTGTTTTTGAAAACGGAGATTTTCCGTTTTCGTTTTAAAAAAATAATCCCGTCCACACATAAAGGCAGAAATGAAGGAAAACGCTGCTATGAACATGCCAAAGCAGCAGGTGGCGCTAGATTCCTAACCGTGCAGAAATGTTGGCCAATCAGAAGTCTAGAAGCCTCGGTGGGAAAAAGTAAACAAAGCTGGGGCATAGAAGCAGAACCGAGTCGTATGTGTGGAGGGACAGTAACTGTGTGTATATGTAAGCATTTAAACACTGCAGAGAGTAGAATTAACAGTATTGTAGAAATTCATTTCACCGAAACAATAACGTGGCGCACAGTGTGACGCATGCACCAGTTTATTGTATTTCCAGACTTGCTTTCGGCACAATTTACAGTGCACGCTGCTCTGTTTTTGTCAGACTTGAAATAGCAGAAATACCTTCACACTACGGAGCTTCTCTGGCTCTTCCGTTCGACAATCTCTCCGGCGTTGGAACCATCATCTGTTTTCTCTTCGGTCACGCTCGGTTGATTTTTCTAGTCGGCACACTCATTTCCTCCATTACCTGCTGGCTGCTTCCCAAACAAACACACGTGCGGCTTGGCACTTGTGCTGTACGTAACAAGTCACGCGACGTGACGCTGCGGCTGTGATTGGTTCGGCTCTGCGCTACTTAGTTTGGATTGGCTGACCTTTTTTTTTTTTTTTTTTTTTTTTAAGAGGACAAGAGCGGCGAGGTCTATCGCGATAGCTTAATTTCTCTATCGAGTAAAAGTTATATCGCGATACATATCGTTATCGTTCTATCGCCCAGCTCTACATGAATACATAATTAATTGAAAAAAATTGGGTTGACTGCCTTGAAAAAAGTAAAGTGGTGTCAATACTACTTGAAGGGTAATATTTGTTCTTTATTACTATAAAACAGGACGGTCCCTAAAAACTAATCAGATTTTACATTTTCCGAGTGTTGGATGCTGCACATCTGGAGTCAGCCTAAAACTGACTAACTTAAAGTGTGAGGTTTTTGGCAAACCCACGTCCCCTCATCAATATGGAAATTCATGCAAACGTCTGCTCCAGAATCTAATTGGATCACCTACTGCATATGGACTGAGCCGTAAGAAGCCTATGAAGTTTGTATCGTGTCAGACATGTTCATAAGAGCACGCCAACAGCTGCACAGAGGCAGGAAGGAGCCGCACTGCTTGTGAGTTTGATATCAGGTCTACAGTTTGAGTAGGAAGTCAAGCTTAAACAGCTTTAAGCAGAAATGAAGAGAAACCTGCTGAGGTCTGGTTAGCTCACCTCTTTTTACTTGTTTCATCTCAAGTCAGCAAGACTTCACACAGCTGACTATTAAACCACCGTGTTAGCTTCATGTATGCAGCAGTACTTTAAATGCACACTAGGATCATGCAGCAGTGGCAACTTACTGAGTTGCAGGCACCGGCACGCTCCACCTTGGTGAGTCCAGACAGATCCGTCTTGAAGACATTCATCTTCTCGACCAAGGTGGTGAGAGCTGTTTCTGTGGCCTCGCCCACCTTCTCATAAACCCCTTTGGCCTGCGAGAGAGAAGAAATTTATCAAAACACATTGATCAGCTCTTCCTTGGACTGGTTTTTGTCCCGTCTCCCTCTCCGAACCCCTGACTGGTCACGGGAGTTGGCCCCGCCCCGCCCCTCCCTGAGCCTGGTTCTGCTGGAGGTTCCTTCCTGTTAAAAGGGAGTTTTTCCTTCCCACTGTCACCAAGTACTTGCTCATAGGGGGTCATATGATTGTTGGGTTTTCTGTATTATTGTAGGGCCTTTACCTTATGGTGACTGCTGTTGTTAGGATATGAATAAAAGAGCACTGAATGAAACTGAAAAAGTTGGAGTGTTCAACATTTGGTACACTTGTGTTTATTACAAGCATTAAATGTTTAATATTTGTAACTATTTTAGAAGCAGACACTTGTTTGGCTTCATGTTCGTTTCCATGGAGTCAAAATAGCTCAAGACTGACTGGACAAACATGCTGAAAGGATATCTGCAAGTCATTCGCCACGACCTCCACCATTGCGTTTGAGTCATGCATGCAAAGTGGCTTGTCCTCGCCAGCAGTAAGCCGGCAGTCGAGATGAAGCAGTAACGGCACATCGCACATCATTTGCTTGTGCGACTGGCCGTAGACGGGAATTAAACACCTCACTCCCCTCCAGCATCGGCTCCTCTGCAACTCTCCTGTCTCTCTCCTGGTTTGGCTCAATCAGACTCTTTATCCAAAGTGTACAAAATTAGCAGAGAAACAGCCATTTATGAGAACAGACGCAGATACGATGGAGTTTAGAAGTGCTGCATGCCTGGCCTCTATCCTCAGCATGGTTACCATGATACCATGGTGATGACAAATAGGTGAGAAAAGCAATTCAAACCAGAGAAAAGAGATCATACCAGAGTAAAATTAGCTCAGTTGGACAAAAAGAAAAAAAAGCAGTGAGTGTGATTAAGGGCTAATAATTATGGAAAATATCATTCGTGTAATTCTACGTAGAAAGTTAGACTGATGGATCTGTTTGGAGCTTAAAAGTGTTCAAAGTGTGTGCTAATGACCTCGTTATAGTCCAGTGAAGAATCATTGCACATCGAGCACACGGTTGCCAACTCCACAAGTCCATCATAGTCTCCACACTGGACAGGCTTGTTGTCTTTGAGTCTGAAAGAACAACACACACACATAAAACGTCACACTTCGCTTCACTGCACACACGGCAATCTCACGAATACCCATGAATGGGGTTCACGTTCCACAGCTGATGGAGAAACCGTGCTCGGACGGCAGTAAGGAGTGTATCTGAGTGTGTGTGTGCTCACTGCATGACAACCATGGATCTCTTCCCAGTAGAGACTGCAACCGTTGCTAGCGAAGCTCCCACACAGTAACCCACACTCTGCTGTTATGAAACCGTAGGTTCATCCAGAGTCACAGCGATGTAGTCAGCAAACGGCAAAACAAACAGCATGTATATACACAATGAACCGCAACACCCTGCCCCTGTCTGCTGAACGCTTGTGCTCAGAGGCCACCTGCCTTCACTGCTGCACAGTTTACATCTCTGAGATTTCAAAAGTGTCACAGGCAACGTCAAAAAGGGTCAAAAATTCAGTTTGTCCAAGTTTGCATTAACAATAGTCGATCATTAAGGTGCTTACTGGGAGTAAAGTACAACTGAGACTTATGGGGCATATATAATTAAAGCCACATGTGCTGTAACACAACCAACTGGGACTGCTCGCTGTTTTTATGCTGCACCAACTGAAGCAAAGCTACTCAAACTATTCCTGCAAACTGACGGTGCATCAAATCTCAGAGCACATCGATTTATTGCATTTATGTTTTATCTGGTTAAGAAGAAAGGAGGAGCTGGGAAAGGAGAGAGAGACGCTTTAACTTGTTTTTCATTCAGTGTAGAATCTGCTGGTAAAAAAAATGAAAAATCTGGAAGGCTTAACAGCAAACATTTTCCATGTAATGAGTTATTAAAGCACAGAGGCAGAACAAGTAATAAATCCAGAATGGTGGTACTCACATTTGTCCCTCAGGGGCATACGTAGAACCAGTTATAGAGAACTCGTGCAGGGTGCAGCTGGAGTCCTCCACCTTGTCTAGGATGAACATCTGGAGAGAGAAAAAGACCAAAGCAAACAGAGGTGGGACCTTTAGCCAGTTACAACTGTGGCTGCTCCTCGTTTCGCAGCTGTCCACTGCTGTAAAAGATAATGACCGCTCAAATTGTGTGAGATTTTGGAGCAGTAAAAAAAAAAAAAAATAATTTCATATTTTCAGTAGCTAATTGGATCCACCCACTGACGAGGTCCTGTGGACCAAGAGAAACCGGCTGGCGATTACTGTAAGAACTGAGTGAACTAAGTCAAACAGCTTAATAATAACGAACACGTGACTTAATGTGAATAACAAAAAAAACACTGAAAGCACAAAGCAGTCACACTCCTGCTTTTTGCCCCTTTCAGTTGCATCACAATCAAGAAATGTAGCTGAACTGTAATTGGTCGGCTGTGGCTCAGGTGATCCCTGACTCATACTGAAGTTTGAGATGAATGCATTGGAGGCAACCTGGGAACCGATTACATACCTGACGTGGACCATTGCAGCGCTTTGATTCGTTTCCTTTTCTGTTGCAGATTTGTTTCTTATCTCAAGCACAGTTGCTGAGCCGTTTGTGCTGATATGCTGCGTTTGGTTGTTCAGACTCTTTGGTCTCATATGTGCAGACGTTGTTCCAGGAGCCTCGCGGTTTGATCAGACGCACGGTCGTGTTCCTTCTACAGCGAGCCGGCTTCCAAACCCTTCCAACCAAGCCGTACTTGTTCAGGCTCTTTTCTGACTGCACTGTTGTAACCTTTAACATGCTGAGGCCTGCAGAGTCTGTAGCTCTTGGGCTTTTTTCAGTGAGAACTGTGGGGTCTGGGAATTTGCTGGGACGTCAACTCCTGGGAAGTTTGCATTGTGTTAACACACACCTAAATGGTTCATGCCGGCAAACTGCCAGAGCTTCTTCTTTTATAGATGCACAGCTGCTGATCAACTAATCCAGTGCACTTGATTAGCAGCTGGCTGCTAACGACTGGGATATAACTGTAAATATTAGACTATAGTGTGAAAGCAGCCAGAACAGAGAAGTGTGCTGGTGAAGTAACTTAGTAATGGCATTTACAAAGTACATTAGGCTAAAATTAGCCACCATCAAGGCAAAGCAGAAACGTACTGAACATATTAAAGCAGTAAAAAGTAAATACTTGCTGTAAACAGGAAGTCTTCAAGGCTAAAACACAAACGAGGAGTTCTGTTTATCAAGTGTTGCTGTGATCCAGAAACATCAGCCCCTACTGCATACCGGCGTCTGCACCGTACGGGCACTCCTTTCTCCAATTTCTTTGTTTCTCTACACATGCAAGCAACACGGGAGTTGCAGTTGGCTTCATCGGTCCCGGTTACGAAACACGCTGTAGTGAACTGATGGAAAAGAAGTCAAGTGAAAGCAGGAGACAGAGCTGCATTCCCAGAGCACTTCAAGGACTTGTTGACTGCTTTGTTGACAAGACTTCCCCCAGGAGGCGCAGTTCACGATGTACTGCTAATGCTAATGCATCAGTAAAAACAGAAGGGAGAACAGGGGCCAGGATACGCCATCGCCCATATTCCAGTGACTGTGTCCACGCTGCTCATTTCAATGGGACAGACATTAGGCAAACAGACTTTCATTGACCTCAAGTCGTTTAACAATATTCTGTGAAAACTTCTAAAGATAAGACATGCATGGACAACATGCCCAGCTCGACTTAGTTTGAGACTGAACAAAGTCCTTTTCTTGCCTCTCGATTCTCCTGTAACTGCGAGCGTGTACGAGTCGCTGACTTAAACCCACCGATTAGTGTCAAAGGAGCTCTTGATCAGCGGCAGACTTCACCTGAGAGGAGACCGCCGTTGTTTGCAGAAAATGCAGTTTTTAAGCTATTATTCACATAAAAACTCTCCATGACAGCAGAGTGGTACATTTACTCAGTGGCCCACAGACTTTACATGCAGCTCTTTGGCTCTGAAAGTAACCCTGGTCAAAGCTGCCTTTAACCTTCTTTTAAACTCCTGGCCAGCAGGGGGCAGCTCCTCTTTAAAAGCCAGTCTGGGAAAGACTTGTCCTGGACTCATGTTTACTTTTGGACTTTGTCACTTTGGATTCAGATATCAGCATTAAAAGCTTCCTTTTTGTCTCCACTCAGTGACTGTGACTGTGTGCAGGGTGGCTGTTACCTTTATCATGTGATGGAGCATGCAGCGTCGGTTTCTCAGTCAGATCAGCTCGAACCAGTGAGCAAAACTGTCATTTTTATATATTTTTTAATTTATTTTCCTTGTATCCAGTCGACACTCTTGAAATTTTCTTCATTTAGCAGTGATGTTTAAGAAAGCGGTGATGTTTTAGCAACACACACACACGCCCGTTCAGCTATCTTAGTGAGGACCTTCATTGACATATTGGTTTCCCTAGCCCCTCACCCTAACCATTAAAAATGAATGCCTAACCCTTTTTATGACAGTTTCAATCACAAATGCAACAAAGCTCATCAGAGGGAACCAGGACGAGGGTTGCTGGGTTTAAAAGCTGCAGACAGCAGGCTGCAAACTTCCAACTACAGTTTGTAAAGGGAACCTTTTTGCTTTGCCCTGCTGCATTTTTGCAGTGACTGTGAAGGACCTATTCATCTGGCCACTCTGTAACCTGAGCCAACAGTTGTATTACAAATAACAGAGCTGTCCTGTTACAGTGGCTAAAACCTTTAGCCGGGTTTATACAACACTGTTGTTTAAAAAGTGGGACTTGTTATTCCAAGATTTTCCATTTCATTTTGGGAGGTAATGCCCTTTAAACAGCGCCGACCTTCTGTTCACTTCTTTATTTCACAAAGGTCAGCCGTCAGACTTTGTTCCTTTCTTCTGTAATAAATCAACAATGAGCACAGAGCGACACAATAACTTTCACAAAGCAGAGGCGAAGGAATAAGATGAGGTTGCTCTTTCATCCGTGGTCAGTTTTCACTCACGATCTGATCCGCTGTGGTCTCCAAGGAAACACGGCACAGTGAGATCCACCACTATCAAACGTTTTTTTCCATACTCATTTCCTCTGAGCTTGCATGGGGATGAATGGTGAGCAGCTGTTGATGTGCATTTGTGAAAGGCTTTTTAGTGCGTGCCGGTCAGAGTGTGAGAGAGGAGGGAAAACAGAGGTATAACGTCAGGATGCAGAGGGGAATCCCTGGAAATCCTGCTGATATGGGGATACCCCCGAGGCCAGGGAGACACATGGCATTATCAGGGCCACTGGCTGCAGACCAGTACAGGAATAAGCACAGATGGATACGCCTGAGCAAACAGAGTATAAATGGTGACGCACAGAAAGCATTAAAAAAACAGACAGAGGCAGTCTTGGTTCAGCATACAAGCACCACGAAGGGGGAAAGTGAAGCTAAATATGAAGCGGACCTATCACCAGGAAACAAGTGGTGCAAGAAAAAAAAAAAAAAAAAACCTGCAAAGCGGAAGCTTGATTCATCTTTGCAACAACGCAAACGTGTATGCTCCTTATCTCACAGCAGAGAGCTGAGAGCAGCAAGCCGGGGAGTATAGGTGGAAGCAGAAGGTCAATATTTACCAACGTCTGCCTGCCTGAGAGCATTTCAGGGTTGTGGTGAGATCACTCCTCCATGTCCCTGCTGCCAGAGGGAACTCCCTGCAGCTACGCATTAATCACTCAGACGCTCCACGTCGACTCGTGGAGAAAGGAGGGGCGAGCGTTCGTACGACAAGAACAGAGAGTCGGCTCTGAAGCCATTTTGAGGTCGAAAGGAATTCACAGAGACGCCGATTATACAGCAGCTACTGTTGCTTTTTCATTTCCTGCCTATAGGAAGTCATCCTGTTGGGATATTTATAGAGCAGCATTTCATCTTGTTGATCGATAGCATCTCCATCTAACATAAAGAGCCAAGCTCTTCTTGTCCCGACGTGGACCTCCGTGGGTCCAACCTGACTATCCACCAGTATCTGTGGGTTCCCTTAATTTTTGCTCTTATTTGCCTGTTGCATTATTCTTAGGACACCATTAAGCTTTTTTCCCAAGATATATAAAAGGAACTGGTTAATTAGAGCATAATTTTTGATCAATACAATCAATTCCTCTTTGGGAAACCAATAAGTGGCCAACAATATCTCGTCTAAACAGGGTTTTGATGCTGCCCTGCTCGACTAACGAGGTCATCATTGTGGTGAGATGGGAGATCGTGAGGACAAGAGGTGTTAACTGAGATTAGGGTGTGCATGTGTGCAGAGCTCGAACCAGGAGCCAAGTCAAACAGCAGTGCTGGTATTTACTCTGCGCTTACAGCAAAGTCGGTTAGCAAGCGACACACACACGCACACGCTAACAGACAAAGGGAAGGGTGAGGCTGTGCACCATACGAGCACTTGTGAATTGTGAACAGTGGATAAAATCTTTCAGTGTTTATCACGTATACTGAAAGCTAGAGAAAGGTTCAGGGCCTTGTGTTTGTTCAGGTGACGTTCTGGAACCCGTCACTGCTAACCGCTAACAGCCCGCGCTGGTGCTGCTAGGTCATGCCAGCCTGTGCTGCTCCTGCCAGCTGCTATCTCGAATCTGCCAAACGGAGGCAAACATTACGGCACCACAGGGATTTCTCAGCATTCTTTAAGCTCCACGTGCATGAAAAGAAAACCTCAGAGGGGGGAAAGAGAGACAAAAAGATCAGGATTGCACAGACTGGCAGCAACAATCCCAAAGTATTCACCTGGAAAACATTTTTTTTGAGAGGGAAGACCCAGAAGTGCCGGGCACTATGATAGAAGGTGGAATTAATTACTCTACTTTGGCTGAGTTGAAGAAATCTCAGTCAGAAGCAATATCGTCACAGAAGATTTTCATTTCCTTCCGCAGTATTCGACAGCATGCTCGGCGTAAACCTGGGAAGCCTGAAGCACAGGAGGACTGTTTGTCACTTACTCTGCACACAGACATCTGGTTGGTGGTGAGGGTGCCCGTCTTGTCAGAGCAGATAACGGAGGTACAGCCCAGGGTCTCCACAGACGGCAGGCTCCGGACGATGGCGTTCTTCTTGGCCATGCGACGCGTGCCGAGGGCCAGGCAGGTGGTGATGACGGCCGGCAGGCCCTCGGGGATGGCGGCCACTGCCAGGGCCACGGCAATTTTAAAGTAATAGATGGCCCCTCGAACCCAGGAGCCCCCGTGGACCGGGTCTCCGAAGTGGCCGATGTTGATGACCCACACAGCCACGCAGATCAGGGAGATGACCTTTGAGAGCTGCTGGCCAAACTCGTCCAGCTTCTGCTGCAGCGGTGTCTTCTCTTGCTCCGTCGACGCCATCTGATTACGGATCTTCCCGATCTCTGTCGAGACACCCGTAGCAACGACGACACCTATGGCACGACCGGCAGCAATGTTTGTGCCCTGAGAGAAGGACAGAGACATACGCACAGGGAAGTCAGCACAAATCCGCCGTCATCTGGGAGAAAACAGACAAACTCCGTCACCAGCTCACAAACAGCAACATGGCCGATTACTACGAGTTTGGCCACGAGACAAGTGAAAGAATGTGATAGCTGCCATTACTGCTTTTGACTACGTGACCAAATGTAAGGACTAATGTAGCTTTGTCTGTGACAACATGAGTTTTTGATTTGAAAGCTGAAGATAAGCACGAGTCGGGGGTTCTTACAGAAAACAACATGTTCTTTTTGTCCTGGTTGACGGCTCGAGGGTCAGGAACAGGGTCGGTGTGTTTGATGACAGACACAGACTCTCCTACAGAAAACAAATCGAGACGGTTGGAGGTGTAGCAGGTGATTATCAGACCGTGCTTCAAAGCAAACACAGTGAGGAGAAAAACATCAACGGAAATCTTGGTTGCAACCAGTTACTGGGAAGCCATGGAGAGGAGCTTCTGGTGAGATGTAATAAATACCTGTGAGAATGGACTGGTCCACGCGCAGGGTGGTGGACTTTATCGAGGTCACTCTGATGTCAGCAGGCACCTTGTCACCAACTAAAAGAAAAATATTAAGAGATTTAAAATCAAATGTACAAAAGCAAGCAGCTCTGTTGGGCTACATTTAGACTTCCTGTGTTAGCACCTTTACATCACTCCATCAGGAGTTACAGGTAACTGGAGTTAGGGGTGGCTGCAGCTCAGAGCGGGTCACCTGCTAATCAGGCGACGACCGATCCACTGTTAATGTGTGTGACCGGTTTATAGAAAGCAGTTAGGGGTTAAAAACGCGCCTGTATGACAGCGTGTGAAAGAGCACCTGTAGACAGCTCAATGATCATTTCTCTAACTATTTGAAAACCTTGATCTGCTCGTGTTCTCCTGAAAATGATTCACATTCTGCTCCCATCACAAAAGAGCCTTAATCCTCAGACGACTATAATCGATGCAGTATTAGTACTGTACAAATACACACACACGTCAGTAAAGGGTGTAGGGGCAGCTGCAGCTCAGGAGGTAGAGCGCGTCATCTGCTAATCAGAAGGTTGGTGGTTGGATCCGGTCTGCAGGACAAATATTAGCATCTTAGTGGAAAGATGGCCAAGATGCTCCCGAGGAGCTGGGAAGTGTTCGAATGTTAGACAGGAAGCACTTATGTAGAAAAAAAGTGCTGAATGAGCACGTTGCATAAAGCACTGAGTGCTCAGAGTGCAGAAGCACCACATGAGAAGCCATTCATTTACCAGTTAAAGAGACAACAGGTAACAAGTTCTGCTCATTTCGGTGTTTTGCAGATGGGCACTCAGTTACATCCCTATTTAACGTCCGTGCTGAAACAATAAATCCTGAAGCATCGGTGGGTTCAGTCCAGGCTCGGGCTGCAGGTAAACAACAGCTCGATACAACCTTGATGGAGTCGCGTAAAATGATTGATTATTTCCTTCTGTGTCCTCTCTGTTCCTCTAACACAAACCACACCTGAACCCTGCGTTAAAGGCTCAAATTAATTCCATCGCCAACGGTCTCGAGTCTGCTTATTAAGCCTGCATATTAAACTCATAATTCATAGCCAAAACAAAATGGTTATTACTTCCTCTGTGTCAGGGCCTGACAATGAACATTTAACGGAAATATTTTCATAATAACAGGGCAGACTTGTGATTAATGGATCGTCTGATGCAGTCAGTGACAATGATGTCAGCGCACAGGAGTGGGAAGCTGCTCCAAATACTCTAGACAGATGTAATATTCTTCAGTTGTTTCCTTCCAGCAGGAGAGAAGAAGAGAAGGAGCTGCTCATTACTTTGTGTAATAAGTGACTCATTAATGCCAGCTCAGAGTGCTCAGCTATCACGACTTCTCAACGTAACGGCACCAAAACTCCTGCTTTTCCTCGCCAGGCAGCGGCACTGCTGTTGTACGAGCACGCTTACACGTGAGAGTGGTCTCGCAATTCTGGAGCTTTTTTCCATCATCTCTTCATGACATTTGTTCAGCGCTCTGACACCTGAGGTGATGGCCTTCATCTCGATGGGACGGAGGTACCTTTCTCCACCTCCGACACGGCTCAGAGAGAACGCGAGTGGGAGAGCGTGTGTGTTGTTGTGTTTGTGTGGGAGATGGCTGGGGGCTACAGGTGGCCGAGGGCAGGAAAAGAGAGACTTTTCAAACGCCCACCCACAGACTCCTGCTCCCCTCACTGCCACAGCCTCCCACAGACACTTTCCATGTGCTAGAAATGTAAATCCTAATACGGCTTTTATACATTATAAAAATCTGATATTTGTCTGGCTTTTATCGTTAGCCGTCTTAATAAATCTGAATCCAACACATGCAGCTCTGAGGCGGTGTTCTTGCATAACATCCTGGTGACATGCAGGATAACCGTGACTTGTTACTGGGAATGGCTGGTTGCAGGTTTCCTTTTCTTCGGGTTGTCTGTAAATCCTGGAGTTCCTGACAACCTGACCGCGGCAGTTAAGTCAAAGAAAGAGGAAAGTTCCAGTGGAGGCGCAAATCACAAATGTGCTGTAACCGTGGCTGGCACTGGCAGCAGGGAGCAAGAGGGCAGGCGGGCACCGGCAGTGGAAACCTGAGTAAATACATTTATGCTCTTTTCTCTCCTCAAAGGCACTTGTGGTCTACAGCGTCTTTTTCCAATACCTTCATACAGTTTACTTCAGCCCCTCGCATTAAGCTAGCATGGAATAACCGCTGGCTGATACAAAGTCCAGGAAAGCCTGAGAAAACTCACTGGAGAACGGGATGAAATATCCCGACATGCTTCCTTTGGAGCGATCCCCAACAAGCATCCTTTCTAAAGAGAGCGTGCTGCCCTGCCTACCTCAGCTGCCTAGCAACAACATTATGTCAAAAAAAAAAACAAAGCACTGAATGTATGAATGTGTATGTTTAACAAACCACTAGTTACACCCAGTTAACCAGTGCTCTGGAAATGTATTTGATACTTGAGACAAGTTACTGTAACCCGTGAACATTTTAAACCTTATATGGTTCTTAAACATATATTTGAATTTTCCCTATAAACTTCTATGTGTTTAGATCAGACACTTTATGTACGCGTCCGTCTGCTTATCCAATCAGCTGACGTGCTTTGGGGCACATCTGTAATGAAACACTCACAGGCGCCGCCCTCACTGTAGGCGCCTTCACTCACCAGAACATCAGAGTTCGTCAGAGCACATTTGATTTTATTTGACCCACCGACAATTAAAGAAAAACGTTTTTGTCCACCGTGTTTGTTTGCAGTTACTAAACAGTCAGCCTAAAAATAGTACAGATAACACGGAAGATTAAAACAAACAACAACAACAAAGCAAGCTCCTCTGAGTCGCAGCGTGCCCCCCCCCTCCTTTATGGGAGCTGCTGACACTCAGCAATAATATCAGAGGCTTTATTCAAACAGCAGATGGGAGTCACATCTCTCCCTGCTTCACGCTGTCATCAACAGGTGTCGTTAAAACCTCAAGCTCTTGTGAACTTGAGCACCGTGGAGATGAGTGGAACTGAGCGGGGGGGTTGTCATGGCGACACTGTTGGTGTTGACAGTGACGGTGATGGTAGTGGCGGTAGGCGGGAGCTAAGCGGAGTCATTGCGGTCCTTGCTACCTGTGTGGGCTTGCCTGCGTCTGGCTGCGAGGACGCTGGCTGCAACAAGCCCAAATTCCAAGCAACTGCTATGAGTTACAAAAACAGCACGCTAAATAAGTGCAACCGGTAAATAAGACATGGAAAAGAAAGAGAACATTTGTTTAAAGAGAATGTGAACTGTAGTGTGGCTGTGGGTGACAGTTAAGCAAACGGATGATTGATTTCGCCTCAGTTTTACAACCTCGCGTTGAAATCCGAGGCTTCGCTGCCACCAGCACAGCACGTATAATCTCTCTGCGCTTCTGAATGAAGGCTGCCAGCTCCCTCCTTTCCCACACATTGCTCCGAGCCGCCTGAGATAAATCGCCAGTCACGCAAAGCTCAGGATTACCACCACCACCCCCCTCCGACCCAAAACGGCCACGTCGGTGGCAAAGCGGTCTCCTCCATCCTGCGTTTGCAGTTCAGCTCTGGCATTCACAGATGTTTGGGAGCCAGAGCGACAATGCGGCTATTTTTAATCAGAGGCTGCCCACACATGGGCGAGTTTACAGCAGGGGAATATTGTGTGTAAGCGAGGAGCTGACAAACATCAGGCAGCCTCCAGGTGGTGAGACTGAGAGCATGGAAAGCAAAGGGGAAGCGGAAAGTTGTGGAAAATTCAACTGGGCCTTAAATATAAGGAGTGACCACAGCCACTTGCAAAGAACCAAACACATGCACACACAAACAGACACTGGACAGCAGCCCTGGCACCTCCACATCCAGAGAAAAGACTCTTATGTAATCTGCATTGAGTGTTTCCACGCTCACAAAGGTTGTGCGAGTGTGCGTCTGTGTGTGCGAATGTGTTAAGGACAGCATAAAAGCAGCTAGGTGAGACAAGCCAAGCATAAATTAGCCCGAGTGAGTGACAGTAAGAGTTCGGCCCGGTGCAGCCGCAGCTAACCTGCCACCTCCACTATATCTCCTGGGACGATGTCTCTGGCTTTGATCCTCTGGACCGCCTTGCGGTTCATGCGATACACCTTTCCCATCTCAGGTTCGTACTCCTTCAGAGCCTCAATGGCATTCTCGGCATTCCGTTCCTGTGAGATACGGAAAAGAAAAGAAAAAAGTTAATTGCAAGAACAATTTGATGTCCTTTTGATTTGACGTGATGTTCAGTGAGCAAACTCTGCTCATTGCAAAGATGATATCTCCTAATGTGTTGGTGTTTTGCATGGGCTCTGTGGTTTGTTTATGTTGATGAACAGCCTGATCCCTCTGCAGTGTGCTATATGGATGCTAACACGTGTCACTATGGTGTCAGTTTGATTAGTACTAATATATCTATATCTATCTCTCTATCTCTATATCTATCTCTCTATCTCTATATCTATCTCTCTATCTCTATATCTATCTATCTATCTATATATATATACATATATACATATATACATATATATATATACACACACACACATACACACACACGTGTGTGAATTCTGCAACAGCTGCATGTTTATCAACTACTACTAGCCTTTGTTAGCCTGTGTGTGTGAAGACCAAATCGAATGAACACTCTGAAAAGAGACACAGGACGAAGAACACATCTCACCTGCCAGACCCCAATAACAGCATTGGCGATGAGGATAAGAAGAATAACAATCGGCTCTACGAAGGCGGTGGTTGTCTCCTCTCCTTCTTCAAACAGAGCTAACACCTATACGAACATACAGTACAAATTAGCTTAGCCAACATAATAAACTAGCACTCTTTAAAACCTATGTTAGCTCGCGTACATTTTCAGAAGAAGCTCGGTGCGACAAAATCATAAAATCAGGACAAATAAAACGAAGCAGTATTTGAACAAAGCAGCTGTCACTGTTTGAGTGGGCCTGTGCTATCCTGTCTTTAAGTCTGACGTCATTAGCCGTTTCCGGGTCCAAAATCTGCTGCAGGTCCATAAGTCAAGCGATCACTGCGGCATCACTGAGAGTTAAAAACTGTCTAAATTCTTTCATCTTTAATAAAATCATCAGTGTTGCTGCTTTACCAGGTGTAACAATTAAGTTTAACATCCAGGCATCCATGAAAACAGAATTTATTACATTTAAGTTAGAAGTTAGCAGGAAGTTAGCTCGCTAGCTTCCATCTAAACATAATATAGCATGTTTTGACAGAGAGACTTCTGAAACAAATTCAAACGTACAGCTCTGCTATCACTTCCAACATAAATGAAGACAGAAAACTAAACAGCAGTGACGTTTGTAGGGTTACTGAAGTTGGGCTAGCTGGTTTAAAATGATGTGCTGCGTGATCGCTAGCAACACAGCTATGTTAGCATAAACACAGTGAAGCTGGAGGATGAATGCTAACTTTTTTTCCACTGGATAAAAGTTAACGTGAAGGTTCCTGATGGTTAGAGACAAATGCAATCGCATGGCAGGATGCTGTAAACGCACCAAACTTCAGTCAGGAGAACAACTGAGATAATCCATCCACAATACGAGGTTAGTCATTAATATACTGCTGCATGGGCTGCAGTTACATCGTAAGGATTTAAAAACTGAGCTTTAAAATGAATAGCGGTAATAAAAACCGAGAGAGGCCGACAGTGATCACTGACTGTTTTTAGAGGCTTGTTGAGATTAAATAGAACAAGATACAAAGCATTAAAACATGTTAAACACACAACAGACTTAATAAATGCAGAGTAGTTTGGGCCCGGAAGCAGGATTCATCACGTCATCACTTAAAGGTTAGCTTGTGTAGCCTTTAGCATCTTTTGGTTTCAGGTTCCTTAGACAGTCCTACAAGATAAACTCACGCTCACTGCAAGTTTACATTCACACGAGATTCCTAACTTGGAAATTCAATCTCATGTCTTTGAAATAGACCAAACCACCACTCAAAATATTTATCCGCTACTTTGAGTTTCACATTTAGCTATTTACCTTAAAAGTTTAGCTAGTTAATCATCTTCTACTGGTTTATTACTTTAACCAGCTATCAACTAGCTCACTTTATCCAGTTATTTGAACTACAAATTGTTTCAATCCTTCAATTATTTTGTGCCATGGCAATCCTTTTTATTAACAGTTTGAACATTCATTTTGGCTAATACGTACACAGCTACAGAGCCAGTCTGACGTGTAAATGATGAGTTTTGACCCCTCAGCCAATAAAGGACCTCGCCGGGCAGGCAGGTCTGCGACGTGGACACTTAAGTTTGTGGTAACTCAGCCACTGGTATTTTTATGTCATTTCATATGGACTTAGCATCCGTTAGTTTCCAGAGTGGATTTTCTTGTTTCAGTTTAGCTTTAGTTTGGTTTTTAATAATTTCAGTGTTTGAGTCTTTTTCATTACTATGATGTATGAAGGGCAGATGCCAGAGGCAGTATTTAGGAAAATCATTGAAGGCATGACTACGATACTTTTTTGAAAGCAGTTGAAAATCTTGTAGACTCGATAAACACGCCCATCAAAGCCACATCAAACTCACTTCCATAAAACCTTTTATGAAAGTTAATGATACTAAAAGTAAGGATATTTCCTCTGTATTTTTATTTTATGTGACTGCAGTAATATTCTGACCTCCAGTGTATCTGAAGTCAGGAAAGGAGAGGGCTGCTCACCGCCTGTACTATTAACAACCGAGGCACTGAAAGCAGAGAGGCTGGGAAATGGCCCGAGGGTTCAAGCCTGTTTCTCTGCAGTTAGAAGCTGCAAATGACTGCAACAGCGAGGTACAGCACAGTGCAATGAAATCACGGGAAAAGCTAATATTTCTCACACCCGGCAGAAAAAGCTGTCTTCTTTACTTTTTTAAACAATATCTGTGTGGATTCACGATTGTAATTACTCTCGTGTGCATTTCTCAGAAGACTGTGCTCTTCACTTCACTCTGCAGGTTTTGCAAGTCCAAGATTACATCAAATGAAGGGTAAGTTGTGCACACCGAGTAATGGCAAAAACATGTAGCTGCCTTGCCCAGAGCATAATTATGATGTATGACAAGCAAGGGTGATAAAAACTCAATAAATTATGAGATCACTGAGTAATTTCAATGATTAGGATTACAAAGAACAAACTGGATGAAGTCAAAGCTGTGTTTTTTTAACCTAGTGTTGTATTCACAGCATATCTGCGACTGAACTGTGTTTATGAAAACATAGTTTGCTCATTTACCTGTGTGACATTTTACAAATGCCTACCAACATCACACGACGTCCAGTCCACAGCTCCCTGATGAATGCAGACTTAGAACATGGTTTATATCTTTGTCTCAAACTGTGAAATTTTCATTATTATTATTCAAACAGCTGAAACTATAAAATGATAAAGACTCTTAAACAGGCTGCCCTTCACATCAGTGGTCACGGGAAACAATTATCCACTAATAAACACATATTTAACTTTGTAGAAACTTTGAAAAAACTAAACTTATCATTTAGTACCACTCAGTATCTATTAGTCTTTAAAGACACGTCTGTGTGCGTCAGGCAGCTTAAGCATGAAAAACATCCCTGCACTCTGATATTTGTGATCGTTTTTTACCAGATATAGTTTATTGTGGCAAAAGCACAGTCACCCAACAGCTGAGCTGTAGGTTTTTGCCTAAAGCTGTCTTTACACATGCACTGTATGTCCAGTTTGTTTCTAGACTACATCGTGCCTTTATGGTTCATTATAAAATAATAACACAATAAGATACCCCAGAGGAACAGAGAATAGTTTTCACATTATTTTATCACTGGTGAGAGTAGAAACTAAAATGACTGCAGCAGAGAGCAGCACAGACAGCAGTGGGTAAAGTGGATCTATTTTTCGATTATCTGATGGGACTTATCAAAGACAGAGGACAATTTTCTCTGCAGAGTATTAAGAGCCAGCGTATACGTCACGGCAGCCTGAGCTCGGTCGATAGCTCATCATTCCCCATCGTGTGGGACGGTAAATCTCCCTCCTGTCTGAGCGGAGAGTGGAGGGCACCAATGTCAGTCCTCCGAGTATGGATGGCTCAAAAAACCAGGACGCGTTCAGAGAGCGGACCGAGTACCAACGCCCACCTTCACGGCGAGCAGGAGTTCAAAAGCTGGAGATTTCTTTGGCTTTTTGAACTTATTGAGGGATTCTGGTGGAAATTTCACTGCATGCATTTGGCAGTCTGAGACAAAATTAAGCTCAGTTTCACTGATGGGTTTGGAAACTCATGCTCCATCACCAACATCAGCATACAGCTCGCGTTCCTCAGATCCCACACACACAGCGACATGCCACAGAGTTTCAGAAAAGCCTTATTCATAAATCATATTGATCAGAAAGGAGAACTCATGGAACGTCGTGTAGTGTGGCCTTCTGCGCGTCACCTCCTTTCTTTATATTGTGCTTCCAATGAGCCAGACTTTGTCTGAGGGTCGTTCATAGTTTCCTTTGTCTGCCTTTCCGCTCATTTTCAGTCCAGTCAGGAATAAAGTAATTTCCTCGGCATGCTGTGCAGTGTGCCGGGTGAGTGCAAGACAAAAGAAGAGGTGGCAGGGAGGGCTGTGCCGTACCGTCCACGACAGAAAAATGTCATATCACTATATTATTGCGATATCATCAACAGGATGCGTTTATGTTCCAAGACGAGCCCGGGCGTGTCTGAGAGCCGCGGGAGCCGTGTGGAACCTGGTGATGCGTGACCCACACATCGCTCTCCACATGACAGGAAGAGCAAACGGTGGATGGAAAGCACTGAAGTGGTTGCATAGTGGAAAAGCAGGGCTTCGGGCAGCTGGTTAAAAAGCTCAGCCCAGACGGAGAAAACATTTTCAGCTTTGTTGTGTGACAGTACTGCGCAGCTCCTGAGGAGTCACAGGGTTCAGTTACTTTAACAGATATCTGCTGCTTTTACTTTAAATGTGCCCCCAGCTGCCTTTGTGCTGACGGGCACTGTGACATAATGCTGAGTCACTACTATTACACTACCGTGGTGCTGCTGCCACCTCATTTCAATACACACACACTGCAAAACAGGAAGCGTGTCATCACTGACACAATGAAGCTCACTGGAAAAGAAAGATGGAAATGACCTTCGCTCACTTCCACTTACAAATGCTGATGTGTGCAAGCATCAAACAATACTTTCTTAACTTCCACAGAAACATCGTTATCGCACATTTGATGTATCCTAATATCAGGCTACATCTCTCTGCCTAACATCCATCAGATGAACAGTATGTGAAAGTCACGTCCTTGAGAAATGGATAAACAGGAAAAATGCATCTTCAGTTGATCCACCTACTGTTCACTGAAGCCTCATCGGGAACAGCATCAGTGGAAGGGTGGATGTCACGAAGCATTTTATAAGGAAGGGGAAAAGGCTGAGGTATGCCACGTCACACAGGAACTGAGCTGAGAATCAGTGGCAACGTC
Organism: Maylandia zebra; assembly: GCF_041146795.1. Taxonomy (NCBI): domain Eukaryota; kingdom Metazoa; phylum Chordata; class Actinopteri; order Cichliformes; family Cichlidae; genus Maylandia; species Maylandia zebra. Next base: position 1,236,234 of record NC_135176.1, on the reverse strand, counting down.
TGATGGAGCCACGGATCCAAGTTTACATTTTTTGGGCTGAAATCATCGTCAATGTCAATCGTCCGACAGGGAGTCGATATCTACATGGTGGAGGCTGCGTCAGGGTTTGGGGCAGCAGTGGTGTTGGATCCAGATGCAGTTTTCAGTTTTCATCTTGACAGAGAAAAGAAGAAAAAGCAGCCGAGATCCAAAGAAGAGCCTTCAAGAGACCCAGAGAAAAGTACAAGAACACTTCAAGAGTTCAGGCTGTTCAAGAATAAAGACGCACACACCAAATATTGACTTTCCAGCTGTTCCATGCCTGTTTGCACAGTTCAATAAACTGCTGCACCCATTCTCCAAGCACAGTCTAAAGAAATGAGGCTTTTGCACAGTCTGTAACTGTAAGCTGGTGCATAACTAACTGTTTGTGAATTCAGTTCCTCATTTATTTGCTGTACATTAATAGCATATTTTATAAAATGTCCCAACTTGCCCAGTTTCCCACTGGTGCGTCATGGAAAGGAACCAGGGAATCTAATACTGTCAATTTGAATATATTGAAATTAGCAGACAAATAAGTCCGAGATTAGGGCTCAAGTTCAGTCCACTGAGAATCAGCCACACCCTGGTTGTAGTGGAAACATTCAAAACAGCAACAAAACAGCAAAATAGCTGTGAAATAAGAGTTCTAATAAAGTCAACTCTCTGGGCTGGATGACTTTGGATTTCAAGTTGAATCAGGTCACAAGGAAACTTGAGTTTCTGAGCTGACACCACTCCAGGCAACGGTGACACTGTAAAGTGTTCGGGTAGTGTAGCAGTGGAGCAGGTTCCACTATAAACAATCTGGTAAAAGTAAGGAAAGCCTGATTTGCATGAGGAAATTTAAGCCATGCTTCAAAGTCATGGCACCAAAGCCCACGCCTGCACTCCGCGTTTGTCACTAACAGAAGAAACAGTAAAAGATAGATTGGGTCGGTTTTTGTGCCGTTTTCCTACTTTCAGAAACAGCTAGAGCAATTCCATCCCAAGTCACCAGTGCTGTGCTGTAATAGATGGAAAAAGTTATTATGCAGTGAGGATTGCACCACTCCACCCCTCTCTGACCTTCACCTCCCTCAAACTGCAACCGGGGTCACAGTCTGAGGGAACGGGAGCTTTGATTGAGAGTTTTGTTTCCAGTTTGGCACAAGCAAGGAGACTGCACTGAACGCATATCAGCACTGGGTGGAAAAGCCTGCGACAGACACGTTTCCACACAAACTGGGTAACCAGAATCCTAACAGGGGAATAACAGTGCAGTCTATTAGGTGGCGACTTCCTGGACAGTTAGGGTCTCAGATCCCCGAGCGGTACATCTGAAAATGGAGACTGACACATTTTAATTAGCAGGGTCATACTTACAAAGGAGACGCAGGCAGCCAGCAGCAGGATCCTCACCAAGAGGTCTTCAAACTGCTCCACCACCAGCTCCCACAGGGACTTGCCTGAAATGTTTAAGTACACATTGCACACCTCGATGCATCACACTTGATTTAACGTTGAAGGCTCTCGCTGTAAAGACGTGTGTCCTGGAAAGACGTGTTGACATTAGCTCTCTAATACTGATAAAACAAGACCAATGCTGTATCTACAGTGTTGTGTGTCCATGGGTGGGTAGCTGCTATAGTGGACACTGCCAAGATTACCCCTCAGTCAACAACAAGAAAGAAAGAAAAGATCCCGGCTCAGGATACTTCATTAAGCACAGAGAGGAGGATCACAGCTCAGTGCAAAAATCAATATTTACCTTCTTCAGCTGGGAGCTCTGTGGATGTCACGCGGTGCAGGTCGTAGAAGAGTCGAATCGGCAGGGCCGAGGCGGAGGAGAAAAACAAGAAGAGAGCAGTTAATACGTTTGATTACCTCAGTGTGACTTTAAGATGCACGGACACGCACAAATTGCTCTGTTGAATTGTTCCGCTTGGTTACGATGATTAAACGCTCCGCGCAGTGAGGCAGGACAGCGACGCCGTTGTTTTTCCAAGCCGAGGACTACAGGACGCAATCACACGTCTACTGTTGTGATGACCTGCAAGTCCAATTCTAGGATCAGCCACTCATGGAAGTGCAGCTCGGGATGTTTTGCACAGCGAACCACAGACCACCAATCACCTTTGACTGCTCGTGGTGATGTAACGGCTAACCAGACTCAGTCTCGCCACCTCACAGATGTTTCATGACGAGCGTTTCTTCACTAAGACTGAAAAGCCAAGTTATAAAACTTCAGTTGATATTCTTTTGGAAACCCATACCCACCGCCTGTTAATCAGATATTTCTGAAGGCCCGGGCGACCTCTGACTGACCTCATTATCAAGTCACTGCTGATTGCAAACAGGTTATTCAGTAAGCTGACAGTCGTATATGGGAGACACTTTTTTTGCTCAAAACTAAACTAAATTTTTTAACTAACTTTGTTATAAACGTCCAACCTCATGAATCCCTGCAGCTTCCATGCTGTTTCTGAGCGCGGCAGCAAAGCTCACGATGCTAGTGTAAGTTAGATTAGACAGAGTGATTGCAATTATAACGAATCTATCCAATGAGCCACTTCAGTTCAGAAATAAGATTAGCTTTATAATAAAGGTAATCTGTGTTAGTTTATCAAGGCAACGGGTTGCTCTCAGCACTGGTGCACATTCTGTTTACTGCACCAAACCCTTTTGTTCATCCACGAGCTAATATCCCACAAAAACAATCACCAAGATTTCAGCACGTTGCTCCGTTCTGTAACATTTTCTTGTCATTTTCAGGCTTAATCAACATTTCAAAGGAGAAATTGTTTGTTTTTTGGCATTCCGACATCCCCCCACGTACATGAGTCAGCGGCAAGAGTAGAAAACACATCAGTCATGTTCTAAAAATGCTCCAATTGACAAGCACTGTTGATCAGTGTCACCACAATGAGACAAAAGCATAGTCGCCGTGTTTGTCGGGCCCATATCGGGTCCAGTGCAAAGTTACGACTGAACAGGTCGGACGTAGCAAACGACCTGAGGATGCATCACTGGACGCGTTTGCTTCGGCGGGATTAGTTATGAATTCTTTCCAGGAGAGTGTGCGTGTTTTCTTACCGACTAAGGGAATCAAAAAAATATTATTCTTTAATCCACTCCTTTTAAGTGAAGCTTTTTCTGCATATAAAATAAGTAAAAGCTTGAATTACAGCCCTCATTACAGAATGACTGTGGAAAAGCAGCTATACTTAGAAGGCAGTGGGCTGCAGCTCTCAATAATAGCAGCATTCTCCTTTAAGCAGTGGAAACCCCGTGTTTCTCTGCATGCTCTGACCACACTGTGCAACACGTGTGTCTAATGTGTAGAGAGGAACTGGAAAGAGGCCGTGACACGAGGCCTCGGCACTCCTTCCACTCGCTGGCGCAGAGAGAAATAAACTGTGTTTTTAGGTGGAGAAGAGATGCTAAAAGCAACCGGGGAGCATGCCAAATTAGATGAAAAGGCTCCTTTATTTACTTTAATAAAACTACACACAGGCCACCACTTCAATGTCCACTTGATAAGGTTTGATAAGGTCAAACATGCAGCTGATCTGTTAGCATTTCTGTATTAGAAAACAACCATCTTGCGGGGGTTGACCCTCACACTGTGGTCAGCTCTCTCCGCTCCACAAAACACCCTCCTCAGACTGTGTATTAATAGCTGATGAGTCACTGTGAATAGCTTTTCTAACCTGCCATCTGAAGGGTTTTCTGAGTGCACTCTGCCAGCAGCAGCAGAAATGTGGAGAAGTGGGTTCTGCTGTTTTCCATGCTCCACCAGTGTGACATAAGCCTCTTTCCCCATAACTGTGCCTCCCCGGTTGTATAATGTTTTTATGGCAGACAGGCTGGCTGTGACCCGACTGCATGAGACAAAGACGGGCTGACTGAAAGGACGAGACAGACACGAGGGTGGGGGATACAGCGAGGAAAAGAGATGGAGGTGTTGAACGGGGTTCCCCGGCTTCCCTCTGCCAAGGATTCCCTCCCAGTCATCCGGGCTCTGTCAACGCGAGGCTTGCCCAGGCACATTCCTGAATACTGACTTCACCTCTCTCCTCATGTCCCCACAGCACCTCCCCACCTCCTCCTCCCTTCTCCCAGCCCAGACAATGAATAAAAGAGGCTGTTTACGCAGAACAGAAAAACTGAGCAGTGCCTAGAAGAAGGGAGACACTTCCTGGAGACAGTTGCCAACAACAGCAACAGTGAGATGCTCTCTGTGTTCAGAGCATCAGGAAGCAAAGCAGGAAACAGTCCGTCTTTCTTTCTGCACTGCAAACAATCTGCCGATAAAGGATCTCACAGTCCGAGCTGCCCCCCCCCCCCTCCCCCTTGCTCTGAGTCCATTAACAAATTACAGGCCAGATCATTAAAACCCCCAGTAAACATCACATCTGAGTGTGTTAAGCAGTGTTAACAAGCCAGAATCCAGGCTGACTTGTGAAAACTACAAACACAACAAAGTTTTCAGCAGTTACCATGGCGACTTGACTCATGAAGACTCCTTGAAAACAAGTGCGTTACAAGGTAATGTGCAAGTGTCTGTCAAAATTGACCAAGAATAACTATTATGCAATCAGTGGGACCTTGATGTAGCATGCAGGCATCAAGCCCCCACACATTCTCATGTAGATAAGCTCACTGCTGGCCTGCTACTAAAACACCATTAGCATGCAGACAAGCAGACACACCTCCGAGCACACAGCTTACAGTCACCCATCGATTGAGGAGGAGCACGGGGGTGAAGGAGAAAGGAGTATGGAGGCAGTGTGGTGAGGCGTGTACTAGCTGAAGGATTCGGCTCCATCCACTAACCCTGAATGCAAAACAGGTCTATAAATAGCATGATGGTAACCCCTAATGATAGCTTCCTACATCCACTAAATGTGTTGTCCCACTGGAAAAGGTCTGAATGCATTAACCGTATCAAATGTGAATGATAAATGTACTTCATTCTCCACCCTAACATCATTATCTCCGCTGCACAGAAAACACTGCAAGTGACTGCAGAACAGACATCCGCAGTCTGATAATGTCAAAGTTTCTCTCCTTTACATAAATATCGACAGAGGGCTTCCCTATTCTGAGGAGCTCATATCGAACTACGTTACGTGGGCGAGTATCAGCGACCATCTTTAGGAATCCCTGACCTCTGCCAGGCAACCCTAAAGATCTGCTACCACAGGAACAAGAGCAGTGATGCTAAAGTTACTACAAGAACATCAAGTCCTCACATACGGCCGATGTTCAGTCATTTAAGCCCCAGAAATCGTTCATAGTGGATTAAAGCTGCTCCGCTCAAACAAAAGAAGATTAAGTCAACACAGCCAAGCTAACTGTGGTGCTTTGAGCTAAACGCCAATGAGAACACGAGGATTCTAGTGTAGCATGCTAATGCTATTTAGCAGCACGCAACAAAGCTGAGGGGAGCAGCTGTTTAGTCACAAACAGTGAAAGTAGTCGTAGAGTGTTGGAGCTGCAGAAATGGTGACCGTGTAGTTAGAGGAAAAGTCTGATGACTTCTGAAGTGACAACAACTCAGTTTGAGAGAAGCATAGAAATGTTCACTGGTGACCCAGCCAAAATGTGGCTTTTCCCCAAAATGCAAATTCCCACACAAAGAAAAAGCTAGAAGAGAGGGATTCCTGCTACTGGAACTGGCAACATCTCGTCAAATTTTGAGCCAACCCAAATTGGCTCAATGTCACATATATTTGATTCAGTTATTTGAAACAGTATTGGACCAATTTCTGAAGTAGTGAATCCTTTAGCCTGCAGGCATTCAAACATCAGTGGAAGCACAGCTCAGTTTCTGTAAAGTTTTTATTGCCGGCAAAAATTCTGCTGTTCTTTGAAATATTTCAGGAAAAATCCTGAAATATAAAGTTAGAATAAGTCAAGATTTCTTGAGCAACAAAGGACCAAGTTTTCCCTAACAGCAGAATAAGAACAGCATTAACGTTTTCCCAGTTCACATTATACAAACTTTGTCAAAATAAGTTGGAACAATGGTTTCATTTTGGTGGAAGGAAAATTATATTAACATGCACAGTGGGGACAAAAAGGACGTAGGATGTTCTGCTCAATACAATTTGGCATTAGCTGCGATGATATCGATTAACCGATAGAGTCGTGATTCTTCCCCTGCTGAGCCCACAGAGGAGAAATACCATCAGCTGTCAAAGCTGAAAGGAGATTGGCTCTTTTGTGCAGCTTCTCTCTGAAAGTCTGCGTCATTAGAGAGACTGAATTTAGTTTCAAAGTGGAGATTTTCCTCTTTTCGAGCCAGTTACGACATGAGATTGAGGGTAACGGCCGCTGCAGCTGTCCATTGGCTGCACTGTATCTGACGTCATCAAAGCTGTGGTCAGGGAAAAAGAGAGCAAGTTTTTTCCCTTTGGTTGTTGCACAAGATAGAGCATGCTGAAATCAAACTGTAGCATCATTCTCACGTTCTAAATGCACGCATGCAAGTGTCCTGCTTATTTTACTGCATCGATCATTTGCACGCCATGCTCGACTGAGCCACGAAAGAGTGAAAGTGCTGATGAAGACCAGAGATACGACATCTATATTTAGGCCTTAATGTAAAGAACACTGCTCTCTAACTGTTCACACCCCACGCACACTGCACACTGCTCTTTCTACATCAGATGCAAGTTTAAATAAGCATCCAATAAAGTGCTTTTCCCCACATATTGCCACTAAGTATCTTCAGCTCTGCTGTCAAATTATAGAGGAAAAGGAAGAGGGCCTGTCAACAGAGCAGGACATGCTTGAGGTGATTAGCAAAGAGCCCGTATCGCGTCAGGGCTCAGAGTTTCCTCTTTAAGGTCACAGCTGTGCAAAGAACCATTTTTCGAACATCTCAACAGGCATCTGGCCACCAAACGAAGACGCTGTGGAAAATAGCCAGAAATCCCCAAACGGACAGACTGAAATATCTGTGTATTTATAGAGTTTCTTCTAGGTTTGGAAACCAGAGCGCCACTTCTGTCCAATCACGTGCCTGATAGATTACAACTTCACTGATGTGAACCCTGAAGCAATGGAGGCCACTGAAACTAGGGCTGCTCAATTAATCGAATTTTAATCACGATTACGATCTGGGCTTTCAACGATCATTAAAAATGACTGAGCCGATTATTAGCCCCTCCCTCATTTATCCGCGACACCTTAAAGGCCGGTCCGTGAAAATATTGTCGGGCATAAACCGGTCCGTGGTGCAAAAAAGGTTGGAGACCGCTGATTAAGAGGACCCGAGGGAAGCTCGGAAAGCTAAGCAGAAGTTATTTGGAGAGGAGAGAGTGACTGCCGTTGGTTGAAAAGAGTTAAAAAAAAAAAAAAAAAACTTCAGTGGTGTTGCACACTATTTTATATTATTTTTTTAAAGTCATTGTTAACCCTTTAAAGCCGGTCAGAGCTGCACGCTCCGTTTTGCGTAACTATTTTTAAATCCCTGTAGAATCTGAACCGTGTAAGCTAGCGCAATAATTTGTTTTGCATATGAAACCGGAGGAGTTGTACTTACATCTGATGCCATCAGCTTGTCCTCGGTCACGGTTTCCTTCCACATATAGCTTTGCAAAAATTGCATAAAAAGCGCTTGCAGGAACAAAAACATAATATTCCAGAAACACGCTTTGCCGTTCCTATCAGCTGTTCGTAACACTTCCCACAGTGAAATGATGCACCTGCTGTTTTCTTTGCAAATTTGCATCATAGGATTGTTTTTTGTTTTTCCTGCAGTATATAAAAATTGGTGTATCTCCAAAATAAAACTATGAAGACACTCAAAATAAATTTCCTGTGGTGGGAAACTATTTTTTGCAACTTTATTGTATTTAAAGTTTTGAGGGATAAACCTCTTAAATTTCTCCAAGTAGAAATATATGTAAACAAAACAAAAGCGATTTTCAATTTTTTTTGTAGTTTATTGCACTTTTTTGCAATTTATGTAATTACTATGCACTTAATGCATACATATTATTAAAATATGGGCTATAACAGTTGTATTGATGTATAGCAACTTGAAATGCTCCCACAAATGGCACTACAGCATGTAAAAAAAAAAAAATAATATAAGCTCTGGTGGACTTGGTTCTATAGTAGGTCTTAAAGGGTTAAATAAATATCGTCAAATAATCGTGATCTCAATTTCAGTGAAAATAATCGTGATTATCATTTTTGCCATAATCGAGCAGCCCTAACTGAAACTAGTTGAGCGACTTCTATAGGCTGTGTGAATACTTGTGCCCTAGCATTTGAATATATGCTTAACATTGTAAAAGCCCCTTCTCAGCCATGTCTGTGATCCTGCCATCACACCCACCTGCTAACAGCTCATAATCACAGGGACACGATTGTTCTCGACGTCTGAAACGAACCCCAAACAACTGCTATAAATGCACTATTCTCTTCGAACAGTGTGTGGTTATTTTGCCAAAATGATCGGTAGTTTTAACCATCGTATTCAGAAAGGGCCAAAAACAGCTCCTAAAGCAGGTCTGCCTGTGAAGCCAACACTCTGTACTTCCCTTTCCTTCGTACAGCTCCGTTGTTTGGATTGTGGGCCACACTCTGGAGGGTCACGTGCAAGCTGAGCATGGTTATGGTGACATTTTCTTTTTTATTATATACAATATGTAGACAGATAAGTGATTGAGACGCTGGCTCGATGGATGGGTGCATAAAGTGTTGCTAGTAAAGGGCAGAATCGGTGACTGTAGAAACTACTGCAGTCATTGGGTGGAATTAACACAAAAAGCAAGGACGCTCGTTGCATGTGCGTGCAATCACAACTTGTAGGCACACTCAGCTTCATCACGTTTTACTTACAATACGAATGATTTTCTACATGAACGTTCTGCGGTACTAAACTTGAAACTAACGATTAGAATCACAAACTCATCAGGAAAGTGTTTACTCAGATCACAAGCTTCAGCATCCAAACCAGAGGAGGCGCCCCCTGCTGGCCATTGGCTTCACCTTTCAGACTGGGAACTGCTGCCATCTTTTAGATTCAGTCTGTTATTTAACCATTGATCCAACTGTTAGGTTCTAGTGTTCCAGCCACTAATGATCATTAATTGACATGCAGCTGATTATCCATAACCCACGCTGCTCTTGGACGTCTCTGAATGCTATTTAATGACTTTCATGTGCTCTTTACCTCTTTGTGGTATATTTGAAGGCAGTGTAGGCTACAGCACACGCTCTGCATACTGCCCACACTTTGGAACACAAACTCCGTGCATCTCCTCTGTGGATCGGACCGTGCTGTAGCAGAGCATCCAGGCAACGTGTTAGAGCCTCATGACTCAATATCATGTTAACATAAGGGCTTGATGATGAGTGACACATGCAGGGGTGGGAGGGAAGAAGCCGAGACAAGTGACAAGCTAGAACAGGATCACAGTCCCTTAGAAGGCAGCTGGGCAGGCACGCACAGAGCCACTACAACAGGGAAGTGACTCAACACCCCGAAGACTTCAAATTACTTTTCTACAACTTCTCTCAGCCCACACAACACCAACACTGTTACCGCAGTTTAAGTCTCAACTGGACACTTTTCAGTGATCGAAACGCGCTCTGCAAAGCGCCATGGTGAGTGTGCCGGCAGAGAGGAGGAGCAGGAAGCAGCGTGTCTCTCACATTTCAAATGGAGGAGAGATTAAGTCAGGCAGCTTTTATATTGATCTGCAGAACAGGAAGAGAAACAGCCCTGTGTGAGAGCGAGATCCTACCAGAGGAAGCTGTAGTTATTATGTGTGGCAGAAACCAGACTGAAGAAACAGCTTAGATAAAGACAGAATCACCTTAGAATAACAACAACAGGCAGCTTCCATCAGTGAAAGTAACCAAACGCTTTAATTCAAACAACTTCAAAGAAGAGAAGAAGTTCAGTGGCATTCATGACAGTTTATCAATCGAACACTTTCGGTTTGCTGCCACCGGCAATTTGACTCGAAGCATTTCCATCTGCGAGCCAGAAAACGCATGTCATTTTGGACACGGAGCAATGGTGGCGCAATGACACGTCATACCAAGTTGTTTAACCTGTAAATGTTGCACAACTATACTCCAGGGAGTGTCGAGTGACATCCTAACACATTCAGGCTATTCTGAAGGCTCTGCACTTGTGCAAAGTAACTGAAAAAACAGAACCCATAAAGAAAGGAAATAGAAAAGCCTCACACTGTAAATTAGTCACAGAAGGGGCCTTTGTTCCAAAACAGGAGGATATGAATGAAATCTAATTATTTAACATGCTCCGAGTAAGAATCCTTCTCAATTTAAACATCATTTAATATATTCAATTCCTAAGAAGAAGACTGATGCCATGAACACTCGTTCATTCATTCGAGTGTCAGCTACTTTAAAATGTCGGTTTTTTAAACAAAGAAAGTTTAGAGAGCAAACGTGTCGTTTTTCTGACTCTTCCTAACAATGAGTGCAGCACACAATCACTGAGCACCACAAGTGTGCACCCACACACAGGAGAGACAGACCTGCGACTTCCTCTCTCCTGCTGCATCACAATGATGAAAGTGATAAACTGTCTCACAAATTGAGGTGCTTGCAGCGCTCAACAGTAGTTTAGCTGGATGCCTGTAGTGTGCGTCTCTGTGAATGGAGTTGCAAATAAGCGAGCTGCTGCTAGACCATAAACGGAAGGTGTGACTAAAAGGCCAGCTGCCTCCTTTCTGCAGCACAGACTGCTGTGTAGAAAAGGCTCTCTCCATATGTGGGAGCTAATGTTCCAACAAAGCCTGAGGGCGGCTGCTCCGATGGAGCGCGTTTAAAGTGCTGATAGAAAGCTCACCTGTATTTACGTTTCAGCAACAAGTTACAAAGAAAGATGATATAAGTATCAGTAAGGTTTGAACCTGTTGCCATCTACACCACAATCAGGGGAAAAATCTCATACTAGGCCGATATTTAACCTCATGGTGGTTTCCCTTTATTTGTGACCTCCATATTATGCACCGACATAATAGTGCAGGACACAGTCTCATCTCAAACAGCAGAGGTAGTGCAAGAGGATAAAGTCCCACCAGGCCCACGACAGTGTCATCTCGGAGTCAAACAGATCATGTAATCTTCCTAGCGTGTCGTGCCTCCTTACACAGACAGCTGGAGTGACACTTGGACAGCAGCTCGCGTCATTTTCACGTCCTATCTGCCTCCAAACCGAGGCAAACGCTGAGCTCAGACGAATAGTGGAGGATCTCGCATGTTTGGGGTCCCCTGCTAACCAGACAGTGCACACATGTCAGTGGAGGCAAGGTAATCATACCAGCCGCGAGCTGCTTTGAACCAACGTAGCCTGGAACAAAACAGCAAGGCGCATATGAGGCCCTTGCTTCATCTACAAAGTCTGTGGTTTGCGAGCAGAGGGGAAGCAGCAGTTAAGCAGCTGTATATCACTTTGCAGGGACATGCACTAAAATAGTAAACAGACCCGTCAACTCTCCTGCTGTCATTTTTCAACAGCTTTGACTTGGGAAAAAGCACATGATAACCCTTTTGCAGGTAGCCCCCAAAAACTGGGGAAAAAAGGGGGGGGGTATTCCCTCCCTCCAGTGTTTCTCTGCAGCGCGCTCACACAAGGCAGGAAGTTCACAGCTCAAAGCGAAAGAGATGTTATCTGTAGCAAGACGTTGCTTTTTTCCATGAAGTCATCACGAGCCCCTGGGTAGAGTCGGCTGGCTGCAACAAAAGGGCTACTGTTCGACTGGCACAATGCGCGGCTCTGCTCAACAGCTTGGCAGCACATGCAAATGACAGGCCAGGAGCGATAGGTGCGTTGGTGTCAGGCCCAAACTCCACACAAAACCACGCAAACACCAGTATGTGTCGGTGCATGTACGCGATGAGGTAGACCTGAACAGGCTTGCTCATGATCAGCATCAGTCCAGCTGAGAGCCTCAATTGAAAGAGGCTTTGACAGGCAGACCTGGCAACCAGGGCCTGGTCCAGTATGTCACTCTGAAACGTTACATGACTTGACCCAGCTACTCCCTCTGTTATTGTGTAATTTGAACTGCAAAGTAGAGGCCCTGTGTAAGAACCACTGTTGAAAGTGAAAACAGGTTGTTCAAGATTTTCAGTGTGATTATTTACGGCACAGACCATGCCCCAAAGCCCGAACTCTGCAGGACAGCCGAGGATGCCCGTCCTCACACAGCTGCGCATACTGTGTCGGTATTTGGTCAGTGGACCCTTCTTTGGTTTTGGTGAGATACAAGCGCGCTGTCTGTCTGCTCACTAAGCCACTTGACATGACTTCAAACCAGACCAGACACGAGGCGACCTCGGGGAGGGGGACTACGACCTCGGGGAGGGGGACTAACTCAAACACAGATGTAGCTGGATTGGTCAGGCTTGCATTACACCTTTCCTTCCCAGACGGGGCTTCTATGTGCTCGCTGCGAGGTGTTTCAACACGGGCATGAGCATCAATGAATGTGCCTCTGACATTTCCACTGACTGTGCGCCTGAGGGAACGGGGCTGTTTTTTACGCGCACGATCTGCCTCAGCATGAAATATAACGGCTGCTGAGGGATTTCCTGGGAAATGAATCGATATACATCATGACACGCAGCAGCCACGAGCCGCAAATTTAAGAGGGAAATGATTTACAGAGCTACTCACCGTTCGGTCCATATTTCTCCAGGTTGGCTTTGACCTGTTCGAGAGTCAGCCCAGTGTTTTCGTTCACACCGAAGTTGTCTAAAACTTCAGTCGCCGATTTAGTGTGCGCATTTTCCATGTTGGTGTGCCGGGCTTAGATGATCAGACAGAAATGTAGTTCAGTCACATCTATTGTGGGAATCGGAGGGTGCGCGTGCCTGGAGGGTGTACGAGCAGTAATTTCCACCGAAGGACGCGGGAGCGGTCGGTCACCTGTCCCCCCCCCAAGTGAAGAAAACCTCCGGATCCGCGGTTCAGACGCTGCTCTTTCTGTGTTGCTCGACTGCCGCTGCTACTTCATCCCCATCTGAAGGTGTGCTGTGTCTGTGCCGACGCGGACCGCCTCTCGGTTGTTGTGGGCACTCCCTCCTGCCCTCATTGGCTGCGTGTACCTGAGCGCAGACCCCCCCGCCCGCAGCCACCTCAGACATATCCCCTTGAAATAGGACCCGTGCTCCGTGTGGTGTAATGCGGGTTAATAACTTGTACATACTCTGTCATGGTTGCTGCTCCTTGTAGGGGGTTTGTCTTTTTTTTTTTTTGCCTAAACTTCAGCTGCTCATCAGAGGCTGAGTTGAACTTGAACAAGGCGCTGTTCAAAGCGCAGGTTTGAAAGCACAGCACACAAAACTGCTGCTGCTGCGTGTGAGAGACAAGTGCACATAGGAGCCGAAGACTTGAAGTGAAGGGAACTCAGCCCGGATGCAGCTCTGATGCCCGCTGCGCAGTGAGCATGTAGATGCGGTCATTTAGGTTTTTAGCTTAAAGACATGGCTGCCCTGCGCTCCAGGCTCATCCACCGTGGAGCCGAAAGCTGAGATAGAAGAGTGAAACATGTGCAGGTTCATCTGCACATGTTTCACTCCAAAGTTTCTGTTTCACGCGTTGGAATTATTTTTATTTTCTTTTTTTCTCCTTTTTTTGGAAATGACTGCAGCTCCAACTAATAGCTTTGTCAGCATGTTTGGAAATAATTAACTGAAATAGAAGCAGGAGTAAAAAATTAAAGTGTGTTCATATGGATATTAGTTACTACGAGAATGATGAGACAGGAGATCATCTGAATGTGCTGTGGTTTCATTTTCAGGGAGTTAACTGTGAGAAAAAGTTATGAATGAGCAACATTTTCCACATGTTGCAGCTAACCGGACTAAATGAGGTTTCGACTACATTTACCACACAGGAACCCTCTGAAACACAGCTGTGGTTTTATTCGGTTTATTTGCAAGATAAAAATGCAAATGAAACAGTGAAAGAAATCATTTGACCACAATGAAGCACGATGGCTGTGGCGTCTTTTCAAAAGCGGGGATCACACTAACAGCTAAGCAGAACAAACGGTGACAGCTGTTCTTCGTCCTTGCGATGGTGCCAGAGTGTTCTCTAAAGGAGACTTGGCTGGAGTGTCCTTCTGAAGTCCATTCCTGGCTGCACCGGTACTGAGAAACAACCTTGAGTCCTCAGGAACGAGGCTGAATGCTTAAAAGGAAGATTTCAGATGCAGGCTTGAACTCATACAAGAGGAGAAAGCACATTTAAAGTGAGAACACATGCATACATTTCAGCTTATGAGGAATAAATAATAAATGTAGCATATTTGTGGCAACTTGTTTTTGGTATAAAGCATCTTATTTTGCAACTGATGCAAAACCATTTAAGGTTAACACACATAAACCTGCAGCAGCAACACATTAAAATGCACCTAAAACACTTGCTTACATTCACTTCCTTCAGATAAGAGTGCAGGCGATCCTTAGTGCACACGAAAACAGTATTTTGCAAATCATTAACAAGGCCCCATTAACACCTGAACTTCCTGGAAAATTGTCTTTTGCAATGATGCTCTTACATAGCATGGCGAGCAGACATCACTAAAACATTCAAGTATCCCCGCCTGTTGGCCAATTAAACTCTCTTTCACCCTCTAACTGATATCTCAATGGTTGAGATGTCATCATCAGCCTGCCTGAGAAACATTACTGTTCGCAGTGCTTTACAGTTTCGAGTCGATGCTTATGGGAACAGAAGACGTTTTCCAAGAAGTTTCAAAAATTCATCGTCATCTGGGGAAGAATCAGCCAAATGAATGCTAGTAAGGAAACGGGCGTTCCAGATTTCACGTCCATCGCTTCATTCCGAGTGTGAGGCTGCAGCACAATCCCCCCGCAGTATGTGGACTCTGAAGTGGGTCTGCTGTTGGAGATCACAGGCACCGGACTGGGACCTCGTTGGGCACAAACTATAAAAGGAACAGGGTGCTCCAATTCTGTCCCTGCTCACAGCTGGCCTCTTCTGTCACAGCAGAAGAAAAAGTATATTTATATCTGAAACTTACGTAACTTCCAGAACTGCTGTCTGGAGGATGGCAGCCGCTACGTGAAGTTCTGGGATGCTAAGTGCCTGGTAGTGTCCTCGCACTTGATTTGGAGGGCCTGTCTTTGCCTTCGTCTCCATGTTCAGTCCATTTCTGTTTGAAAAGACAGACCTCACTACAGTTATCCACACGTCCCAGCAGACAATATGACCACAGGTTCCACTTGGGCTGCTCGCTGCCCACTCACATGCACAGTCAGTGGGATTATTACTGACTTACAGCATCAAATTCTTTTTAAACTTGTGCTCGTGTGTGTGTGTGTCCATCCTGCTGTGTGAGCTAAAAGTTTTGCATCAGGCCTCACGGTGACATAAATTTCAAGCGAACCCCTCCAACACCAAAGCTCTTATGAAAAGGAAATCCCCACCTCCCCCCACCTCCACACACCCCTCTTTTTGGCTCGCTCCCTCTTTCCCTTCTGTGGCACACACTGGGGGACTGTACTAGTCTCAGTGCCAGTCACACAACATTTTCCACACACCACTGTCAGCCTTCCAATAGCATTTGCTTTCCCCTTTCGCTTGCAGGGTCATTTGCATGAGGGAAATGAGCCCTGCCCTTCCAAGCATAAAAAAAGACGTTCTCCTCCATCTCGACAGAACCCACGAGTGCCCACCGAAGATGACACACGCCACTCTCTGTGCGCCTGTGGTTTAGAAATCGATGTGAACTCCAGACTAATTTAAATTTAACTGTGAAAAACAGCCACCATTGATGTTCGCCGTAGAGCTCTGTCCCCAAAGCTGTGGGCCAGGCAGCTGCTGCTGACGCTGACTTTGACTCAAGGAGACGATGATGTCGTGAGGTGACCGCATTTTGGAGCAGGTGTACCTGACAGGCAGCCCAAGTGGGAAGTCATTCCCGCCCAGCCACTTTGCCATTAACAAACCTCTCTACCCCCTTTCCCGTTCACTTCTTCCCCATTCAGAGCTCTGCACATCTGTGAGAAATCCATCATTGCACAGTCTGCCGCGGCAGGATGCTGCGCCGCCCGTCAGCCCGAGAAAATAAGAGCAATGGTTTAATGTCAGGGGAGAACTGGCTGCTTTCATGCTGCTTTAATATCAGCTCAACACTTTACATTCACGTCTTGATTTAAGAAGCAGCCTCTATTAGGGAGGTGTTCACTTTTCAGATCATCAGAACCAACATGCTCCAAATCCTGGTAATCATCCTATTCAGAGTGGACGGTTCTCGCACCATCTACTGTTGCGGGGACCTGCAGGAGTTGCACACATTTCTTATATTATTCCAAGTCCTCAAACCTTTCCCACAGCACCATTTCCACATTTTAAAAGCTTTACTTAGACATAATTTCACAAGTCGGCTCAGTATTTGCTCTGAAATCTTTCATGAAAAGCAGATATAGAGTTCAATCTGTTCTATTAAAAAGCTATGTTTCCATTTTCTCCTGCCGGTGTTAGTTTCCCACGTCTGTGAGAGCTAGTCAATAAGAGTCAAGTTGCACTTTGAGGTTACTTTCCCATCAGTAGATGCTGCCTGCTCGCACAGAGCCCCATGGATGGAGCAGAGTGATTACACCACGGTCCATGCTCCGTCTTGGCTTTGTGACAAACAAGCACTTGACTGGTAGGATTGCAGTCACTGTGGTTCAGCCTGGAGCTAGGCTCAAGCAAAAACGAGGAGGTAACGTCTTTTTAACTCCCTCATTTAACTTGTAGTCTTCAGCCCTGACCACCAATGATTCAAGTTACGTCGTGTGTGGCTACTTTAAAGGTTGCACAGCCTTTTGTTGAGACATACCACACCTTTTCACATATGCAATAGTACTTTCCAGGCCCTGTAAACCAAATTTGATTAGTTTAATGAGCAGTAGGCAAAAATGTGCAAAAGGAAATGTAAAACAGGCAGAATTGTAAAATAGAAAATAGCTGCAGCTCTTCCCTCGGTGGTCCACGTGTCATAAGCTAAAAAAAGATTTCTGAGCTTCATTTTTGCATAAATTGACTCTCACCTTTCAAGGCGAGCTGTTCTGCTGGAAATCAGATAAAAGACTGGATCTTAAATACTGTCTGTCACTCACCTGAGCTGGAGTGGAAAACAAAACCTGTGATTGGCCAAAGTCTCCAGTCAGAGCTTTAGGAGACTGGTTCCCTTCCACAATGTTTGTCTATGTTTATTCACATGACACTAAAACCGTGCTACCCACTCCAGGTTTAATGCCCCCCATCCAACTAGTGTTCCAGGGATACTTGACCCCATCCCAGTCCAGCATAGGTGGACTCAGTTGATTTCAATTTGGATATTTCCTATTCTCAGTGTCAGCTGGGCTCTAGCTGCAATCACATAAATACTGGTTCACAGTGGAGTATGAGACCAATGTGGGCAACATACAAATAAAGGCAGAACCATCCGCATCACGCTGAAAGACAATGTTGAATCATCAGTTAGCATCGGATGCAAATCTTTGTATCGGGGGAGAAAATCTCTGCAGGCACAGGAAGCAGAAGGAGGGTTTGAATCCATTCCCTAAAAAGGAACCCGTCCCATAACAAACAAACCTTACAGCAGCGCGAGAACACAGAGCCACAGCAGCTACTCTCGTTACCCAATCACGTGGCCGGTTACATGTACACTGATGATTCAAAGTATAGTTGTCTTTTATGTCTGTGATTTCACCTCCTTTGTAACTCAGAAATTAACAGGAGTGATTTCAACACAGCCGGTGTTTTAAGACTGTGGTTAGTCCGTCTGCCTTTAACCTGTTATTCTGTGTTTGATGTCAGTAACCTGCACAATCTCTGACAGCCCACTTTCTACACTTGTCACTACTCATTTTCCCTTCTCCCCAAAGTCAACATTTTAATTGGCAACTGGCACATACACGTCATCATCATCATCATCATCACCAGCAGCAGCACATCCAGGCTGTTTGTGGGCTCGATCGCTTTGGACCGGATGAGTCACTGTGTGATGACGGGCTCATCCTGTCACTCAGCCCCTCTGTAATGGAATCAGATGCAGCATATGAAGCAATTACCCGACTCGCTGACGACGTGCGTTTAAAAGGTGCTGCTCTGTGCTTTTTGCCACACAAACACAGAGCTGGGCTGACAGCATGAGATGCTCCTGACTATCAGCAGTAACAGCATCATCTGTGTCTCCCATCTGTTGCTAAAAGATACTGTTGATCATTCACCAGCCAACAATCCAACTTGTGACAGGATTCATATTTGCTCTAATGAAGTCATTTATCACAGGATGAAGGCTGAGTTTACTCCACAATCGATATTATTGCTCAAAACAAATTTGTCCTTTAAGTAAGTGTTGGTGCTGCAATCCTTAAAATATTTTACTGCAGTGCTTTGGCATCATCAGAGCAAAAGGATCGTCATCAACATTACATGTATGTGCCTCGGAGCTCCCGCAATCCACAATCAGAGGCCGAAGCAACACACAGCACGCGAATGGGAACAGCTGCGCGTGGTGTCTGTGGGTCCGGCTCAAAGATGTTCATCTTTCTGAACATGTTCATGGAAAACTTGTTTTTGTCCCCTGA
The DNA here is from genome assembly GCF_041146795.1 of Maylandia zebra. NCBI lineage: Eukaryota > Metazoa > Chordata > Actinopteri > Cichliformes > Cichlidae > Maylandia > Maylandia zebra. Next base: position 1,217,619 of record NC_135176.1, on the reverse strand, counting down.
AAAAAAGAAAAGAGAAAAGTGCTCATCTCACCTTCGTCCGAGTTCCCCCTGAGCACGAGTGATTACCCGGCACCGAGCAGTTCACTCGCTGACTATGAATCTTTGCAGCTTTACAGGCTTTCATCTAATTTCCTGATGTCACAAAGACATACAGCTCTGGAGTGATCCCAGAATGGGAGAACGACTTTGTCTGTGCGCGGTGCATTAACATTGAAATGCACTTGATTTTTATAGTGAGAACAATTCGTGTGACACCAGTGTACCAACAGTGTCCAAACTACAGAGCTGTAAGTCACCAGCAGGGCGGATTGAATCAGACATGAGTAAAATGGACGACAGGAGACAACACGCTGTCTCAGGCCGCAGGAAGGACGTGGCTTTACAATAAATGGTGCTTCTCTTCTATCAAGAGGCTGGATTGAATTTCTGGATCTGTTCCTCCTGCTGTCCCAGAAGTGATAATGCTATTAATAGCAGTGATGACAAACCTGCTGCTTGAGCTCCTCAGCATTAGCCAGAGGCTGCTCGTTTGACAGGTCATCTACACAAATGAACTCGAGCACGAGACGCCGTCAACAAGTGCAGCGGTTTGAAAACTGGGGAGGGGGGGGGGGCTTGACAGTAGCTCTGGTATAAATATCCTGGCAGAGCAGCGGCAAACGCTGCTTCAGAGGTGTCGCCACCGTTGTTGTGAAGAGGATTCTTGCCTCGGTTTTTGGTTGTGAAAAGATCTCCCCAAAACTCCCACTTACACCACGACCCCACCCACTGCCAGTATATGTGCTTCTCGAAGGTCAGCCACACTCTGGCACTGCCCAGCAGCAGCATCGGGCGCCTGGTTCCTCTAAGGGCTTTTATGCAAATTATAAACCAACACGCTTCTTCACAACATGACAAGCGAAGAAACAACACAGTGTCACTTCCTGTCAGAAATCTCCAATTACCCATCATGACCTGGGAAATAGATGGTGGGAGGGAAGGAGCAGGTGATAAAGAAAGCAGTAACGTAAGATCTCAGCCAAGGAGCGCGCTGACGGCCACTGACAACATTTTCACAAGGTGGTTAAACAGAATTTAGGCTGGTTTGTTTTCTCGCTGCCACTCTGAATGTGTGTCCTTTGAGTTTTATTGAAAAAGAACGGTTCTGAGAACAGAAACTGTCATTCACAGTTTGGCTTTCAGACAGGGAAACAATTGCAGTTAATGCTTGTGTGGGGTGGACACAAGAACCCAATGTAGGATGTAGAGGCAGGCAGGAAAAAATAGCTTACAAAGAAGGAACTAAAGCAGGAGGTACTGCCCAAACAAGACAGAAGGGAAAACCAGCTTCAACGTAAAAGACATGACCGAAGGCTGATGCAGAGGGTTGCTTCTTCGCTGTCAGTTACTATGTTACCATCAGAAGACGGCACCGCGCACTCGGCCTCTGTCGTGGTGCACGGACAGCGAACGTGATGGAGAGAGCGCGTGTCCCTCACACACCTCTCACTGCTGCACTGGTTAAAAAAGAGAAGAAAACAAATCCTACTGACAATCTAGCAACAGGAAACTCTCTCACATGCTCAGTTCACTGTTATTTATACAGCACCAAACACAGCAACAGTGAACGGTCCGACGATTATACGAGGCAACAGTGTTTGTCACTCAGGGGCTTTTCCAGCCCCCGATTGAGATGGGTGCATCAAAAATAACTGCCCAAACAAACGCACAGAGGTGTTACCAAGATGTGCCTCTAGACTGATTTGGTGTCTCATCCTTTTAATCATAAAGGGGAAAAGTTTTTGAACACATTTACCTACAAAACACAAGAAAAATCACGTTTGATGTCTGACAGACATATATAGACATATGTACACATATATACACATTATTTACACATATGTACACATATATATTGGGTAATGTGTGTGTAGGAATGAAAGGACTCCGTATTGTTCGATGGAAATGATCAACTTACAGAGGGCTGAACTCAAAAACAGCCCAGAAATCAAAGTGAAAACATTTTGCGAGAGGCTGGTCCATTTTGCCGAAATTTAATTGCAGCAACTCAAAGTGGTCCTGTTATGTTTGTATACATACCTGAGAATGTCGGGGCTCCTAATGAGACCACGGTGTCCTGTGGGATCTGGAGCAGGGCATCAGGGTTTCTGGACAGCCCAAGGTGCAACCTGGAGGCATCATAGTGGCCCAGAGGCATTCTGTTGTTGTTCAGCTGTATCAGTTCATTCATGCTCCAGGACCTGCCTGCATACTCTCCCCACATGAGGCACTGGAGGGGTTGGACTACCTGTGCAGCCTTCAGCTCATGCTAGCAGCAGTGACTCGAGCCAAAGACGAGGAGAGAGAAACATGTCGGCGACCTCCACCTGTAACATCATTCCTGTTTACAGGTTGTGTCATTGTTGCGCCTCTGCTGAAACTGATGTTAATTTGATCAAACTGATCAACAACGCCCTCTGATACTTATCTGATCAGATCAATAACCCAGAAGTTTAATGTGAATAAAAAGTGTTCCTTTGATCTGAGCAGTGCGCACAGGGTAAGGTTTGCACGAATGCTGCAAAATTACAATTATAGGTGCTTTTTAAAGGAGCAGATAAACTGTGCGAACTCTACAAGCTGCACTTGGTCCTGTACTCTGGACACACGTCTTCATATGCACGGTTTAAGCTTCCTAACAAGGATGCAACTCTGGTTAGTCTCTGATCTCCTGGCAGATCCAGGATCCCACAGGAGATTTTTCTTTCACAATATGTGTGTGTGTGTGTGTGTGTGTGTGTGTGTGTGTGTGCGTGTGTGCGGGTGTGTGGGTGTGTGTGTGTGCGTGTGTGTGCGTGTGTGTGGGTGTGTGTGGGTGTGTGTGTGTGTGTGTGGGTGTGTGGGTGTGTGCGTGTGTGCGGGTGTGTGTGTGTGTGTGTGTGTGTGTGTGTGCTGTATAATGCCTGCAGTGTCCAGTGGTGACCTGTCTTTTTAATGGGCGACTGATGGCTTCTCTCTGCCAGCCTGTGTTCATCATCTCTGTCAGTCTGGAGTATAACAAAGCGAATCAGAGCAATGGCAGCTTAATAACAGAAGCTCTGCAGCAGAGTGCACAGCCCTTCATGAAGTACCTTCCCTCCCTGGTTAAAGTACAGAGGTGTTGTTTAGTTTATACTAAAGATGACTCAGGCTTTTGGGACTAACATCACAAACACTGTCAGCTGGAACAGACGGGTGAGGATAGTAACTCTTCAGTTTGAATATCAACACTTCCTCTTTTAGAATAAATGTGTGACCTTATTCAAACGAACTGAGAGAGCTACACACTTCCTCTCTTTGAGTCCTGACTGCCTGTCAGAGCGGAGCAGAGAGCGAGGCGCCTTTGTGGGAAAGGTTTCTTACCAAAAACATTTCATGACTGAGTTCCCCCGGGTCAGATTACTTTCTGTGCAGTGTTGTAAGAAGTTTCTCCTGTCAGTTTGAACCACTGACCATCTGAAAATATAACGTACTGTGCACCTTTAGACGATGGAACATTTGATTATTTCCTGGAAACTTCAGAATTGCAGCAGCTCATTTGTTTAAGTTGACTGAAAGAAGTGAAGACATGTAAAAAAAAGTTGTATAATAATGATTTTTTTTTTTATTTAAAACAGTGTAACTGTATTTATAACATTTAAAAAGTTCAACGCTCACTCATGTTCCTTCACATTAGCTTCTGTCCACTGACCTTTTGTAACTTTCAAAGCATTCAAAGCCCTAAATGATCCAGTCGTAACGTAAAGGTTTGGCGTTCAATGGAGAGGCCTCTTCACACATAAAGGTCATTAATGGAGTTCCACAGGGTTCAGTGCTTGAACCACGTCTGTTTACATTACACATGCTTCCCTTAGGCAGCATCATTCAAATGAATAGCTTAAATTTTCCCTGCTATGCAGATGATACCCAGCTTTATCTATGCATGAAGCCAGTCTTAGAAATATGGTGTCTAAGCAGATACTGGCATTACCTTGGCTTCTAATAACACCGTTGGAGGTGTTTTCGACTTCTATGTTCTTCAGTCTGCATATTAAACAAATATGTAAGACTGCTTTCTTTAATTTGTGCAACATCTCTAAAAACATCCTGTCTCAGAGTGACGCTGAGAAACGTGTTCATGTAGTTGTGTAATTTAGTATCAGGTTTTTCTACAAACTGCTGCAGCAAGAGCATCGACAGGGACGAGAGAGCAGGTTTGTCTGATATTAGCTTCTCTTTATTAAATCCACAATCACATACAAGGTCTTAAATAATCAGGCCCCATCGTATCTTAATGACCTTGTAGTACCATATCACCCTATTAGAGCACTTCGCTCTCGCTCTGCAGGCCTACTTGTTGTTCCTAGAGTATTTAAAAGTAGAATGGGAGGCAGAGCCTTCAGTTTTCAGGCCCCTCTTCTGTGGAACCAGCTTCCAGTTTGGATTCAGGAGACAGACACTATCTCTACTTTTAAGATTAGGCTTCAAACTTTCCTTTTTGCTAAAGCATATAGTTAGGGCTGGACCAGGTGACCCTGAATCCTCCCTTAGTTATGCTGCAATCCGGTCGTGAAGTCTGACGTCACTAGCCGTGTCTGGGCCTAAACTCCGCTGCAGGTCCATATATCAAACGATCACTATGGCATTACTGAGAGTTGAAAAACTGTCTAAAGTCTTTCATCTTTAATAAAATGATCAGCGTTCTGCTCTACCAGGTGTAACAATTGAGTTTAACATCCAGGCATCCATGAAAACGGAATTTATGACATTTAACGGAGTTAGAAGTTAGCAGGGAGTTAGCTCGCTAGCTTCTATCTAAATACAATATAGCATGTCCTGACTGCGGGGTTTTGGAAACAAATTCAAACGTACAGCTCTGCTATCACTTCCAACATAAATGAAGACAGAAACTAAACAGCAGTGACGTTTGTAGGGTTACTGAAGTTGGGCTAGCTGGTATATAATGATGTGCTACGTGACCGCTAGCGACACAGCTATGTTAGCATAATATAAACAAGCTAACTTTTTTCCCACTCGATAAAAGTTAAGGTGAGTGTTCTCGGTGGTCAGGAACAAATGTAATCGCGTGGCAGGATGCTGTAAAAGGACCAAACTTCAGCCAGGAGAACAACTGAGATAATCCATCCACAATACGAGGTTAGTCATTCATATACTGCAGCATGGGCTGGGCTGTAGTTACATCCTAAGGTTTTAAAAACTGAGCTTAAATAAATGATTAGTGGTAATAAAAGCCGAGGGAGGTCAACGGTGATCACTGACTGTTTTAGGAGCTTTTTGAGATCAAATAGAAGAAAATACAAAACATTAAACATGTTAACAACACAAAAGCCATATTAAACGCAGACTACTTTAGACCCGGAAGTAGGATTCGTCGCGTCATCACTGAACAACCGGATTGACGTAGGCTGCCGGGGGATTCCCATGATGCACTGGGTGATTCTTCTTCACTCATGCTGTGTGTTTATACACCACTTTGCATTTAATCATTACTGATTGTTAAACTCTTCCAACTCTTCTGTCCAGTCTCTCTCCCATCACACCCATCAGTCGTGGCTGACCCTCCCTGAGCCTGGTTCTGTCGGCGGTTTCTTCCTCTGAAAATGGACTTTTTCCTTCCCACTGTCGCCAAATGCTTGCTCATGGGGGTCACCATATCAATTAAACTGAGTTGACTTTTATAGAATAAATGGTAAATGGCTTGTATTTATATAGCGCTTTACTAGTCCCTAAGGACCCCAAAGCGCTTTACATATCCAGTCATCCACCCATTCACACACTGGTGATGGCAGCTACATTGTAGCCACAGCCACCCTGGGGCGCACTGACAGAGGCGAGGCTGCCGGACACTGGCGCCACCGGGCCCTCTGACCACCACCAGTAGGCAACGGGTGAAGTGTCTTGCCCAAGGACACAACGACCGAGGCTGTCCAAGCCGGGGCTCGAACCGGCATATGTGTCCTCATCTCTGCTGACATCTCCTGGACAGTCAACATCTCAGCGGTCATCAAGAAGGCCCAACAGCGGCTGCACTTCCTGAGAGTCCTCAGGAAGTACAAGCTGAACTCCAACCTGCTGCTGACCTTCTACTTCTACCTTCTACTGCTAGTCCATTGAGAGCCTGCTAACCTACTGCATCATATGGTACGGCAGCTGCACCAAGGCGGATAGAGTGAGGCTTCAGAGTGTGGTCAAGACAGCACAAAAGATCATCGGCTGCCCTCTCCCCTCCCTGATGGACATCTATTCCTCCCGCTGCCTCAGCAGAGCAGCAAACATCATCAAGGACAGCTCCCACCCTGGCTTTAACATGTTCAGCCTGCTTCCCTCAGGGAAGCACCACAGGTGCATCAGCACAAAAACCCACAGACTCAAAAACAGTTTCTTCCCCAAAGCGATAACCACCCTGAACTCACACATGCACCGATATCCCACTTCCTCTATGGACCACCAGTGTGCAATACCAATTCTATGTGCAATGACTCAACTGTATATACATAACACTATTTATTACATATTACTTACAGCTTGTATATTTACATCTTATATATATATATATATATATATATATATATATATATATATATATATATATATATATATATATATATATATATGTTTTTCCCTGTGTTAATACTGTCCATATGTACATAGCGCTGCAGAACTGTACCCCCCCCCCCCCCCCCCAGCATGTTTACACTGAGTAGGAGATGCTCTGTATCTCATTGTACAACTGTATAGTGACAATAAAGGCATTCTATTCTATTCTATTCTATTCTATTCTATATGCACAAAGAAATTGTGAGTGCTCCACATGGACTGTGCAGGAAATAAAAATAATAAGACAAGTGAAATAAATACCAAACAAGAGGAAGGCACATCATTAAGGAGGCACAATAAGACAAGTAGACAGTGAACCATTTAGACCTTCAGCTATCATGCTGCTCTCCAGTGGAACCAGTTCCTAATCTGAGTTATGGCTGTGGAGTTATTGTCTCTTTTAAACAAGAAATACACCGACTGTCTGTTGTCCCTTTATGCTTTCGTTGTAATGTCACAAAATCCTTTCACATTTCTTTTTTCCAAGTGTACTACATGCATGTATGATGCAGGAGCCAGTATTTTCAAATTTACCCTGAATTTTGTCTTTTAATGTATTTCTTTGTCATGGTTCTGAGCAGTGAGACAAGTTAGGTGGCAAAAACAGACACATTCCACTTTTTGGGCAACTCAGAGATGTAGATATTACACCATTACAAAAATAATCATTAACTGTGGGTCATCTGGTATACTGGTAAGATGGTATTAGAAGATATAAGTTAAATGTTTGCTTCAACAATGTGTTTCTGACCATCTTGTGAATTTAAATCCATTATTTACTTTAAGCTCTGCCAAGTCCTGGAGTAATAACTGGACCTTCTGTATCAGCTAAAGTGTTGCACATCTTCACTTGCTGGTCACATCTTCATCTTCCTGAAGTGTGCTGACAGAAGAAGTCAGTAAAAAGAGAACAAACTGAGGCTCAGACAGTTGAATCGAGATTGGAGCAACTTTGGAAAAGAAACAAAAGACATCTTCTGTGGATTTATCAGCACCAGTGACGGCTCGAGTTTTTATTTAACGAAAATAGGCAGGTATATATTCATTTTTAAGCTTCAGCCTCAAAATGCTCGACTACAAAAAATACAAGTGCTCACACCATGCAGCAGATGTCTTTTCATCATCCCTCAGCAGCGCTACTCGTACCTACAGAGCTGTGCAGCAAAGGAAAGAATAACAGGAAGGAGTGAGACTCAGGTGCGTCCAAGCTGCTGTCAGAAAGCTGCTGCTGGGGTTCAGCGCTCACAGATGAAAATAGCTTCACTGTGGAAAGTCGAACGCATCTTCACAGTATCAGGGAAAAACTGCCGTGGACCGAGCACTTCTTCATAAAAAGAGGGGGAAAGAAAGAAACGGCGTAACCGGACATTATAAATCTGGGAGAAATGTGCAGCTCAGTGTGAATGTTCATAATGAAGACGATAAAGAAGACAAAAAAGGCCAAAGCGACGGTTATTAAAGATCATACTCGCTCTGCTTTTGTGCATAAACGGTTTACCCTCGCAGATATTAAGCGTCTCCTCGCATCACTTTTCTGAGCTTGTAATTCGTGGAAAGACATTTTTATCTCTTTGTGCTCATCTTTGAAACACCCTGATGCAGTGGAGTCACTGCACTCAAAATGACAAGGACATTAACTTCACTTTGCCAGAATATTTTAGATCTAAATCAAGGAGTCGTTATTTTATGGCACTACTATCCGCTGAGACAGCAGCGCCGTTTCAGCTGCTTTCACTGTCATTTTTTTCACCTTGCTTGCGCTGACGGGCCTCCTTCTCCCTCGCCTTGGTTTTGGCTACTGAGACGTTGGTGCATGCTCAGTCATGAATGCGAGTTTGCACCAGCTTCGCTTCTTGACCTCGCCTGTCTGCTCACGCTCAGCTCGTCATCTCAAGGATGCCCCCCCCCCCCCCCATCAGAGGCCTCACACCGCCAGCTGAAAGCGCCGGAGAGGAAAATGAAGAAATTATGGAGCCTTGTGGCGCCTTAATGAGCTGTCGGGCTGTCAGACTCAGAGAGATAATTAACCTTGATAATTTGTCACGTCACAATATCGTTGGAAGTTTGTCTACGCTGAGGACTCGAGCTGACATCAGGGTGACATCCCTGCCGCCGCAGGTACGGGCAGACGAAGGAGAGGGAAAGACCGGGGAGTGATAGTGATGGAGGTCCGAGATTAGGCCGGCGGATGTTGATACCTCAGGGAGAGCTGGTCCTCTGGCAAATTTCATTCTTTTTATAGCCTCAGTGGTCGGGCGCTCCCATGAAACCTGCCTGACACCTCACTTCATTCCTCTCTCCATCCATCACTCTCCCCCTGTTGGAAAGCCAGCATAATGTTAATGTTTGTATTTAAAGTGCTGAGCTCTTCCCCTGACTTTCCTTCTACAGGAAGACTGTTTAAATAAACAGCACACACACTGAGCACTCTCTCACTCGCCTCGCACTCCCTGGAGGAGGCAGTCTGGGAGAGTTGTGTTTATTTATTTTACTGTTATCAGACATAAATAGCATTCATGACGCAACGCTGGAGATTTAAGAATACTTCACAGAAAATCTGGAAGAGGAGGCATTTGCAGTTGCTGGTTATGTAAAGAAACTCACAAATGCAATGTGAGAAAAGGAACAAGGCATGCCCAGAAGCACCCAGGCGAGCGGCGTGGGGATACTCACACTGCACGCATGCACACACAAACTACGGGAACAGAGAGAGGCTACATCTTGTCTGTGGGTGGGAGAAGATGAGCCGACAGTCCAGCTTAACAAGCTGTGAGCTGAGTTGGAGCTGCCTAAGCTCCGGACTCAGAGGAGGGGGAGGCGTTTTACAGCTCCTCTCTCGTTCTGTCACACACACCGGCACATATGTAAACTCAGTAGGTTTCCATCGAATCTGAAGACACTCTCAAGTTATTAGTCTGACGTTGTAGTGACTTTGTTCTGCAGATGATGAGTTCTTCTTCTTAAGGTACTTTTGCATCTTGCTTCATAAGCTCCCCTAGCTCATATTTACTGACTCAACTCTGAAGGCGTCTCCTCTAAAAGCTCACAGTTACCAAACAACATTTGTGTCTCTTCTGTATTTCTATAGCAGCCATAGTTTCGAGACAATTTAAGGCAGGGGTGTCGAACTGCAGGCCTCGAGGGCCGGTGTCTGCAGGTTTTAGATCCCACCCTGGGTCAACACACCCGAATCAAATGATTAGTTCATTAGCAGGCCTCTGGAGAACTTCAAGACAGGGGCTGTGTCCCAATTCAGGGTCTGCAGCCATAAAGGCCGCATTTTAAGGCCGATTACATCACAGCAACGTGACGAAGGCTGTCCCAATTCGAAGGCTGCTCGAAATGCGGCCCTCAAATGCGTCCTTCATTTCCCTGAATTTTAAGGACGTGGCGGTGTAGACTTCATGGCCCAATCATCCCAGAATGCATAGCGCGGCGGTGGGTGTGGATAATTTTGCTGAAAAAAAAAACGGCGGATGAGGGGCGCCCGAAGAGTAAACTTTAAGTAAGTACTGAATATTATGTCACTTATTTATGTGCAAATGTTTAATAACGAAGAACATGAAAACATTCCTGTTGGCCACATGTCGGCAAAGTCATGTGACATCAGTGACGTTTGTACTAACTTGGTTTTAAAGCCTTTACTTTAAAATATACGCCGTTCAATAGCTGAGCTTAATCTCACAGAGAATGATCAAAGCTCATGTAGAAACAAACAAACAAATGAACAAAGAATTTTCTCCTTCATCTCTGTCAAACACAGCTGTATGACACGTTTCCAGCTGTTAGTATCATGGTTGCTAGGCAACCTTGACAGCGCAACGGAGGCTAGACCGTCCCATTTCACAAGCCTCGCACTTCCGGCCTTAGCGGTCTTTGAGTACGCGGCCCTTGTGGACCGTTAAGGCTGCGTACTTTAAGGCTGCAGACCCTGAATTGGGATACAGCCATGTTGAGGAGGTCGTTTAGCCATCAGCTGTGTTGGACCAAGGACACGTCTAAAACCTGCAGGACACCGGCCCTCGAGGCCTGCAGTTGGACACCTGTGATTTAAGGTTTTATACACAAAATATAAGTTAGTTAATACAAAAAACCTGCATTGGTACAAGTCAAAGTAAGCTGCTCCCTGAGTCCTCATCAGAAATATACACCTGGCATAAGAATAAGCAGCAAAGTAAAAGGAAAGAAACACTTTTTCCCTTCCATTGAAGTGCTTCCTGTCTAACATTCACACTGTGATGAGCTTCAGCATCTTCCCCAGCGATACTCATGCAGGAGGTCAGCAGGGATCAAAGCACCCAACAGTCGTCCCGCTCCACCGCCTCCCCTGTGAACATGTCAGTGAGATACTGAAGATATCATAACTCAATTTAGACACAGCTTGATAGTTATGCAGTCCACTATAGTTTATATAATTGAGGGAACAAATGTGTGATTTAGCAATGTATGTAACTGCACAAACTGTAGTTATTAAGCCTGAGCATTCGATTGTGTCAACCTTAGCTTGTCGAGTGTGTTTGTTGTAAAACCTGCTGCGACAGCGATCGCTCTGTAACAGTATTGTTGGTGTTTGATGGTCTGCTGAGCCTCAAACACTCCTGCTGTCTGTGTGACAAAGGCCAGGCAGATGTGCTCCAGCTGTAGTTCTTCTTCTAGATGATGTTTGCAGTTCTGTAGCTTGAACACCTCGTGTACTCACTTGTTTGAAATACATAAACAGTGTGAATACATACAAATATATTTGTGTTTTTTATTCCCTAAAATTACAGATGAACCACTTACAGGAACGGAAGGTTTCAAATTGAACACTTGACCATGACTGGCTGTCAAACTGGTCATGGTGTTACAATTCATGCTTGTGAGAGCTTGTGTTAAACGTGTAAGCACAGAGAAACTTTCCGCCTTTAGCAGCAACAGAAGCCCGCTGGTGTCAAACTGCACATCACTCTGGGCAGCTCAGCCATCCGAGCACAGTCGCATTCTGACGTTTCCTGCTGCGTTTGCTGAGGATACTGAGAAAAAATAAAGTGACACTTGGTGCATGCAGACAAATGTATGTAGTTAGAAGAAAAGCCACTTGTGTGAGAATCCTGATCTGGTTTATTGATGAACAATGAAAAGACGGACTGGTTAGAACTGGGTTTTTGTGGTGATTTTGCACAGGAAATCTGCATTAGCCTCGACATCAATGGATTTTATTCTGTACCCGGAGAGGTGGCACCTACACTGAAGTGAGTGTGTGTGTGTGTGTGTGTGTGTGTGTGTGTGTGTGTGTGTGTGTGTGTGTGTGTGTGTGTGTGTGTGTGTGCAAAACAGAGAAGCCATGGAGCAGGTCCAGCATATGTAAAGAGCAGACATCAGCATACTGGTTTTCTTCTTTTGCTTGTCTTTTAATAAAAACAGGATCCATGCTGTGCTGCAGCACAAACTGTTTATGCTGGAGATGAAGAGCTCAATGAAAGTCATCAGAGGAGCTTTCCAAACTTAATTTCACTAAACAAACGCACCTTTGGTAACTGCAGTTGTTTTTATTGTTGTGGATTCCTGATCTTTCTCAGCATCATCAGCGCAATACCCAGACTTCAAACAGCAGGCAGTGTTCCCACTGCCAATAGGGAGATATGTTCTTCAGCTGGGTATAAAATCACCTCCGGACCCTCAGCATCACATGATCTGTACATTCACTGATGGCAGCATTAACAAGCAGACCACCAGCAAATGTTCTCCTTGTGATGGGAAATTGCCCCGGGAAGATGTAAGGGATCTGATTAGAGGAGTCCTGAGTGAACAGCTTCATCCTGCACATACACGACAACTACTACAAACATAAAATATCACGAGTACTTTTACATCGATTCTTGCTGAGCTTCCTCTGTGCTTGTGTATAAATCAGGAGTCAGCAACCCTGGGCACCCGTGCCACAGTTGGCACGCAAAGGGTTAACTGATGGCACAACCAAATGCCCAACGGTGGTGGTTTTTCATTTTTATGGGCCGATGGTGGTATTTTTGTAACGGCATGAACAATGAGAGGTGGTGGATTGGCCAGATGCTGGCAGATGTGTTTGGTGGTGGCTATGGTGGAGCTTCCACAGAGGCAGCAGGTGGATGAGGGAAGGGGAGGCAGGAGGAGAGACCCGAGGCGGCCGCCGGTCCGAGTGTCAGGTGAACTGAACTTCAGGTAAGAAGTTATGACCTGCAGTCTCTCTGGGTCAGATATAAACCAAGTTTAGGTGGAGTTTATTTTAGCTGTGCTGACTTTTTACAGTCAGTTACAATAACTCGTACTGCGTACTAGCTAGCATGATGGAGTTTCTACAGCTGGGTGGTGCTATGATGTTACTGATAGTGAACTTTATTGTATTCATAAGGTCAGTTAGTAGAGTTGCCAACCGTCCCGTCTCGTATTCACGGAAAATATTACGCGTTTTGTGTTGAGCTGAAAAGAAACACAGTTTGTCCCGGACTTCAGCTACAATGAAAAAGACACAAAGCTGGAGTTATTCTGTCTTTGCTGCACAGCTGCCTCTTCTTCTCTCATTCAATCATGAAACTGATTAATGATCAGCTGATCGGCTTTTCTCTCTTGTTTGTTTATCACTTTGCGTCAGAAAGAAGAAACCAGCAGATGTCGTGTTAAACAACAGCAGCACGTTCAAGCTTGATCAGCTGTTGTTAGAGTTTATTTAACATTAATTTCTAGTATCAGCTGATGTTTGCTGGAGCCACAGCTGTCACGGTTCTGGGTCAGTTTTGACCCAGTATTTTGAGTTTCTCGTGTCTTGGTTTAATTTTGTATTTTGATTCTTTGTTGCCGCAAAACCAGAAGCTTTGCAAACACCTTAACAAATCTGGCTCACGGGCCGAGGAGCTGCACGTGCGCTCTCTTCACGGGACACCTTAAACACCTCGAAATGTGCTTTTTGTTTTTCAATCTGAAAGCACATTTGCTTATACCACGCGTCGGATTCGCTCACTGCAATTTGTGCTCATTTGGAAAAACACCATGATGCGTTCATCATTTATGTCCGACTTTTGATCCCAGCGCTAAAATGCTTTCTGTTGTTGTTTCGACCCTAACCCACTGAAAGGGTCACGCTCACGCACAGGAAAAAAAGCTCACACATTATTAACACGTGACACATGGACTGGTATGCAAACTGATGCCTGGCCTGCCCTCTTCTTTTTCTTACATTATGCTTCTCCCTGCCAGGCTCCATCTCGTCACTTCAAAGAAATCAGGAAGCTCTCTAAAAGGCAGCGATGTCCATCTTCCAGACTGCGTCAGATTCAAAGTTGGGGTAGAAAAGGGCTGAGGTGTTAAAAGTTAGTAGGAGGTCTGATCACCTCTATGAGAGCTGTGCTATGAAGCATCGAAGCCCCGGAGAATTGCTGCTGCCCACGTTACAGCCTTTAAATAAAACACTGTCCTGATTATACAGCTCTCCTCCCAGAAACATGCAGCACAAGGCGACTTGTCTACATGGCCTATATGCAAAGCCGTACAGTAAAGTGCAGTACAACGCCACACAGGACAAACAGGCAAATGCACTAGATCACAAAAACTTACTCAGTACTCAGATTATTCTACTGCCAAAGACATCAAACACCCTTTTCTCCACAGTAAGAAAGGAGACAAGCTCCAAGTTCTTCTTCTTTATTTGTTTTAGGTAAAGCAGCAGCAAAGCTGAGTAGACTTAGGTAAAACGACTCACTGGAAGTTTTCTCTGTCCTGATGTCAGGGACACAAAGCTTCTAAAGGCTGATGTTACACATGATGAGGTTACTCACTTTGAGAAACGCTGCTTATCCTGCTTATGGTCCCTTAATTCTCAGAAAATTTTATGGGTTGATTTTACAACAATACATCACTATTATACTTTTACTGCCTCTTCCCATTGAACTGGCCAAACTCTGTGAAGTGAAAGAAAAACTGAATCTAAAGTTAAGTTCCATTAACAAACACTGTTTGTGGAGTTTCATTTGAAGTATTTATTCTTACAGTCTTACTCAACATGTTCCTGGAAAGAAGCGTTGTTTTGGTGGGTGATGCTACCACTTTAAGGCGTATTATGATGTACAGCCCATTTTTTAAATGAGGATAAAAATACCTTTTTATGACCTCATTGGAAAAAGGGATATAGCTATTTACAGCTGTGGCCCGTGTCACAGACTGCAGTCTGTAGGATGTTAGCTAAAGGCTGGTCAACCAGAAGCATGCACAGAATTTGCCTAACAAATGCTGGCAAGCAAGGACGGACACTGGATGCAAACCAGGCTGAGATGATAAACTGAGGCTGGTGCTGCACACACACTGTGAGAGTGTGCATTATGGCTGTTACCTAAGAAGGTAAAACAAATGGTATGCTTTCATTTAGAGTGCAGTACTTAGCATGTCGCAAATCCAGGAGCTAATTTCCTATTTGGGAGACACCAGTGAGAGCTGTGCTCTGTATTCTTCATAGTCAAACAAATAAAAGCCCATCTCTGTTGTTCTCGACCATATCAAGAATATCAACATGACATATTCCACATGTATGTGTGGATACTTCTTTAAGAAACTCTGGCTAGCCCGGCCAAATCCCACAGCACAAAACAGCTGTTGAGACGTGAAACCGGTGATTGTTTGATTGTCACTTGCTTTTGTGTGTGTACCCCGTGTGGTACAGTGTGTGGTTTATTGTGTGTCCGTTTACCTTTGTGGAGTGGTAGGTAGCCTGTCCCTGTTATCCCCAATCCAAAAGAAGCAGCTGCAGTGACACTAGTTCCTGGTACCCTGTCTCGCAGGCTGCACACTTGGCACTCGCCCAGGGTCCGACAGCAGACAGTGCCCTAGCGTATAGCTTGCAGTGGGTTTATGTGAAAGTTAGACCTCGCTGTGTTTGACGTGTCGGCTAGCGAGTGAAAGTTCTCCAGCTTGCAGACCTGGCTTGCCATACGGCATATTGCCCAAGGTCTCGTGGGTTTACACACCCAGCGGGACCTGGCTGAAGCTAACATGTTAGCTTCTCTGGGTTTAGCGAGCCTAGCACTCTCAGACTTCCCAGTTCACAACACATAACATCAAGCATCCCATTCACACCATAAATGAGTGTGAGTATGGCAGCCCCAATGTATCATAACTGTGTGGTTTGCAGATGCTTTTTCTGTCCTCTCCTCTGAGGGACCCGTGGCCAGCCTCCAGATAGTTCCCTAGGGACAGAGTCGGACCAGAATCAATTTTTCAGTGTGTTAGGCAGGGTATCCAGGGTTCTGGATATCGCTCTGTCTGAGAACTCTGTGGAGGTGGTCCCATTGGCGCTCCTGGACATGAGACCGGTCCAATGATGCCTGCGTCTGTGCCCGCACCGGTACCACCAGTCGACAGTGGTAGTCTCTCAAGGGCTCCACCAAGCTCTCTGTTGGTGGAGGGACTCGTCCAACCTGGAGCAGGGTCAAGTGGTGGGTGTGGTGACCCACCATCAGTTAGTCTTCACAGGCGGCTCTCCAGTCGGGGTGCATTCAATGAGAGCTGTAGGGTCAGTGGCCATTGGACTGGCCTCTGGGCATCCCGGCACATACTGGAGCTGCAAGCTGTCGTCCTGGCACTCCGGCAGTTTCTGCCTCGTTGGCATAGGTATCATGTCATCATCAGGACAGACAGCACGGTCGCGGCAGCCTATGTCAACAGGATGGGGGGCTAGGAACTCCTGTTTTGGAGGGACCTCCTATTCCAGGCAAGCGGGTCTCTGGTCCAACTTCTCCCCACAGGTTTCTGGCCTGATGGCCTGGCCCCTATGAGGGACAAGCTGCCTGCTGCCTGGCTCAGTTGTGTGAATGTTGCAGGAGTCTCCTGCGCCATCAACCTTGGTTCTTTACATGAGAGACCATCTCTCCAGCCTCAGCCTGCTTGGAGACACATTTCAATCAAACCATCAAACCATGACCGGTTTCACACCTGCACATCTGTTTTATATGCAAACTGTGGGCTGGACTAGCTGGACTGTCTTAAAGACGTATCCACGCATCAGGACCAAGAGGGGTAACCTTGGTTCTCTCATTCAGAGAACCAAGGTTACAAAATAACCGTACACTTTGTGACACTACTGTGTTTATCTTCTGTTGGCAGTTGAAGATTAGATAAGACGGTCTTATACAGAAAAGTATGGCACCATTTTAAACTTTAATTTAGATGGTAATGTGCAAGAACAGTGGTTTTGTTGCATGATTAGATGAGGCAAAGCTATTGATGTGAAGTTGTCTTAGAAGCCAGCTTTCTTGGCATTAGGCCACCTTTACAATCAGACATAAATTCCTCAGATTAGCGTTCAGTAAAAAGCGATGGAAGCCTGTTTGATGCAGTAGCGATCCTGTATGCCTAACAGGAACAGATAACTTGGAAGATATGTTAGAAGCAAGTTCATTTCAGAGATGTGTTAAAAGGACGTTCCCTGTCTGGGCTCATTGTGTAATAGAAATCTTTTTTTAAGTTTATGTATGAGCCCTCATACAGGTGGTTGAGACACCTGAATCTGAAATGCAGTGACAAGGCAGCTGCATCTGACGCACAGCCAGAAAGCCTCTTTTCTACAGAATGAGTGCTCCATCACTCCGCTGTCACACAGACATGCACACTTTGGGAAAAGTGACAATTAGGAAAAGGGAAATCCCAAAGAAACAACAGTGCAGCGCTGGTTTCCTTTCAGTTTTTCAGTGATTTTTTTTCCAGTCATTCCTGCTGACAATGAAATTTCCAACAATACTGTGACAACAGTAATATTTTAATACTTTTCCTTTGGCCTTATTTCCAATAAGAACTAATCTTTGTATTTATAAGCATGCAAACACAAAAGCTGGCAGGTCATGTACGCACACAGGCTCTGCTGCCGTTTCAAGTAATAATGGCCATTAACTATTAACCAGCTCCCACTCGTTTATGCTGAGGCTTCATTGTCTGTCAAGGTCATTTGCTGAGAAATGATCCTGGGCCAGGAAGGCTTAATAAAAATGACGGAATTAAAATATCATCTTTCATGGCTGTGACTCCACTGGACCATCCACCCGGAGCCAGAATGAGTTCTAGTACAGTGCACCTTTAAGAACATCACATTGTGCCGCAAGTTAATGATGGAGTTACAAGTAGACCACTGCAGCACATTGTTGTGCATCAGAGTGTGACCTGAATCTGGGGCAAGTGGATGTGGAACAAGTGAGGCACAAGTTGGAGCTCGCATTTAGTAAAGCTCCACATCGACGAGAACAGCAAAAACATGTACAAACTGGATCTTTGTATGTGTGCATGTTCCTGCACACGTCTGACAGTTTACATTTAAACTAAAGGCCTCAGAGCTAAAATAATTTGATGCAAGCAGAGGGAGACACGTTTGTCACTCACACGTGCTGCATTTCATCTATAAAATAACACTCTTAAGAGACTGATGCAATGTCCCTGAAGAAAATGAGCCTAATTAGATCAGCGGATTGTAATTCCACTGGAAACAAAGACACATGGGATGGACCATAAACCTGGTCTTCCTACCACAGTGACAGGAATCTACAACAATGCATGGCACACGTCTTCCCCAGTCCATCCATCCATCTTCGTCCACTTCCCTGCTCTCAGTATCGCACAGGTCGTCGTGCAGGCATGCCCCCTGCTAAAAAAATAAGGAGTAAAGAATCAGGCAGTGGAGCACATTGCAGTACATGTGGTTAGTTACCCACCATCCCTTCCTCTCTTCATCATATCTGTTACTTCAGTAAGCCCCAGAGTGTGGGCTTGTGGGCACGGTGGACGCTCCCCTGAGCCTGGACAAGCTTTGCCTCTGCAGGAGGCAGACCTCTAACAGAATATTTACTCAAAAACATCTGTTCTGGATTTATCAAAGTACACAGAGTACATCTGTGCATACGTAGTAAAAGTTGTTATGTATGTGTCGTGGAAGAACCCAAACGCAGGATTCAGAAACAGGAAGTTAAGTTAAGGTGCAGCTTTATTGCTGGGAAAAGTCTACATAAGAAATAAACATCACAAAATGAACCAGAATCCTAAACGTGAAATTAAAACACTAGACTGAACGCTGGAGCCTAAAACTAAGAACCTCGTGGAAACAAACCAGGACTGAGAGCGAGGGTCAGGAACGCAGCACGAAGAGAGTGCAGGTTAAACAACAAGCCCGGGAAGACTGAGGACTAAAATACACAGGATGGGGAGCAGGAAGAAACACAGCTGGGGCAACTCAGACATAAGGAGACGAGGGAGGCAAAACTAGATACACTGACGTAGGACGCACACTACCAAAATAAAACAGGAAGTACGACACACACGCACCGACATGGATTCAGACACGAACAGAGGGAACACGGAGTGACTGAGGAACAAGAGAATAAACCCGAGGGCAGAACTGAACCTAAGAACTAGAAATCACAAACCAGACGAACCAGAGATCTAGAAATACAAAACACAAACCAAAAGCCTGGTAATAATAATAGATTGGATTTATATAGCGCTTTTCAAGGCACCCAAAGCGCTTTACAATGCCACTATTCATTCACTCTCACATTCACACACTGGTGGAGGCAGCTACAGGTGTAGCCACAGCTGCCCTGGGGCAGACTGACAGAGGCGAGGCTGCCATATCGCACCATCGGCCCCTCTGGCCATCACAAGTAGGCGGTAGGTGAAGTGTCTTGCCCAAGGACACAACGACCAGGACAGAGAGCCCGGGGATTGAACCAGCGACCTTCCGGCTGAAATGACATCGCTAGCTTGTCCATTTCAAGCACTTTTTAACAAAAATCACACCATAAACAAATAACATCTACTTACATATACAGTAAATATGATCACAAAGCTCATTCACATGATATGGTAAATAGAAAGGTTTCTACAGGACTCTGTGCCATCCTTTGAACGATACGCTTACTGATTCTGTAGGAGTTCAGAGGGTAAGTAGCAGCCAGGTCCTGCTAATCAAACGCACCGATTAACTGATTATCAGTGAGCGTGAACACGTAAAAGCAGGCGTCTTCACAGTTTGCTGGTCAGCTGTGTGTTAACGGTTGATGTCCGAGGAAATTCACCCAAATAATCCAAGCGTTACATCTATGAATCTACAGGCCTCAGTTAGCATGTTCAATGTTAAAGTTCACTACAGTACAATTACAGAAGGGCCCTCAGTGATGATGTGTGAGACTGATAAAGGTGGTTCTACTAGCTACTGAATCATGGGCTGCATTTCAGTTTTCACACAGTGATTCTGCATTTTAGCTTCATTTTTGTTAAATAAATAATGAGAATGTCACGATGTTGTCCATCTGACCAATAGACACTTCATTTGATCAACGCAGTAATCTTATAAACATATTTTTGCCTCAACCTCGTGTACTGCGATAGTTGTATTTGAATATTGTAAAGACGAGTGGGCCAAAATTCCTCCACAATGACGTGAGAGACCGACAGAGTCATACAGAAAATGATTTGCATGCAGGACTGCAGAGGGAAAACATTATTTTTCACATGATTGTATGTTTGATATGATTCACAGCATCTCTCTTTCACATAAACTGGACTTTTTTTTCTACTCAGGTTTTTAACTTAATAAGATCCTTTGGTCTGTGAATAACTCGACATGTGGACGCTTACTGTACTTGCTCCAACAACAAAGCTACAGCATAATCATAAGATGAACATTTTAGCTTGACTTTCTAATGTTACTAGTCAAACTTGAAAGAGGAGAGGATGAAAGGATGAGAAGAGAAAGGAAGGAGACGATACGGAGATCTGGTATAAAAGACTAAAGAAAAAAGTAGCAGAGAAGAGAGGAGGAAGAGCAGCTGCTGTCCTCCAGGCATGCCGTCATGTTGGTAGATTCACCTGGCGTGGGCAACCAGCTCTGCTGGAAACATTGGGGACTAATACAGGCTTTATGATTCTCCACAAGCTCTCAGTCATCTCTTAGTAGCTGAAAAGCCTCCTACAAGAAAACAGTGTTACAACTAGAGGCGTCTTGTGTCACAGATGAGCAGCGAAGAAGAGCTGACAGCACTATATCCCGATATCTATGGCTTGATCTTTGCAGCACCTGTTACAAGCCTTGAAATGTTTCCCACCAGAAAATATGACGAGTAAGACACAAACTCAAATCTGACTTGCATTTGTTTGGAAAACAAACAGCAAAGCCGGCGACGGCCCACTGGAGCTTTGAGAGTTACCGATTTCTCCTGAAAGCGTGTTTATGCCTGTAGCTGCAGAACACACTGTAGGAGTTTAAAGCTGGCCAAGCAACACTTCCTTGGCTCTAAAGATATGTCAGGCATGGCCTGGTCTCTCATATGCCTAAGTCTGACATTTTGGGAAATACAGTAAGCTGTTTTCCTAAGACTTAGCCTGCATGACAAGACTCATGCCATTTTTATATCAGAGCAGTAAGCTAGCTTAGCATAGATGCTGGAAACAGGAGGAGGCTTGAAAGAAGCTGAGGTTTGAGTTTAATGATGTGCTGAACAGAATGTCTCTTAATACATCCATTGGACTCTTTTCTGACACTGGGCCACTAACCAGAACCTATAGTAACCTATAGTTGCCATGGTTCTGTTCATGCAAAGATTTAAGAAATAAAATACTCTATAAATGTGAATCAGTCAGTTAAAGAGTGGTCGCTGGAATGTGCAACTTTGGACGGCAGCTACCACTTGCTATGTATGCTAAGCATTAACAAGAAAACAAATAAGTGTATCTTCCAAAATATCAAACGTTAAAATTACAGTGTGTAAAATCTCACCACTAGATGTCAGTAGATTGCAGATTGGTTAATTTGGTTTCTTGCCGTTACAATTTAAGTGCATAATCTTATCAGTGGAGGCTGCTGTAGGGTAGAGGGTAGCCTATGGGATGATCTGATATCCTCGTGTCAGTGTTGTTCCCACATCATCATAATAAATGTTGTTCCAGATCGTGCTAGGCTATGCGTCTGCTGTTTACCTCAGCTGCCAATACGTGTCCACTTCCATTTACTCTGGAAGAGGCTGTAAAACATTATGAAAGGAGTTCAGTGTAAGTGTAAGAAGTTAGTGTAAAAAACAGCAAAGCTTACTTCTTACTTACTGACAATGATACTGAAGAGAGTTATTGAGGATATCTTTTACTTTTTAGTAAGCGCTGCTGTTTTTGCCACTGTTAGCTGCTGTTAGCTATTAGGCCTAGACTTGGACACTTTGTGAATAAACTCTCATATGATGTGAAAATGTAACCAAACTGTTCTTGAGGGAAACCGTGATTTTTAAGATACCCACGGCTACCATTAGCTGGCATAATGTTAGCTTATAACCAGTTGTTGTTGTTTAGCTGGCCTGTTGTTAGCTAGGAAGGAAATGAGACAGCATGTCTAATGTGCTAACAATAAGTAATTGTGACAATATTGGGAATAAGAAAGCACGTTTATTCACATTTCCATGTTAGAGCCATGACTTCAGACCAGGAGATGAGGCCTGAGGTGAGGAGGTAGAAGATGACGTGCTGTCCAGATGTTGGTCATGTTGTCTCTTTCTTTGTATTTTTACTTCTTTGGTGATAAAACATAAGCATCCTTGATGTCTTGAGGCTGAAGGTGCAGGCATGAATTAAAATTTACCTCTGTGTCTTCTCCCTCACCTTTGGTGTGCCATGTATCCCCGACTCCTAGCTGAACACATTATACACGATTGGCAGCTGTATTCAAGATGGTGGGGAAACATGGTTGGTTCTACAAACTGGCATCACTTCAACTGACTGTACTCTCAGAAAAGCTTGAACTCTGTTTTGCAGTCTGGGTAGTGTGGTATTGGGTTCAATTTACATTCCCCTTGCTTTTTATGAGGCAGGATGAACAGGCACATTTTTTTAAACAAAACCCGTGAAAGCACATATTTCAAACAGTAAACTCACCACATTTATGCAAATTATTTACTTTTGTTTATTTTGGGTATAAATCTGTTTATGCAGTCAAAGTGTAATAATATTTTTAGAAAATCTTGGTTTTAGATTTAGGCCGTGGTTAGGCAAAGGCCAGCGGTTATGTTCATCGTTGTGGTTATGGTGAGGCTCTACGACATGAATGTACGTGAAAGTAATCTCTGATAAGACCTTCACACTGAACTCTGTGCAGAAGCAATGACGATCCTACTGGAGGTACAGAACCCCTGGAGGGGACAATGTTAGGTGTTTGGTACAAGTGAATCTTCCTAATAAAATGATGCTCCTGTAGTAACTAACATTCAACTACGTATGTTTAAAATATATTGTGATCAGTTAGAATTATTAAAAGGTTCATGGTGACTCTGAGTTTGTTCATTCAATGTAAAATCCATTAAATAGAAAAGTAGCCAAACTTATTTTCATACAGAAGGAATCAGTTTTAGAGGAAGAGCCTGGTATGAAAACATGTTGAAAGAAAACTTTGACAGCCACCTATCCCTCACAGGGATGTGACCCTTACATTTTATCCAAGCTGTCACTTTTACACATTTTCTTGAATTTAAAAAATGTGTTTAATTCAATCAAATTTTATTTATATAGCGCCACATCTCCAACAACTGTTGCCTTAAGGTGCTATATATTGTAATGTAAAGAGCCTACAGTAACAGAGAGAAACCCAACAATCGAACAACCGCCTTTGAGCAAGCACTTGGCGACAGTGGGAAGGAAAAACTCCCTTTTAACAGGAAGAAACCTCCGGTAGAACCAGGCTCAGGGAGGGGCGGCCATGTGCCACAGGCGGTTGGGGTGGGGGGAGAAAGAAGGGACCAAAGACTTACTGGAGGTTAATAATAACAAATGACTAAACTGAAATGACTTGTTGTGTCTTATCCATCCATTTACACACCACCACTCACACCACTGCTGTGTATGTGAGGTGTTTGTCTGAACCCCAAACAGCTGGTTAGAACATTGTCTCATACTCAAAGGAGCTTGCAAAGAAAAGCGTCTGGACTTCTTTAAGTTGCTTGAAGACGTTTCACCTCTCATCCAAGAAGCTTCTTCAGTTCTGAAGAATCTCATACAGACAAACTAATTTGGGTGTTTGTGACCAGTTTCTTGTCCAGGTGAAGCGATCAATAATCGCCCTTTCATTTCACACAGGTTCAGGCCACAACAGGCCAGTCAGTTCCTCTCGTCGCCATCGCATTAGAGCCATTATCCCCTTTTAGTCATACACAGCCCTCGTCCTAATGATCCAGATTAGCGAACGCGCTTGGCACCACGGCTGTCATATTGGAAGCCCCAGCTATCCATTATAGTCCACCTTCCCCTTGTGCCCTGGGTGGCTGTTCCAATAACAGCCCTCCTCTAACCCAGATAGGAGCGCAGCGAGAAATGAGATCAAAAACAGCGAGCTTCTCTCTCCCAGTGCGATCACACAACAGTGTGCGCCTAGCTGCTAAATCTGGGTGTAGTCCTTCACAGCGTCGTATTCTCACTGGATTCCTCAAACTACCCAATTATCCCCGATCCTCTTGAGAAGTGACCCATCGTGTCCCAGGAGGCTGAGTGGAAGTGGGTCTCATTATGATAAGGTGAAGGTAGAATTTCCTTCATCGTGGGAGCAGTTTCATCAGCGGGGTTGTGGAAAATGTCCAGAGATGTGAGCAGACTACACAACCATTCGCCCCCTTTTAACAGACTCCACAGTGAAATTCTGTGTTATTATTGGTGATATTATAGCGGTTCCATCCACTATAGGAAGCCTGAGTGGAAAACACTTAAGTCATCTGCACCAAAGTACAAAAGCAGACACGAACAATGATGACGTACGTGAGACTCAACGTCCAGTGAAGCTGGAAAGATGACAAACACTGGAGCAATCAGGAAGCTCTCTCTCTTCTCAAAGTTATGCAGGAAACGTATTTCATATCATATTTCCACGATCTTTCCTACATTCCTACGTGGCCATCTTATCTGTTTTGTGGCACCGTCTGTTTATCAGGACAAGCAGTATGTCTGTGTGACACGAGCGGATGGAAAAATGCTCGGTGCCGTCTACACGAGTACAGCACTGATAACAATCACTTTACTAAACACTCTGGCTGTGTCCCAATTCAGGGTCTGCACGCTTGAAGTACGCATTTTGAGTGCGATTACGTCACCGCCACGCAACGACGGCTGTCCCAATTCGAAGTGTGCTTCAAATGCATACTCCAAATGCGCCGTCGATTTCCCCAGATATCAAGCGTGCACACTTTGTGGTCCCATATATCCCACAATTCATAGCGCGGCGGTGGGTGTGGATAATTTTGCCACAAAATACGGCAGAAGGGAGCGGCCGAAGAGTGAAATGTCAAAAGTAAGTACTGAATATGATGTCACTTATTTATGTTATTAATGTTTAATAACGAAGAACATTAAAGCATTGCTGTTGGCCACATGTCGGCAAAGTCATGTGACATTAGTGATGTTTGTACTGTATATATATACAGTATATATATATATATATATATATATATATATATATATATATATATATATATATACAGCAATGACATTGCTGTACAGCAATGACATTGGAATGTCGTTCGGACTGGAGAAGTGTAGTCGGATGGTAACAAAGAGAGGGAAGGTAGTCAGAGCTGAGGGGATTGAACTACCAGAAGGCAACATTGCAGACATAGAGGACAGTTACAAGTACTTGGGGATCCCACAGGCGAATGGGAACCATGAAGAGGCCGCTAGAAAAGCTGCAACCACCAAGTACCTGCAGAGGGTCAGGCAAGTCCTGAGGAGTCAGCTGAATGGTAAGAACAAGATCCGGGCCATCAACACGTACGCCCTGCCCGTGATCAGGTACCCTGCTGGGGTAATAGGCTGGCCAAAGGAGGAGATAGAAGCCACTGACATAAAGACAAGAAAGCTCCTTACCATGCATGGAGGGTTTCACCCCAAATCCAGCACCCTGAGGCTGTACGCTAAGCGGAAGGAAGGGGGCCGGGGACTGGTGAGTGTCAGCACCACAGTCCAGGATGAGACAACGAACATCCAAGAATACATTAGGAAGATGGCCCCAACTGACCGAGTGCTCAGTGAATACCTCAGGCAGCAGAAACCCAAGAAAGAGGAGGGAGACGAGGAACCATCATGGAAGGACAGGCCCCTGCACGGTATGTACCACCGGCAGATAGAGGAGGTGGCTGATATCCAGAAATCCTACCAGTGGCTGGACAAAGCTGGACTGAAAGACAGCACAGAGGCACTAATCATGGCAGCACAAGAACAAGCTCTGAGCACAAGATCCATAGAGGCTGGGGTCTATCACACCAGGCAAGACCCCAGGTGCAGGCTGTGTAAAGATGCCCCAGAGACAATCCAGCACATAACAGCAGGGTGCAAGATGCTAGCAGGCAAGGCATACATGGAACGCCATAACCAAGTGGCCGGCATAGTGTACAGGAACATCTGTGCCGAGTATAACCTGGAAGTCCCGAGGTCAAAATGGGAGATGCCCCCAAGGGTGGTGGAGAATGACCGAGCTAAGATCCTGTGGGACTTCCAGATACAGACGGACAAAATGGTGGTGGCTAACCAACCGGACATAGTGGTGGTAGACAAACAGAAGAAGACGGCCGTAGTGATCGATGTAGCGGTTCCGAATGACAGCAATATCAGGAAGAAGGAACACGAGAAGCTGGAGAAATACCAAGGGCTCAGAGAAGAGCTCGAGAGGATGTGGAGGGTGAAGGTAACGGTGGTCCCCGTGGTAATCGGAGCACTAGGTGCGGTGACTCCCAAGCTAGGCGAGTGGCTCCAGCAGATCCCAGGAACAACATCGGAGATCTCTGTCCAGAAGAGCGCAGTCCTGGGAACAGCTAAGATACTGCGCAGGACCCTCAAGCTCCCAGGCCTCTGGTAGAGGACCCGAGCTTGAAGGATAAACCGCCCGCAGGGGCGTGCTGGGTGTTTGGGTATATATATATATATATATATATATAGTTCCTGATGAAGGCTCTTAGGGTCCCATTGATCATGTACAAATGTAGGCATTCCAGTATCCAGCTGTGGGGCATTGAGTCATAGGCCTTCTTGTAATCAATCCAGGCAGTGCACAGGTTGGTCAGTCTGGTCTTGCAGTCTCGGCTGACTGTTCTGTCTACCAGTAGCTGGTGTTTTGCGCCTCTGGTATTTTTGCCAATCCCTTTCTGTGTCCCGCTCATGTATTGACCCATGTGCCTGTTCATCTTAGCAGATATGATGCCTGACAGGAGCTTCCATGTAGTACTGAGGCAGGTTATTGGTCGATAGTTGGATGGGACCGGTCCCTTCTGGGGGTCCTTGAGGATCAGGACTGTCCGACCTTCGGTTAGCCATTCCGGGTGTCTCTTGTCAACTAGCAGCTGGTTCATTTGTGCTGCCAGACGCTCGTGGAGTGCAGTCAGCTTCTTCAGCCAGTAGGCGTGAACCATGTCGGGCCCTGGTGCTGTCCAACTCTTCATACTAGAGACCCTTGCTTGGATATCTGCCACTGTGATGGTTACTGGACCCTGTTCAGGGAGGTTGCTATGGTCTGCCCTCAGATCCACTAGCCACTGAGCATTGCCGTTATGGGTTGCATCCTTCTCTTCCAGTATTGTTCCGTCTCCAGCCTTGGTGGTGCTGTTCTCTTATTGTTCCCTTGACACTGAGAGTACACCTTTGCTGGTTCTGTGGAGAACAGCTGGTTTATTCTCCTGCCTTCTATCTCTCTGGTGTACCTCCTCAAGTGGCTGGCCAAGGCTGTGAGTCTTTGCTTGGCACTCAACGATCCTTCTCCTATCGCACTTGGGGCTTGGTACCCAATCTCGGGTGGGGGTGATGATATCTCACCCCTGACCTGGTGTCCTGGCTCTCCCCTTGCTGTAGCATTTATGTTGTGCCTCGTCAATATATATATATATATATATATATATATATATATATATATATATATATATATATATATATATATATATCATAATAATCTGACAATACATATAATATTGTCCATATTATATTTACATTACCACAGTGAGATGACTTTAGTCTCATGAACAACATTAGCTAATTGTTATTTACTAACTAATCTTAAATAACTGTTCAGCACAGAAATGAAGCCCAACAATCATGTTTTACAGTCCTGTGGTCTCAGCCTCAGATACTCAACTAATCAAAGTGATGTCATGACAAAAATGAATGACCAACAAAACATTTTTCTCCTTCATTTCTGTCAAACAAAGCTGTATGAAATGTTTCTCGCGGTTAGTATCATGGTTGCTAGGCAACCTGAACAGCGCGACGAAGGCTAGTCCGTCCCATTTCACAAGCCTCTCATTTCCGCACTTCTCGTACTTACAGTACGCACCGTGCGTAGTACGTGTAGTGCGCGTACTTCAAGCGTGCGGTCTCTTAATCCGGTTGTTCAGTCTGACGTCACTAGCCGTGTCTGGGCCTAAACTCCGCTGCAGGTCCATATATCAAACGATCACTGTGGCATTACTGAGACTTGAAAAACTGTCTAAAGTCTTTCATCTTTAATAAAATGATCAGCGTTCTGCTCTACCAGGTGTAACAATTGAGTTTAACATCCAGGCATCCATGAAAACGGAATTTATGACATTTAACGGAGTTAGAAGTTAGCAGGGAGTTAGCTCGCTAGCTTCTATCTAAATACAATATAGCATGTCCTGACTGCGGGGTTTTGGAAACAAATTCAAACGTACAGCTCTGTTATCACTTCCAACATAAATGAAGACAGAAAACTAAACAGCAGTGACGTTTGTAGGGTTACTGAAGTTGGGCTAGCTGGTATATAATGATGTGCTACGTGACCGCTAGCGACACAGCTATGTTAGCATAATATAAACAAGCTAACTTTTTTCCACTCGATAAAAGTTAACGTGAGTGTTCTCGGTGGTCAGGAACAAATGTAATCGCATGGCAGGATGCTGTAAAAGGACCAAACTTCAGCCAGGAGAACAACTGAGATAATCCATCCACAACATGAGGTTAGTCATTCATATACTGCTGCATGGGCTGGGCTGTAGTTACATCCTAAGGTTTTAAAAACTGAGCTTAAATAAATGATTAGCGGTAATTAGGGCTGGGCAATATGACCCAAAATTCATATCTCGATATTTTTTACCTGGACGGCGATATAAGATATATATCTCGATTTTTTTTTTTTAAAAGCCATAAAGTAAGAACAAAAAGAGAGTTCTTAGTCAAAGCTGTGTCCCAGATGTCACACAGGCACTTTTATTAACATAGAGCAGATGTACATAAAATTTACTCAAAAATAAATTATGAGCATTTATTAAATAATAATGCTCCATAAATAAAAGAAAACAATGTTGTTTTTGTGCATAACAAAAAGCTCACAATTGTGCAGTCAAAATGTAAACTAAAAGACGCTGAGCATAGTAACAAAGACAGATTTCACAGCTGCTCTGTTCCCAACTTGTACTCTGTGACTGACAGCATTGAGTTTGAAATCCTCTTCGTAACCACGTCTCTGAACAGGTGCCATTTATGGTCCTTATACACAGTAGGGTAATATTACGTTGAAGCACAGTACGTATCACTCCGCGAAGGCTCCTCGGTAGCCGTAATGCGCCGACAAACTATCAAGCGGTGCAGCACCGTAGCTTACCAAAGTCGTAATAAAACATTTTTGACAGATTGCTGAGCGCTGTGTACCACATAAAATCGGTTCGCGGCCATCAAACACAACCAGAATTCATACATAAGGTGCGCTGTCAACTTTTGAGAAAATGCATGGATTTTAGGCCGCGCAGCGCCTCTGGGCTGCATGGCGTTAGCGTGGTTAGCTCGTTAGCGTGGTTAGCTAGCTAACACGTTGACGGCGTCCAGCCCCACGCACGGGGCGATGTGCAGTAACTAGTTAACGGAGATTTGCCGTGTCCATCTTGTCGCTTCCTGCAGGTGAAGCGATGGGGGAGGAGGGGGAGTTGTCTTCAGTGAAGGCGAGGCGGAGTAACGTTGCGTAAAGACAAAAGTGGACGAAAGAGAGGCAAACTTGCGGCTCCACAAGTATAGTTATAACGTAACATAGACTATATCGATATAAAGGATATTGTCACATCTTATATCTCGTATAAAAATATATCGATATTTTTTAAAAACTCGATATATCGCCCAGCCCTAGTGGTAATAAAAGCAGAGGGAGGTCAACAGTGATCACTGACTGTTTTAGGAGCTTTTTGAGATCAAATAGAAGAAAATACAAAACATTAAACATGTTAACAACACAAAAGCCATATTAAACGCAACTACTTTAGGCCCGGAAGTAGGATTCGTCGCGTCATCACTTAACGACCGGATAGGGACACAGCCTCTGACATCACTGTTGGAGGCGGTTACAGGTGCAGCCCTGACTCTAGCCACACCGCCTCCACACTTTGAGGAGCTTCACGCTGGTGGCATCATCATCATGACAGGCATGAGTTGCAATCAAGAACGTGCTAGGAGGCATCTGAATATGACGCAAATGACACACTTAGCATATGTGTGGTGACAGTGAAGAGGGGGAGAAGGAGCCACAGCAGGCTGACCTCAACTGCCTGAGCCGCAGTGTGGCCGCTTAATTCATCTGAATGATCTAAAAGGAAAATGATGTGAGACAAATGGGGATGCTGGGATTCAGGGAGGCTTCGTAAAATGTGTTACTGCTAAAAGCTATACATTTGTAAAGCACTGGCAGCCTGATTCATTTGGTGCTTCGTGATTCAGAAGTGTAAACAGCTGAAGGAGACGATCGTGAAAAGCAAACGAGGTCTGAGGCGCGATGCTGCTGTCGTGCATATGGCCCCGTGAAACAAGCTCGGCGTATTGTGTCTCTTTGTTTGCTTCTCTCACTTTAGTCATGAACATTGTGTTATCATAGCTCTCTCTAGCTGTCTAAACTCTTTCTTCCTCTCGCAGCCTTCTAAATATTTGTCCTCTTGTATCTACAGAAGCCGGGAAGGTTCTCTTTCTATTTTTTCACTCCACTGTGATTTTTCCCATATCGCACGACCACATTATGCGGGTAATGTTTAATTAGAAGTCTCTACATTCCTTCCAACACTTAGAAGATGGAGCTGAGTCATTTCTGACATATTTGTGGGGATATCAAGAGCACATCTCTGTCCTCAAACCATTTTCTTCCATGGTTATTATAGAAACATGGTTTTCATATTTACAGTTTTTCTTTCTTGTTTTTGTTTGTGTTAGAAAAACTGTGACACATTGTTTCAAATGAATCAGCAAAACTGTTTTTCTCCATAAAACCAAATGTTTGGTAGATGGCTGTGCTTATGTTGGTGTGTCTTTGTAGACTCACGGCAGGGAGACTGAGACCTGACAGAGCTGAAATCTGTGGCTGCACAGGGCTCGTGGTCAGCACTGTTACCTGACAGCAACATAACCCAGGCCGGGGCATTTCTGCGTGAAGCTTGAGAACCTAAAGTTGACCTTTGTGTGACCCTCAGCGCTTCATTGCTGGGCTGATGTCAGTGCTGTGATGGAGCCGCTGCAGGTGGAGAGTCATGACCAGGCCAAAACAGAGTGCAGCTGAATACGAGGAGAAACAGAAGCGTCTGCTGATGCTACAGTGATGACAATTATTTTGCTGAAATTCAGTTTAGATCTTTTTAATTATTGAAAAAAAAAGTTATGTTTGAAAACGGCTGCCGTGTGTTAACGATTCGACATCAAAATGTGCATTTTTGAAAGTCTGCAGACCATACAGTAATATTTATAAATGCTAGATACAGTCACAAGAGCATTAAATCTGCTTTTGCCTTCAGAAAGGTGTTGGAAACATTCCTCAGAGGTTTGGGTCCACACTGACATGACAGCATCGCACGGTTGCTGCAGATTTGTCAGCTTTTCAAACATCCCAGAAGTGCTCAGTTGGAATAAGATCTGGGAAAGTGGAGACCATTCACACCAGTCGGTTTGGCACCAGCAACCGTTCACAGCCACTTTAATCACCTTTCTTTCCCTTTGTGATGCTCAGTTTGACCTTCAGCAGCTCATCCTGTCTGTGGCTAAATGTGTTGACTGTATTTAAGTATTTGAAATAATTATTTATTCATACAGATTTAGTGTGTTGGTGATTTCCCATGTTGGTGTTATTCCTCAGTATCATTGTGTTTGTCCAGGATCAACGTTGCGTCTGCGGACATCAGATCGTGCTTCACATTCACAGACAAAGAGTGGGATGGTAAGGGCAGAGAAGTGGAGCTACGTGCTGCAAAAAGGGAATTACAGTCAGCGCAAGCGAGAGCGAAAATGAAGGAGACGAGTGATCGTGAAGGTAGACGAGTTTAAATAGCTGTGGTCAACCATTCAAAGTGAACGAGAGAGCGTAGAGGGTGGAGATGAGCACTGGGTGATTTGGGTTTGGAGCACAGCAGGAGTGAAAGGTGCTGAGACTCGCTATGATGTGAGTGGCTCTAAAAAGTGCTTGAGGAGGCAGAAATAAAGGTTTAGTGATCTCCACTGTGAGTGACCAGGATTCAGGGATGAGCAGAGGATCCGTGGATATCCTGGTCAAAGGATGTTAAAGGTGGAGCAGATTTATTGATGCAGTGAATGGGGACATGGAGAGGGTGGGTGTAACAGAAGAGGAAGGACATCGTGAGGTGGAGTCAGATGATCTATTGTGGGGACCCTGAAAGGGGCCGTAAAAATGTCATTTGTAGCTCTTAACTCTCCTCATTCAGTGAACATTTCAACTCAACGTTGAACACTTGGAGCTCCACAGAATATCAGCACAGCTTGAAAACAGTTTCTCACAGCAGCATGCATTCAGCATTTCTTTCTTGAAAGTGCCACATTTTGGGAGGTTTCCCCATAGATTGCAGCTCGTGCAAGCCTTTTCTTTTTCTCCACCTCAGGTGAATAAGCACAGCGGGAAGCTGCATGAACAATCAGAAGGAAGCAGGACATGGAGGGGGGGTGCACCGGAGGAGGGGAAGCAGAAGAGCTGACTCACTCCAGTGTGGGGGCTTTTGTGGCGCAGCGGGGTACTGAATCATCTGGAGCCTTATTGAATATTTCCTCCATTTAATGTCATTATCGCCCCAGCGATCATCGCAGCCATCATCGGCGCTGTCCCCGAGACTCTAGCAGGCTGACCATGAGCTGATGACGCTGAATAAATCAAAGTCGTACGACGGGGCTGCTCAAAGAAACAACAAAGCGAGCGGTTTTTGTTTTATAGTGCAGAGGATAAGATGCATTTGTTTTTAAGAAGTCAAAGGGTGAAAGCAAACTCTTGATGGCGCTGGCTCACTGTGCGGGCTCTAATCACTGCTGAACGAGCGATCAAACTTTATTTACCGCAGCACATGCTGCTCCTACAGAAAGATGACAGCAGGCGCCAAATTTAAGTCATTTCTATCTTTTATTAGAAATGGATGACATTTCAACCCAAGCAGGACTTTAGTTTTACCTTCGGTGTGCCATGCATACAAAACCAGAATCCAAGTGTCCGTGTTAGTGCCGGTAATGTTTATTTGTAAGGGGTTGATATCAAAGTCTTTTTTTCTCCTGTGCAATTAATATTCACAGATATGTACATTCAGATTAGTCAGCCTCAAATATCAGCGTGAAAAGAAAAGCAACGTTAAAAGTAAAAAGTTACAAAAACCCCTCAAATTAAACAATATATTTCTCTTTTAAAATATAATTAATAAGAACTCCGGTAACACGAGTTAAATTATGATTGCTTCAGTTTAACCATAGGCACATAGTAGATCGGTGAGGCGTTGTAGAAGCCCAGCGGAGGGCACATCTTGGCCTTTGCTAACTGCGGTTGATGTTTGTGTGAACAAAACCACCAGCAGTCCGTGTGGGACCACTTCAGAATTAAAAGATGAAAAAATAAAAGAGACACAAACAAAAAAGACGACGCGACGTCTCAAGGTTTCCTCTGCGCCTCGCAGGTGGAGCTGCGTGAGAGACACAACGAACTCCACCAGGATCTCTCACAGACGTTCACGACGACAGTTTCTTTGGTATAAAACTACCACGCCTTCCTACATCTCAAAACTGCATTTATCCAATAATGATTGGGACTCAGACATGCATGATTCGAAGCGTGACGTGGCCACGTGCCGCACGATGAGACGAAGGGTTAGACGACACGTTTAGGAAGCGACTGAACGTGAGGACCTGATGTTGAACAGCAGTCAGATTCACTTCATAGTAACGTGTCACAGGGTCAGCGATGAAAGTCGAGGCCTTCGAGGGATCGGGCGCTTCTCAAGAACAACATTTGACATCATGATAGTTTTTCATAAAATAGTGAAACGGTCTCAGATTTCCCTCTGCTGCCGTCCTCATCCCCGTCCTGTGAGCCTTTGTTCCCTTTATACACAGGTCAGATCCATGTTTAGCATATTTATTGTGACACGTCGATTTCACCGTTCAATGAGAAAAAAAAAAGGAGGAAGAAGAAAGGAAGCACAGAGGGTAAAAAGTAAAGGAGGAGGCGGCAAGGAAGGATGGAGAGGGATTAGCTAGTAGGTCATTACTTTCTCTCTGTGGTGACTAATGAGACTCGAATGTCCCGGACAGTATTTTTAGGATGCTCCTCGTGTCCACGGAGACGCAAGTCGCCAAGGTGACCCGTTTTCACCACGATCAACTGGCGGCTGTATCTGAACGGCTTGTCGTCGTGTCTCAGTGGCAAAAACATCCTAGATCTGTAATATTTACCTGAAGGTTGCAGGTCGAGTCTAAACGTGTGGCGTGTCATTAAAGGGCGTGCCTGCACGACACCAGGACTTTGTCTTTTTACAGGATGCCCTTAACAACAATAACGTGTGCAGAACGACCTCTTTTGCTTAATTGTAACATTAGTAAAACCTTCCTGTACGTTTAAAGCAGGCGACAGAGGGGGGGGGGACCCAACTGTGTCTCACTGCTTCCATGTGAGGGGCGGAGTCTCTCAGCCACGCCCTGCAGCGCTCTCAGAGAGAAAGAGACATCCTGCTCAGTGACAATGACAGCACTAAGGTGTGGTTACATTTCCCTGTGTGCAATACTAACAGCAGGTCTACGGGTCTTTTGCACATGTGGAATTATTATGCAACGCTGTCGCTGTCGTGGCTCGTGGGTGTGTCAAAATGCAAGCGTGAGGAACATTAATGCAGAAACCACCTATGGGAGTGACTGATGAAGCCAGCAATGTCAGCTGCCCCGTGTCTGAAAAGTGCTTACGCAACCCAGAGCGGCCGCTGTTCAGAAGGGAGGGGAAAGGCAGGAAAACTAGGAATAACACTTCCCCTGGAAGGCTGCAAATTTGGCACACTTGATGTCATTTAGCACAGATTCTTCAAGTCAAAAATAATGACAGTTACACCCTACATTTGTTCCGGTTTCAGTGAATGCACATGCTGATATAACCGAGTCCCCTAAGGCAAAAAGGATTGTAAGTGTGGAAAGCTGTTCGAGTCCCCTCCACACCCACGTCCACAGTGCTGCACTGCGAGCTACCGTCTGAAGAGTAAGAGGGGGTCCTGGTAGAGGAAAAGCAGTAGATGGTAAACCGAGGTTCTCCTCTGGATCTCTGTGCCTGTTAAACAAGCAGAGTCAGGATGTGTCCCCTTCAAGTTATCCTCCTTCTTCCCTCGGGTCCTCTCACGGGGACATGTTGAGTAGTTTCGTAGATTTATTGGGGTAATTGATGGCCAGGCTGATGGCAGCGATGTTCTTCAGTGCCTACACAGAAAGCAAAAGTACGTCAGGAAACAGCTGCAGGTACAAAGAAATACTCAGTTCATCTATACAGCATCACACTACAGCAAAGGGCCCGACACGCAGACGACCCCTGTGAACAGGCGCTTGGCGACAGCAGGGAGGAAAACCTCCCATTAAGAGGAAGAACCCTCCGACAGAATCAGGCTCGATGAGGCGGAACAAACAGTGCGGATGTTAATATTAAGGATGACTTTCTGAAACTAACGATGCCATAACGTCTCTACGTCTGTGCTGTGCCAGTTTAACAGACGGTGCAACTTATGCTTTATGAAACTTTGTCCCTTATTAGCCGCGTCCTGTTATCGGTCCACCATGACACCTGCTCAGAGCGGGGTCTAGTTTTCCTTTGTCGAGTCCACTAATGGCAGCGGGACAAAAACCCAAACACCTCCACGATAAATAATAACGCTGTCACATTCAGTCGGTCACGTGCATCACTCTGATTTCTGCACATAAGATCTGTCAGAATATCAGGAAACATGCACTGTTGAAGGCTGATGCAGCTTCTGCTCCAAGGAAACATTCAGTGTAAGTGTGTCAAACAGCAGATTGATTCACATATTTGATCTGAAAGATTTTCACGTTGGTGCACTTTTGATGTCTGCAGCTCCCGGGGACCTGCGTCTTCTCCTGGTCTCAAACTGGACAGCTTCGTGTTTAGGCTGTGTGACACTGACAAACATGTTCAGAGCTGCTCTGCAGTACAGAAATATTTAGTATTGCCTAGAAACCATTTAGACCATTTACATTTGTTTTCTCCCAGTTCAGCTTTCTATTTTGACATTTAAGAGTCTGCAGCTCCTCAAGTGCAGCAGCCAGGCTGCAGACATGCACCAAAGGAAAGGACACATTACACCCAGTATGGCCGACTTGTGCTGGTTTGCTTCACAGTTCATTTGACACATTGCATAGCATTAAAACATGTCCCACACCAAGTTATACCCATTTGTCCCAGTGTGAACCACACCATCGTTCCTTTTAAGCTATAAATTGCACATTTTCAGTTCTCTAAGTGCAGCTAGTGCCATGCAAGCAGGTGGATGCAGTGAACTGTTAGCAGACAGCTAACTAGTGAGCAGCCAAATCAGTGAGCTGAGGGTGGCCGTCGGATGAGAGGATTCATCACTTCAGTCCCTTTTTCACATTATACCTGCTCGTTTCATTAATGGTTAATATAAAGCATGCAGCCACAGCGGATGCAGCCTTAATTTAATCAAACACTTGTGTCTTTTATCTCCTCACAGAGGAGAGCAGATATATGCACTGGAGGATTAATGATGAAGCTCCATTCTGCTCTTTCCATCTTGCGGCTCTACAATAATTTTTTAACAATGTTTCATTTAATTGCTTCCTCCTCCCTCCTCCAGCCTGCAGCTCAGCTCCAGGGAACGCTCCGTCTCATCGCGCTCGCCGATTCGGCTGTCACCGTGCTCACGGGGTCTGGTGGGCAATTTCATCAAATCAAAAACACACTGTTTAACTAAGTGATCAGTAAGTGATGGGCAGCCCTGTGCATTACTTTAAGCTGTGAAGACACGACGGCGAGCGAAGCCATCCTCGGTGGCTTCAGAGCGTTTGGGACATCAGCTGATTTGCCCCAAATATCCATTGTTATCGTAACAGTTTGTCACCTTTGGGTTTGTTTTCACCCTGACAGGTATTAGGTAACCACTCAGCAGAACCACCCACAGTGTGCTTTTCATGCTGCATCCTCTGCTCCTCCTAACTGCCTGTGGGCTCCTCTGCTATACTGCGTGGTCCTGAGTGCAGAGGACACTGTGGCTCGCTCTGCCACACATGCTAATGGACTGTAATTACCAAATACATTAGTCCCGAGCACAGCCCACACACATTCAAAACAAGGGGAGGGGGTGCAGAGGGATCTGCTAGGTGTCAACAGCTCTGTGATTCACTAGCAAAAGAGACTCCAGGCGAGCTGACTCACAGCAACTCAAGAGCGTTCAATCAGTGGGACTGCGTGGTTAAGAAAGAGTTGCATAACACTTTAAGGTGCACGAGCAACTTCTCTGAGCTGCAACCGTCCGCTGAGTGCAATGCTTTGAATTTAGGAATATGTTAATATGCAAAGACAAAGAGAGAGAGGAAGCCTTACCATGGCGGTGTGGTTGAGGAGCTGCTCATCAGTGGTCATGGCTAACAGGTACTCCTGGAGGACGCCCTGAGCCTGGAAGACACGTCCAACGCAGGTAAATTAGTAATGCATCGTTTGCACCATTCCAGCATTTAGTTTGATGCATGCATGCAAGACGCATGAATAAAACCAGATAAAGAAGGAACTTCCTGAAACAGAGCAGCAGGCTACATAAAAGAGGCGCTCGGTTATAAATGAGGCCTGGTTCCCTGACCTCTCTTCATCTCAGCATCTAACTGAAGCGTGGGATGTTGGAAAAGTCATTGAAAATTATAAACAAACTAAACGAGAGCTTCCACTTGGCCCTATGAGAGAGATGTACCTTGGGCTTACATAAGCACAGGGATTTGGAAAACACAGATAAGACTACACAGAGGCTAAATGGACTGAGACTGGCCAAATTGAGCTTTTACAGCACTGGAAACACAGTCCAGAG
The DNA here is from genome assembly GCF_041146795.1 of Maylandia zebra. Taxonomy (NCBI): domain Eukaryota; kingdom Metazoa; phylum Chordata; class Actinopteri; order Cichliformes; family Cichlidae; genus Maylandia; species Maylandia zebra. The sequence goes on along the minus strand of NC_135176.1, from coordinate 1,179,685 downwards.
CTCTGCTCCAGCATTCATCCAAAGTGTTTACGCTGTAGGAGCAACCCAGGACGATTTGTACAGGCAGTGGTGCACGACTTACAGCTTGGATTCCTAAACACAACTTTCCCTTCTTAGGCAGCGACTTAATTGACTCTCAGAGGAGCTGACCATGAACTTTACGTGCATTCAGAGAACGAGAAGCCCGAACGTGAAGCCCGATGGCCCCTGAAGCCCTCTAATAAGCTGCGTAGGCGCTCAGAGCTAATGCAGCCACAGAGGACTCGATGCTGCTCGTTAGCTTCGTATGACTCGAACATTTTGTCACCACGGCGCTGGTCAGTATGGCCGTGCATCATCACTGCAGTCAGCTCTGACAGCCAACTTTAGTCACATCTTTCTGAGGAAGATCACAGATGCTTCCCCAGTATGTCAGCCACAGTGGACACCAGCATTCCCAGTTTTGGCTGGATGTAATCTAAACGCTTTGTAGCCCATTTGTCACCAGTCTAATCCAGTTTACAACCACACTTCCAATAATCCCGGACCAAGCACATCTCAGCCCACCCTTACTTCGACAGCTGCAACACGACGTGTTCATGTGTGGTGTTAAAACCACGGAGCCATTTCACACCCATCAGGAAAATCACAGTTGCGTCACATTCACTGGAGAACTTGGCGCGGCGTGAACAACAACTACTGCTGACGTCACACAGCTTCACTTCACTCCTAAGAAAGAAAATCTGCATCATACGTGTTTGTATAACCGAAGTGTGTCTGCAGTGCTGCTGTACACAACGCGTTACACACCATCATGTGTTGTTACGCTGACTGCAGTATTCATGAGGGGCATCCCAGGCAAATGTACTGAGCGCCACTACCGCCCCCTGGTGCTTGTTCAGAAACACTGCAGAACCTCAGCTCGCCAGTCCCTCTCTTACACGTGACAACATCGAGCGGGTGCAGCAGAGACTCCGTCCTGTAAGACGATTTAAGTGATGTCCTTTTATTATCAGAGAGAAGCCTCGGGCCTCGCTGGGAAGGCTGCAGGAGAGGTCCTGCTTTTCTGGCCCTGCCTGCTTCCCCTGCATCGACAGATGGGAAACTCCTGGCTGATGGTGCGCTCATAATCTCGAGACTTCTCTTCATTAATAATTCAAAACAACTGAGACGGAGAAAGAGAGCGAGCATTCATAAGCATCACAGTGAGCAGCATCTCTTCCTCGTCCGTGCAGCACGGCGCTGTCCCACAGATGGCTTTGGCCACAAGCCGAGCGTAGAACAGGTGCACGGTAAACATGCTCACAGAGACGCAGAGAGGAGCTCTGAGTAAATGCTCCTTCATATTAGATCTTTACTGTTGGAATGCTTCATATTTCAAAAGTGACAAAAACATGAAGAAAAAGGATTTTTAGATGATCAGCTGTGTGTGTGTGTGTGTGTGTGTGTGTGTGTGTGTGTGTGTGTGTGTGTGTGTGTGTGTGTGTGTGTGTACACGCTTCATATGTTGGTGGGCCCAAATCCAGGTCCCCACAGGGCTGAAGGCATTTTCACACTCAAACGGTGGTTTTAGTGTCATGGTCAGGGCCAGGCATTCATTATAGATGGTGAGGTTAGGGAAAGCGTTATGTCCATGGGATGTCCCCACGAGGATGGCAAACCAGACGTGTGTGTTGATGCATTACTCACGATTGCACGGGCCTCTGCGATAAAGAAGAGTTCAGTGAGGGCTCTGTGAAGAGGCAGCAGCACCGTGATGCTGGTGGGATCCTGGCTCAGGCTGTTCTCCATAGACATGAAGAGCTGCCACAGAGGTCGCAGCAGCGTCAGCGTGCAGGCTCTGCAGCAACACATCAACAGCAGGATGAAAAGCTGGCACAAAATGCTAATATCACCTCCTTAACTCTCAAACTTTGTCTGTTCATCATCTTACAAGTCTGTCGTCATGAGGTCATCTCGTTCAGCCCCCCCCCCCACCTTTTTTGCACCTCGGACCGGCCTTTAAGGTGTCGCGGATAAATACAACAAAATAAAACCAGTACCAAAAAAAGAAGATTTATTCATAACACACAGGAAACGACCCACGATAAAAAATAATGATAAAAAGCCTGAAAACCATAAATTTCACACTCGAGCCTCAACTATCGCGACCTGGTACCAAATGACTCAGACTGGTACCAGTCCAGGGCCCGGTGGTTGGGGACCGCTGATATAGCTCCCAACTCAAACGCAGAAAATCCTTTAAAGAGATTTTCTAGGACGCTAAACGGATGATTTCACTCTTAAAGATGGAGCTGCTGCCCGTCTACACACCAACTTCTATGAATTCCCTCATCGTGACCTGATGGTTGCTGGGTCAGTTTGCACATATGGAAATTTCTAAACGCATACTTTACCTAATGTCCATCATGATTACAAGAGCATGTATGAAGGCTTCTATGCAAATGCTGCGTGGAGGTGCACTCCTGCACCAGGACATGATGCTGAGCTAAAGATGAGAGGTAGACGGCACGGCTGCATCCAGGTGGGAGTGTGACAGTCACGGACGCATTTACAGAAAAAAAGAAGGAGGCTCGACCTACGTCTGGGACTGACACTGCAGCAGACGCAGCAACAGGTGAATGGCTCTCAGTCGCTGGTTTCCAGTCTGTCGACAGGCCACGCCCACTTGCCACTCCCAGATGTCGGCTAGTGGCAGTTGGCTGAGCACTTGGTCATCAGCTAGCATTTGCTTCAGTATCTCAAAACCTGATGAGCGAGCAGAGAAGAGTTGATGAAGCCGATGTTAATGTGACGTTCAACAAAAAGGCTGCAAAGCGAATCTGAACCCAAACAGAAGGAGGACGGCACCTGTCTGAAAACGGCCCCTGTGTCCCCCCGTTACGGTGAACTTGTAGCCCCACTCTGTGTTGCTCATGTCTGACATGAATCTGTAGTACAGGGTATCACCTGAGAAAGCCAGAGATGCAAATATGAAGTGAACAGTCACACGATCTCAAACGCAAACACACACGGACGGTCCTCACCGGGGATTTCAAAATCGGACCACTTCTGCGGAGACCCACTGAAGTTGTGAACATCTTGGACAAAATCGCTGCTGCTGGACATGATGAGCTCGTCGCAGCCTTCCTCTGTGTAGCAGCGGGAATCGAATTTTACGGACAGGTAGATGGCGCCAGGGATGTGCACCTTGTCCTGAGGGCAGAACACACGACATGAATCCCAACACAGCGCAGGTCTTTGTGGAGTTCAGATGTTCAGTAAAGCACACGTTTGAAGCAACAACAACCGACTCACCTCAAAGTTGGTGTTGTTATCGTACGGGTGTTTGGACTCTCTGACCTGCACTGCCATGCCAGGCTCCTCCATGAACTGGCAAGCAGTGAGAGAGAGACTGCAGAGCATGCTGTGGCTGCAGCCCTTCAGCACCCTCTGAAGAATCTGATTGTAAAAGCAAACAAAGCGGCTTCAGCCCATCGTGTACTCGCACACTACTTTTGTTCACTTCTGCCTCCCGTCTCACCTTCTCCCACGACGGCCGCTCCTCCAGCTGCATCAGCATGTCCAAGATGTAAGCCATGTGCGAGGCCCCGCTCAGCTCCAGGGCCTCCTCGCTCATCGGCGCGTCTGCGGGCCAGTCGGCCAGCAACGACGCCAGCACGTGGCGAGCGTACAGCGTGGCGATGGCCTGGTTGACCTTCACCAGGTACTGACGAACGGCTCGGTTGCTGCGCACATCCAGCTCTTTGTGCAGCAGAGCGGAGCTTTTGGTGCGTCTCTGTTTGGCATAGCTGAGCTGGAGGTCGCTCTCCGAGTTGGTGATGAGCTTCTGGGCTACGACGTTGATCTCCTCTGTGGCCTTTTCACAGTGACTCGGTTTAGACTGCCAGGCCAATCAAGAACATTATCATGTAAAACAACGACTTGTAACACTGACTGAGAAACTGGCTGTTTTAGAGCATTTTTGGAACAACCCACCATGCAAGACACCACAATCATGTCCGTGTCCACAGCCTTGGTGTTCCGCTCCTCAGACCGAGGCCGCCGGCTGGATTGCCACTTCTGGGCCAGCGTACGGATCGTCTCGTCCGTTTTTATCTCTTCTCCATCAAATCTGAAAAGCACAACATCACAGCAAGTTTTAGATTTGAGTGAATCCATGAATCACAAAGTAAATCTTCATCCTCACCTCTTCTGGACCTCCAGGAAGAACGAGTCGGTCCTCTTCATCTGCAGCTCATACATAGCTCGCAGAATGGGCAAAGGGGCGTTTAAGGCATCGTGGGTGATCTGCATTTGGAAGGAAAAAAGTCTTGAGCGTTTTCTTTCACCCCAGGTTTGGCTGCGCGTGTTTGCAGCACAACTCACTTGGAAGCAAATCTTTGTCTCCTCATCCAGACCCTCCAGCGGGTCGGGCTTATTGACATCCGTGTCGTCAGCACAGCAGCTGGAGTGGTCCGAGTCGTGCTCCTTGTCCTGCTCTCGTTGCTCTCGCTCCGGGTCCTGGGCCATGGAATGGATCTCCCTCTTTGAGGAGTACAGCATGATGGAGAGGATCTCCAGGTCGCGCAGCAGCCACAGCTTGCTGAAGCCGGTCCCCTTACTGCACTTCCTCACCAGCAGCTGGGTCAGGCCTGACTCCTGGATGGCTTCATGTGCGTGCTCCACTCCGTGCTTCTTAACAAAAAACACAACAGGACATGAAAAGGAATCGTGCCAAGTTTGTCTGATCAGAGGTGGGATACTGATCATGTTAAACAGGTCGGGGGTAGCTTGTTGATAAGAAGCTGTCCAACGTGGAGGGCGGATATGGTTGGAGTACCTTGAGTATGTTATAGAGGCCTTTAAGAGCCAAAGACAGGACCCAGGAAGCCTCCACAGCATCAGAAGAGCCGTTGTCCTGGCTTGTCTGCAACAGGTGGCTAATAATGGAGGTGAAATTGCCCAGGTAGCAACTGAGCAGCGTCTTTGGGCAGCCTTGGCCCTCTGGCTGCCCCGGTAGACTGACCGTGCAAGAATCCTGAGACTGGATGAGTTGGTAGTCCTTCACTACGAAAGCGAACACACAGAAGGTTAATCCAAAGATGACTCCTCATCATACGCGGTCCAGAAGCTACTGTGCTAACCTGTTTTCCTCTTGCGTGTTCTAACGTCCACCACCGCAGCATGGTTCTTTTCTGTGAAGTGTTTCAGCAAGATCATGTTGTGCTTTTCATTGGCGTTGTCGATAAACACCGTCTGGGTGCCCACACACAGCACCTGGCGTGCACACACACACGCACACACACACACACACACGCACACACACACACACACACGTCACAATAGGCTTCACAGAGTCTCAGTAAGGTTTCAGACTCCACAGCATCAACTGTCTTCTACCCACCTCGGCGAAGCCCACGAGCACCAGCAGTGTGAAGAGGTTGGTGCGCTTCAGAGTCTGCGGCAGCTGCTGAATGCAATGGTCAGTGAAGGCGGCGATGATTGTGCACCACTCGGGGCAAGCATTGAGACTGTGCAAAATGTCTGCCACCGTGCATGCCCAGTCCAAGCCAATGCGACTGCAACCAAACATCCAAACAGCTGTTTACACATCCACAAAAAACAACAACAGGGAAAAACAAACAAACTGGTTTCTATGAGCAGCTGGCGCCACCTCTGCCGTTAGGCCCATAATTTTGTAGTTTCCCTCTATAAAGCCCCGCAGGGGATTTCAAATCGATCGATCTGCGATCGACGTTCAGGGGATTGTAGGATGTACAAACAGTTTTATACATGTTTTATCGTTCAGACATTTTCAGAGGCTCAAAAGTAATTGGACAAAGAGCATCATCAACCCTGGGCACTCGAGCCACAGCTGGCACGCCCAGATGTGGCTCGACACGCATTAACCAGAGAAAGTGCATGAAGAAATAAATATCTACGGCCGGGCCGCACTGCACAGACACAGCTGTGCACTTCTCAACGACGGTATGTGAGCTAACAGCAAACGCCAGCGTCAGCACCACGGAAATACACGGATACATCCGAAGACTCGAGACGCTTTCAGGACTGAGGTGTTCGGACCAAGGTTTTCTTTCCTGATCAAACCAGAAAGCTTTAATAAGCAGCTGGATTCGTCTCTCAGACACAGAGGACATCGAAATGCAGCCGACTGAACTGAAAGCTCGACTCTGCGGGGTCAAAGTTTGCAGAACTACGAGCGCAGCTGAATCCACAGCTGTGCGTGTTCATGGAGCTGCACGTTCACCTGCTGCACGTCACTACCTGACACGTTTAACTGTCTTAAAAACACTGCACGGGGCTTATTGACAGTATTCGGCTCACAGATCTGTGTGAGCTGATCTCCCGTCACACTAAGAGTGTCCTCAGGTCTGAATGTGGACGCTCGGAGACTCTGAGTGGGAGACCAGGACCACATTAACACGTGTGTCGTATTGGCCCAGTTTTTCGCATCATTGTTGAGGGGACCATAAATATACAGAGACCATTAAATGCACTTTGCCAACATCTGTGAACAAATACAGTTCGATGAAGTTGTTCATTATAGTAACTGTTGCTATAGAGCGTTACTACATTTATTGTTCATGCACATGAGGACATTTTAGACGGCACTCATCATGCCGACCCTGCTCAAGAGCAAAATGTAGCAGCTGACAGAAAGCAGCAGGATGAATTTGTTGACCAATACTCTGCTCAGATTCAGCCAAATGCTGCAACGCCGATCGCTCAACACTCAATGACTCAAAGCCGAGAGCGTCTCATGGCAAAGACTGGCGCTTTTGTCAGACGCTTAAACTGAACCCAAAAGCTTTTCAGTTACTGAAGAGGAACCTGAAGGCAGAAAGACGGACAAACGAAAAGTATGTGAGGGCAGCTGCAGGTCTGTCAGAGCGCTGATGTCCACGCATTCAAGAAAAGGATTAAAAACAGTCCTTCTCTTTGAAGTGATGTCACTTTGCCCAACTACTATCGAGCCTCTGAAAAAGGGACCAACGTATAAAAAAACAGTTCACGCAGTATTTTGTTAAGGCTCGTGAATAAAGGCTGATCTGCACTTCAATCACATGACTGTTAATTTAAAATCTTTCACACAGAGGCAACTTTGTCCTGTATTTGTGATCAGCAGAGACATCGTCCTGGCTCGTCTGCAACAGGTGGATAATAACATAATGATATTTACCTGTCTAAACAGACGGCGCCCAGGCTGAAAAGCAGCTGTATGGTCTTCCAGCCCTGGATGTCTGAACAGGACATCTCTCCTTGTATCAGCAACTCATACTTGTCAGCCAGAGCCTCTGTCACAGCAGCGTCAGCCTCCATCGGAGGGATCCGGAGCAGCAGCTGACCCAGGAGGCCTAAGGTGAGGTGGTAGGTCTCATTCAGAGAGCCAGCATTGGAAATGACTGCCTTAAAAAGCTGTGGCAGCATGGAGCTCAGACTGGGCAGACACAGGGAACAGCCCTGACAGGAAGACAGCACACGTGAGGATAAGAGGAGAATATGTCAGCGCAGTCATAGGAGTGACGAACCTTTAGAAACATGTACAAAATCATTTATACTGTCCAACAGTTGGACAACAAGGTGCCGTCCATCAAGGCTCGCCGTTTGTCCACTTCTCATTGTTTAAATGTGTAATTCAGCTTCTTCGTACTGACTGGAGTTTCCCTGAGAGTCTGCTGTATGGCCCACAGTGTCATCTGGGCCAGCCCCTGACCTCAGCCAAGCTAAACGGCTGACAGCAGATTAGCCTTGTAGCTGTAACTCCATATTTATTGCACAGACATGAGAGCTGTATCTCCTATCTTAATGTTTTAACCCCACAAAATGATTTTGGTCTCTTACTGGTTTGGCTGGAGGTAGCATGGCTGCCAGCAGTCCCAGGATCCTCTCTCTTGAGCACTCGGAGAACACGTGCCCCTGAAGGGGAACTGGGGGCAGCCTATCGTCAGTTTCCTTGACAACATCAGATGTTGGCGAGTTGACTGCTCCTGGTCCACAATTTGGAGCAAAGAAGAGTAAATAAATAAATGAATACATTGAGTTGAACCAGGCCGAGCGTCTGGGTGAAAGCACTCACGTCGGACCACAGGAGAGAGGGCGTCTTCGCTGGACACTGACGGGGTCTGGCTGAGCCGGGCGGAGTCTAGGGTGTCTTGAGTGACCAGCTTCTTTTTGTCCCCCGGCCCACTGCTCGGAGGGAGCGACAACTCTGGCTGAGCAGAAGGAGGACAGCTCCCCTCCTCTGCCTTTTTCTCATCTGACGGTTTGTCCTGTTTGACAGAGGACAGGCTGACTTTTACGCGTTTCTGCATCTTTTCTGTAAATCGGCGAGACCCAAACATGAGGACGTCACATTATCTTTGAACATGAGTTGCATTCCCCACCTTGTGCTTAGGAGATGAAGGAGAGCAGATTGCTGCTGTGCTACCAGGGAGCGAGGAGGTGTCCGTGGCTGTGCTGAGCTCTTGAGAGGACTCGGGAGAGACTGGACACAGCTCGCTGTCAGAAGCAGAATCGTTGGTGGACAGCAGAGCAAGCAAAGCAGAGGAACGGAAACCTATGCAGAGCACAGGAGAAACAGAGAGTATTACATGTTAATAACCAGTCTGTGCAACGTAAAATTATGCAAGTGCTACACTGCTGTGAACTTACCTTTGCCAGTCTGTCCTTTGAGCAAGCAGTCAGTGATGAGCTGGGAGCAGTGGGTCTGCAGGGCTTTGGCCACGTTCAGAGTGTCGCTGTCCAAGGTGTCTCCATCCGTTTGCTTCTCGCTGCTCAGCTCTGACGTGTACAGGGCCAAAGCAGCAAACAGCAGCCAGGAGTAGTTGTGGATGTAGGGCTGGATGAGACGGTGGCGATCGCTGATCCGTATGGTCACCATGGGGTACACAGTGATCCGATGGGTGGGCAGGTGGCTGGCGATGGGACGATAACCATTTAATAAAAGGAGAACTAAAGAGGCCAACCTCAACATTAAATGTGAGTTGACGCGCGTCACCTGTCAGGATACTTCTTTGCGTGGTAACAACCGAAGCACAGGTCAAAGTCTTCACACACGTTGCAGTTGATCCTGCTGCCTACAATAAGCCCCTGGCAATGATCGCAGGCATATTCCATGTTTACCATCTCATGGTCATCCTCGTGGCCTTCAGGCTTGGCACCACCTGGTTTACATATACACGCATCCAGAGTGAGTATAACTACGACTACGGGAAGGTCCTCTGATCATCGGTGTCATGCACTTACTAAGGAAGCAGGTCTTGCAGAGGTCCATGTCCATGCACTGCAGACATCGGTAGCGGTGCCAAGGTGCCATCCTCTCACAGCCATCGCAAGAGATCACGACGTTGAGCAGGTCACAATAGCGGGCAATGAACATGTGCATCTGTGGACGGAGCACGTGCCTGATTAGAGTTTTTAAAATGACGGAGCATGCGTGCACATGTGTGTAAGCTGCAGCACGAATCTGCAGGTTTTTGTAAATGCAAAGGGAAGAATGTGGAGAAGAGAAAACGCAGCCAGCTTTGAGGCGAGTCTGGCTGTGAACATTGAAACGTTCATGTAGGGCTGCGCGATACGACCAGAATCTCATATCCCGATATCAGACATCTATCGTCCGATAACGATATAAATCACAAATTTAACATTTTCTGTAAATTCTGTGAATCTCGGGCAGCTCGACGTGAAGTGTTTCCAGCTGCGCGTCATGTAGCTGGAGTCGAGTGTTTTAACCGATGCATGAAACGATACATTTTTAGACATAAGCTGTAACGGCGCCGTTTCCTTTGTATTTATTACACGGCGTGCTGCGGGGAAAAGCCTGTTCTAACGTTTGAGTCTAAGCTTTATTTTTTAACACCTGGCGGCTCGTTTTTACTTCTCATCTATAAATAATCTGCATCTTTCACGTGATTCAGTTTATTTTGAAAAGTCTCAACAGGATCTTGAGCTTTATTGTGAAAGGTTTATGTGGAACATAAACAAGCGGACACGCGATGCTGTTACCGTCGTCGTTGCTAACGACAACGCATAAAAACAGGCGCTTGTGCGTCAGCAGTGTGGGTATATTACATATAAGAGAAAGAGAACTAATAAATTAACAGAACCATGTAAAAATATTGCCGTAAACAGTTTTTGTGACACCACGAAACAAACGATAGCATAAAATGAAAGAACGTTTTTATATCGTCATCTGATATATATGGTTATATCAAACAGTCCTACGTTCATGGACTGCAGTGTACCTTCCTCCTGTCCTCCATCGATTCCTCTTCATCAATTTTGTCATACCACTTCTCAAACATCCCGTCCATACACTCATCCATCCACTCCTGGTTCTTCTTGTAGTCTGCAATCTCGTCCTCCTCTGTCCACTGACTGCAGATGAAGTTAAACCACAGAAGAAACTTTATGAATAAAGCAGTTTGTGAAAACTGAGGTGTCTTTTGCCTTCTTCAGCAGCTTTTCGTACATTTAGACGAGCACTGAGATTACCTGATGGCAGTGTCATGGACGCTGATGTTCTCCTGAGACATGCTGAGGAGGAGGTCAGGAAGATTGATGCTCAGGAAGAAAGGAAGATCGTGCGCCTCCCAGTTCATGTCCAGGAGGTGCAACAAGCAGGTCTGCACACACGACAGGGCCGGCAGAAACGCTCTGTGGGGCAGTGATCGCGATCAGGTCACCGTGCACGCACTTTCACAACAACACTTCCTGCACTTGCAACAAATCTAAATTCACAAAATCACGACGGGTTAGAGGAAAGCGCTCACTTCTCATTGAGGCTGCTGAAGCCCTGTACCGCCTCCACAAGCATGAGCACCAGCTGATGGTAGGAGCGCCTCACTTCCTCTCCCAGCTTTTGCCCGCTGTCTGACAGCTGAGAGAAATAACTGGAAAACACAAAGAAAATGTTGTTTCTGTGCAGCCAGTCAGCAAAACACCAAACTGACATCGGTGACTAATCTCCAAAAAGACTTGAGAACCAAACTAAACTGCTGCCATCACATTTTGGGACACAACTTAAAAACCTCTTGCTGTAAAAAGTCTTCTGGGGCCTGGAGAGACTCTGCGTGCTTTGCTGCAATCTGCAGAGTTTAACCCTTTAACTGGGTGAGTGTTTAAAGCAGGGGTGTCCAACTCCAGGCCTCGAGGGCCGGAGTCCTGCAGGTTTCAGAACTCATCCTGGGTCAACACACTTGAATCACATAATTAGTTCATTTAGGCCTCTGGAGAACTTGAGGAGGTCATTTAGCCGTTTAAATCAGCTGTGTTGGATCAAGGACACGTCTAAAACCTGCAGGACACCGGCCCTCGAGGCCTGGAGTCGGACACCCCTGCTTTAAAAGGTAAATTAGGTCAGGGTTTAAAGGGTTAAATGAATCCATTCATTTATTTTCATTATGGAAATCTAAGACCTACTATCCCACTAGGACCAGTATGCGTGCAGCATCATATTCTGTGACCTTATTCTGATTGCTCCTGTGTCATGGAGGTTCATGCGTAAATGAATTAAAACGGAAAAACTGAGATTTACCAGGTAAAGTCTTTTTGGCATGCCAGCAGCTCCTGTAGGAACAGGATGCAGGGGGCTTGGAAGAGGTGCGGCTGTCCCATGGAGTGGAAGCACTGCTGAACCATCTCCAGCACCTTGCACACACTCAGGGCCTGCGCTTTGTTCAGAGACAGCGTCTGCAGAATGCTGCAGGAAGAAGAACGAGGACTTAACCCTGGATGCAAGTCTCATTATGCGTTACCAAACAGGAGAGTAGCAGTTTCTCACCTCGCTGTTGTGAGAGCCTGGTCCTTTATGAAGTTTAGGATGTGTTTGAGTATCGGGTAGCGATCTTTGACTGAGGGAGTCATGCGAGGCTCTTCTATAGAGCGGCAGGACAGGAGACGAAGGCGTGCCCGACTGAACGGAGCTTTGCGGTTGTAAGCAGAGGGGGAGGCTGGCTCCCCAGGCTGGGGGGAGAGACTCTCTGTCGAGTCTCGATGGGTTCGCCTGCTGTGGCCACATGAGGATGAGTTGGGAATGTGAGTACCGGACGACTGACTCTGTCCAGACCTGGACTCGTAGCTTTCCTCAGACCCTGCAGCCTGAGGTCCCACAGATGAGCTGGCTTGGAAGTCTCCTTCTGAAATAGAACTTGATTGGAACAGCAGAGCACTGCTGCTCTCTGTGGCTCTGGGAGCGTCGCTGCCTTGGCATGGAACGCCGCAAGGAGCAAATCGGAACAACAAGAGGCTCTTCTCGATGCACATCTCAGCTGAGAACAAGAAGAAAGAGTTAAAATGTCAGGAAAAAGCAAAGTAAAACCAAGACATGACATTAAAAAGGAAGAAGCACTCACCCAGTGTCTCCATGGTAACCTCATCAGGACCACCTTCCCGCTCGTCATGATTGTTCATCTTGCCAACCAGATATCTCTGCTTCATCTCCAGCTAACAGGAAATAGATCCCAGCAGAGTCACAGGTCAGAAACATGAAAAGCACGAGCCAGCGGAGATGTCCCGTGTTACACTCACCATCCACGTTCTGATGCTGTCTGCTAGTGAATACACCTGCACGAACTCTTCACTCAGACTGGATTTACAGTCCGGATTAACTACTAGCACAAAAACACAGATGGGAGAAAATCATTCAGAAGATTAATTAAGGAACAAACTCACAAAAACACAGCTGTATGAGCGCTGATTACCATAGCTAAGAAGTGCGAGGTTGAGGGCCGGTGTGTGGTACACCATGGCTGCCCAAATGGCATTCACAGCTTGGTCTATCTTTGACCCAGCGGTGATCTCGTTCCTCATCGCCTGTTTCCTGCAAGCCTGCATGAGGGTCCTCATCAGCTCTGTTCTAGCGTCTGTTAGCTCCTGTGAAGGGTTCCAGCGAGCAAAGTCCTCCAGGAAGCCCGTCGGCTCATCCAGAGTCCACGTGCTCGCCTACCACACAGAAAAAGAAAAACACCATCAGAGCATCTTCCAGTCGAGGTCACCGACTAATGCAACAGCAGCATCCGGTGCTTGTACGTAACTGAGGCAGCAGAGCGTTTTTTACCTGCTCTGTGATTGTTTTTGTTCGGGTCGCCTCCCTTTTGTCACACAGCCCATGTCTCAGGATGGGTTTCCATAAAGGTGAAGACTGAACATGGGACATTTTCCCTGATGGAAGTTCCTTTACACTGCGAACCTCTGGAGACAGAAACCCACAATAATACACGCTAGTGCCTCAAACTGGTTTCTTTTCTGCTCTGATAAACTGTGACTCAGGCCAGCCTCATGAAAACCGTCTCACCGTGCGGAGATTTCAACGCCAGCGTTCTGGATGCAAGGCGACCCATCAGACGAGCCACCAGCAGCTGCAGATCTGACATCCAAGAAATGGTGATGTCTGGTAAACCCAGCGCTGTTACAGTGAACTTATAGCCCCACTCGTTGTTGCTGCTGTCAGAGTGGAAGAGGAACTGCAGCTGGGGACCGGTGTCAAAGGTCACTTTCTAAAGGAGCAAACACACAAGGACACATTCGTAAACATCAGTGACGCATCTGAAGACCGGCCTGTGATTTTCCTTCGCCTACCTTTGGCCACTTCTCAGTTCCGACCTTCATGTCGTAGCGGACCTTTCCCCCTCTGGAATCTGTGAATTCTAAGTAGTCGTATCTGCGAATATTGTGAGCACAGTTAACAGGATAAAATCCCCACAAAGGATTTCAAAGACAAACAAATAAACATTTACAAACACGTCACCTCTTCTCTGTTTCACAGCGTTCATCAAACTCCACCTCGAACGACGTCGCACCGGGGCAGGCGAAGATGCTCGTCTCGTGGCGGCTGTTCTCGTAGTTGTGCGGGGACTCCATGTTCCAGGTCCTTAGCACCACCGGCTGCTGGGGTTGGTGCCAGTTCTCTTGATCCACCTTATAGTGACAGGTTACAACAAGTTTGTGGACTGCTGCACTGTTTGTGTAGCTCTGAACACCACACAGTGGATCAACTCAAACACATCAAAACGAGGCTGAACGCAGACTTTCAGCATCACTTGTAGAAGTATTATGTCACAGGAAATACAGACATTTTTAGACATAGTACGTTTATATAGCCTCCGTTATCTGAAGGTCAAAAGTAACTGGACTGATAATACAAGTACCTCTGTTGTGCATTTCAGAAAGAAACGCTGGCTTTCTTCCCACAAAAACACGTGATTTGCCTTTCTTATGGTTTTAAATACTTTTCACCACTAATTAGACTGGTCCTTCTGGACCCTCCATTCCCCAAATACATGATATCGGCTTCATTCGCACCCCTACGATGGGTGGAGGCAACAGAAATGCTAGCGGTCAAAGTGGACTGACCTTAGAAAAGATGTCTCCGGTGTCGCTTGACAGGCTTCTGAGCAGCTCAACGAGCGAGGAGAAGCTTTGCAGCAGCAGGCTGTGGGGGATGTCCAAAGGGCACAGCTCCAAGAGGAAGATCATCTGCCAGGACCCAAACCAATTATTCACAACGCACTATTCTAGATGTGTCTATGAAGCCAATTAAAGTGCATAACACAAGAGAGCATTACCAGTTGTCTGAAGACTGTGGCTATGATAGAGCTGCCTAATTTTGCAGTAATCTGAGCTCCAGTGTACCTCTCCAAGAGCGAGCCAAGGATCGACTTGACACTTTCCAAGAACTGATCCACATCTATTGAAAACAAATCATCATACAGCTTAGTCACACATGCTCTGATAAACACACAACCCCTGACAATCACGTATGTCGTCAGGAATGACGCGTCTCACATTTCAGCAGGATGTCTCTGGCCAGCTCCATTGCAATGGCCGTGGACGCTCCTCCTTTGAGCTGCAGGTAGCACCAGGAGAGCAGACTGCCCTGCAGAGCCCAGAACAACGACAGCAGGACCGATCTGCTGGCGCCGCTATTCTCATCCACCATCATGACCTCACACTGAAGGACAGAAGACACGAGGAGAAGCGAACTTTAGAAAGACAAAAGAAACGTTCAATGTCCACCCGTGAGAAGCGGGCTTACCTCTCTGGTGGCAACCAGGAGCAGCGTCTCCATGACTGAGAGTATTGGGCTGATGTCAAAGTCTGAGGGAGCTCCTTTAGGAGGGAGCAGCAGAAGGCCACTTGGATCCTGATCGCTGCAGAGGAAGCACAGACGTCACCGACTCCTCGGGATGTCTCATGTTGACAGGACCATATGATGACGTGTTTGTACAGCGCTTACCTGAAGTAATTACAAAGGGATTCAAAGGTAACCTTCACCGACTCTGGCTGATCCTCCTCTGTAATGTTCTTCTGGAAAAACACAAAAATACACATTAGGAGAATCGTTACGCTGCTGCTGCTTAATAACACAAACTCACCATCATGTGAAAGAGTTTGTCTCGCCTGACACGTTTATCAGGGAAGAAAACAGCCGCTCCATGAAGAACGGCCTTCACCGCTTCTGTGTGCAAAGCCTTTTCCACGGATGTCTCACCTTCCGGACTGTCCACAACTACAACAAAAACCACAAACAGGGTTGCTACGCCGGATTTCTCTGATGCTTACAAAGCTGCTCCCTCGCTCTGTGACGGCTCCTTACTGTGACAGAGGTGAGTGTAGAGCTCCCACACAGCCCTCATAGAGTCACTGAGATCATCTCTGCTGCTGGACATGGATGGACGAGCTGCTGCGCCAGCTTCATCTGGTACTTTGCTCTCCTCTTTGCCCCGGGACTCCCGGGGGGTGGGCAGCATGGGGAAACAGTTCTGCATCAGCTGGAGGAGGAGAACTCTGCTCTTCGTCACCTCCTCGCCCTCACTGGAAGAAAGAAACATGCTAACTTGCAGCAGCCATGGACTCCCACTGACTGACTCAGTGGTAATTATCATTCCAGTAATTCTAACAACAAGTGCCAG
This sequence comes from Maylandia zebra, assembly GCF_041146795.1. NCBI lineage: Eukaryota > Metazoa > Chordata > Actinopteri > Cichliformes > Cichlidae > Maylandia > Maylandia zebra. The sequence goes on along the minus strand of NC_135176.1, from coordinate 1,163,792 downwards.
ACTTGGCAGAGAGAAGAGCTTCACTCACATCTCCCTGAGTTTGCTGTAGAAGCTCCAGAAGAGGCTCAGGCTGAGGCCACTGAACTCCAACAGATACTTCTGCTTGCAGTGAGAGGCATCCTGTAGACACAACACGCAGCTCTATCAGTCATAAAGAGATGGGAAACATGTTGCAATGACTCTGAATGGCCATCAGGGGGCGCACTGTCTCATGTCTCAGGTTAGTTTACTGATTTCGTACAGGTTACATGTTTCTCTTGCTTTCTTGTAGGTTTCTTCATCTTAAATGCAGGAGTTTCCTCTTCAGCACTTTCCAGATTAATAACGGTCTTAATAGTATTCAAACTATATCTGAATGTGGCCCAGTGACTACTGCGTTCATCCTACGGTCCCTGCACCGTGCTGAGTGGCAGTTTTCTTTTTTTATCTGAATGATTTTATCACCGATAAAGTTGGTTTTTCTTGCCTGTTATGATTCAACCAAATGCAGCTGCCTTTGTTATGCAAGTCAGTCTTTACAGCTCTACTAACTCCTGCTAATGGAGACTCGTCACCAGCTGATTGTGCTCACAGGTCTACTGCCCAGAACCTCTGATCTCAGAGGAGCCAGCAGGAAATGACAGGGTTTAGTGATGGAGCAGATCCTCGTGGGAAATGTAGGTGTTTGCAAAACACAGCAGTGGAGTTTACTGAGGTTATTGAGCCCAGTGGGAGCATCGTGAGTGGAGTTATTGCCACGCTCACACGTTTCCAAACCAGTGTGACCGTGTCTGGTTTCAGGACACTTAAGGTGCATGGCGGCGTGCACTAGCTATGACTGAAACGTCACCGAGGGAACGCGGCCTCAACATTGAGCTGCTAGCTGTCTAACTCGCCACAGTAACTCATCAGTGCTGCTGAATCAGCACGCCTTTTGCTCCATCAGCCAACACGTCTGTGGCTGCGCTGACTGGATGCTGATAATCCTGATCACCCTCTGTACCGCTTACAGGACACACAGAAGGACGCTCTCTTTAAAATCTGTTTCAGATGCAGGAAATCTTTACCACCTCATACCTGCATTCATTTCAGATTTAAGCTCGAGTCTTAGTTTAATACAAAGAAAGAAAACTTTTTTTAAACTCTTCGGAGCCATTTCGTCTTGTGATGCTTTTTTCCTCTTACATTTTAATATAGTGAAAGTCATTTTTCATGTTTTGGCTGCTGTCACACAGTAATTTCCCAATTTTGGGGATAAAATGGGGTATTTTTATCTAACAAGTAGGTACCATGTCTCGTGTGAGCTGCTGTATGAAGAAGAGCGTCTTGTTTAGCAGACAAAGGCCGGTAACAGCATCACCATCAAAGCTCTCTCCTTTCGGACTGAGGTCATCCAGGTCTGCGAGCCTCTCTGTCCCAGGGCACAAGTAGCCACTGAAGCTGAGGGACTGCACACCAAGGCGCTCGGCGTTGTCCTGCCTGGTGCACAGGAATTTCACCATCAGGAACTGTGAAGACGGAAGAATTACAGGTGGTGTGACAATGACAGCACAATATTAAAGACTAACTAAACGTTCACCAATAATGAAGGGAGCTGACTAACTGGATGTAGTGTGTACCTTGGCAACACGACACTGCTGCAGCTTGATCTCCACATCATTCCAGTCGTCCTCCAGCTCAAACCAGCCAATCGGCTCGTCTTCACTCTGCGCTGGAGTCCTGGCGCTGCAGGTCAGGTGACAGCATGGTGTAATAATAATAATGATACAAATTTAAAATAGCAGAGTGGAGAGGTTATGTGGGATAAGCTGTTTTGAACAAGTGAGTTTTGAGTTGGGACTTAAAGAGAGAGAAGGAAGTGAGATTTCTTAAATCAGGAGGTCGGGAATTCCAGAGTCGAGCAGCTGAAAGCTCCCCATGGTGGCAAGACGAGGAGAGGGGACGGAGAGAGAAAGAGAAGAAGAAGATCTGAGACACCGAGATGGGGCGGTGATGTGAACCAGGTCAGAGAGATATGGAGGAGAGAGAGATGATGAATAGCCTTCAATGTGTACAAGAGTATTTTGAAATTGATGCGATATTTGACCAATGAAGCTGCTGCCGGACAGGAGGTGGACAGAAGGGGTCCAGGTGATGATACGAGCAGCAGAGTCCTGTGTTGGAGCTTGATGGTGGATTTTTGAGTAAGACCAGAAAGAAGTGAATTACAGTAATCGATCCGGGAAGTAACAAGGCGGTGGACAAGAATGGCAGCGGCATGTGGGGAGAGAGAAGGACGGAGACGATTAATGTTGCGCAACTGAAAATATGCAGACCGAGTGACGTTATTAATGTGTGAATTTAAAGACAGAGTACTGTGGAGGATGAGACCCAGACTTTTCACAGAGGAAGACAAGAAGACCGGCGAGTTATTGATAGTAACAGAGAAACTGTTGGTTCTGGATAATGTAGATTTAGAGCCGACCAAGAGGAGCTCGGATTTGTTACTGTTGAGTTTGAGAAAATTAGAAGAGAACCATGAATTTAGTTCAGCTAAGCAGAGGGTGAGGGAGGACGGGGGAGAGCAGAATCAGGTTTAGTGGACAGATACAGCTGGGTGTCATCAGCATAACAGTGAAACTGGATATTGTGTTTACGGAAAATGTGTCCAAGCGGAAGAAGGTAGATAATGAAAAGAAGGGGCCCAGGACAGATCCCTGCGGCACGCCAGTGCTCAGAGGAAAGGGCTGAGAAGAGAAGGATTTGAGTTGAATAAACTGAGAGCGGTCAGACAGGTATGATTTAAACCAGGCTAGTGGAGTATGGGAGAGACCGATGGAGGCCAGCCTACTGAGGAGAACAGAGTGAGAAATAGTGTCGACAGCAGCGCTCAGATCGAGGAGAATAAGAAAGTAAACCGGAGTCAGCTGCCATAAGAAGATCTTTGGTTACTTTTATTAGTGCTGTTCCTGTGCTGTGGGACTGGAACTGTTCATACAGATTATTATTAGTTAAATGTGAGTGGAGTTGTGTGCAACTATTTTCTCAAGAAGTTTTGAAAGGACTGGTCGATTGGAAATAGGCTGAAAATTCTCAAAATGACTGGGATCTAGACCAGTTTTTTTCAATATTGGGGTGATGGCGGCAAGTTTGAGGGAAGCAGGAACAGTTCCAGTGGTAAGTGAAGAGCAGATGATAGCAGGTATGAGGGGAAGCAAAGAAGGCAGACATGCCTTGTGTCAGCTACACACAGTATCAACCACTGAGGGCCCCACACACATACAGACTGCTGAGGGGTCTAAAGTTTGTCCCACTTTTAGGACTGGATGGTTCATTTTAGTGAGACGGTGTCAGTCTGTTCTTATCACAAGAGCATTTCAAACTAACATATAGGAACAAATAAATAGTTAAAAATAGCTGCAAATCCTTACCTGCTTTGTACAAACTCTTTGAAGTCCTTGTAGTCCCAGGAGTGATACTTTTTAAACCTTTTGAAGTGTTTCTCTGCATCGAAAGGGTCGTCCTCCTTATACGCAAACACTAAACCACATTTCGGTCCAATGGCTCCTTTCCGCACCTTGTCACACAAACACAGTGTAAGACCTGCAGCACCGTAATCCTCCGTCACTCTCTAGGTTATTGTATTTTGCACTGTAATGGTAAAATTATAGGCCGTCTCACTTTGATCTTTATCTGAGTGACCTGGAAGTTGCTCTGGTCCTCCGTCGAGAGGATTACGCTGGCTTTCAAACGGCCGGCTTCTGTGAGAAAACCTGCAAAGGACAAAGTATCCAGCAGCACTTTACGTCATGTTGATTTTGTACTCAATCTGAAGAACAGTCGTTATTGATCTCAGCTGTACCATCTCCAGTGGAGTACTCTGTTAGCATGTTCTCTGGTCCTGATTTCTCATCTTTGCTCTTCACATCACAGGCCTGTAAGTGCAGCTGGAGCGGCTTCCCTGTAATAAGCCAGAACGTCCAATCACAGCACACTTAATCATATGATCGCGTTCCATTACGTTGCAACTTTGTTACTACACTGGAGGACGGGAAGGCAGTAATCAGCACACTGCAGCGCAGCTTTGTAAAAGAAGAAGCAATTTTCCACTAATGCAACTCCTCCTCAGAAATGGCACTTTCTCAGATTTCAACGTCCTCGTGTGAAGAAGAGGAAAAGAAGAGCCGTTTACGTTACCGTTGCGATACAGCAGTCGTAGCCGGACCGAAGCCATAGAGACGATGAGAGGCGAGGCCTTGTACTTGGTGTCTAAATGATCACTGATGCAGGACAGGGCCTGAATGACTTTTGCCACACTCCCTCTGGCGAGGGCGAAGGCCAGGAGGGTCAGCTCTACATCAGGACTCACACAGCAGCTGCACACAGGAGAACAAATACTTTGCCATGAGTCAAACTTGTCGTGCCAGCGCACACTTTCCTTTTTTATATAAGCTCTAATGCCATGCTCACACGCTCAGCAGCATGTGCCTGCTGTGTTGTTGTTTAAACTGACTGCAGAGCTTTATTCACACACCGCGGGCTCAAAGGCCACACCTGACCTCAGCTGAACTTAGGAAGTGTTTCCTGTATAACCCAAGTGGATCGAGTAGTTCTAGCAACAATTCGACACATTGGAAATCGTAAATGCAAACTGATATTAAATTGTTTTAAATTTGTCAGAAGGTTAAAAAATGTGAATTTCCTGACGGTGAATTAATGGTTGTGGCTTTACAGAGTTAATAAAGGGACTCTACACAAGTAGATGTTTCCACCTTAAACAAGCTGTTTTACTTCCTCCTCATTTCAGCCTATGAGAACAGAACACGTGGGACTTGTAAGCACACAGAGCAGTGTGCATGGATGACCAGATTAGGGATAACTTAGTGACATCATACATATCTAAGAGTAGAAAAAAACAATGTTTTTCTGCCTCTGTCGGCAGAATTAGATTTGCAGAGCACCAAATGGAACAAAGTGTGTCGCCGCCTCAGTTAACCAGTATTTTTGTTTCCACCCGCTTTTACTGAGATGACGTCAGCATGGTGAGCTCAGTGTGGTGTCCGTGCCACAATGCCTTACTCTGCTATCCTGAGGAGAAATCCATCCACCTCCTCCAAGATGTTCGCAGAAAAGAACCTGGGGAACTCTGTGGATGACGGTGTAAGGGACAATGGCGGCATGTGACGCAAGGCTTTTCTAAAAGTGAATCAACAAAAGAAACCAGTGGCATCAGTAGGAATCTTACAAATGTGATGTCAATAAACACATGCAGTGAGCTCTGCATCTTACTGTGTGCTCTGAAGGACGGTCTGGGCAAGTGCAGGGTTCGTCTCCATGGACGCAGTGACCAAAGAGGTGAGGAGAGACAGGTACCAGACGGCTGAAGCATCCGAAACAGACATCTCTTTATTCTTGGTAATCTGATAACCCAGCGTCTTCAAGCCGTGAATCCGTGTGTCGCATCCATCACTCAGGCACCGCTTAATGTTGATTTGGATGTCTGGGATTTAGTGACAAGTTTATGTGGTTAACGGAAAAATCAGATACATCCCACAGGAAAGAAAGGAGAGCACCGTTGAAGATACTGTAGAATAAATATTGATTAGGGAGGCACATGTGAAACACATGACTTAACTATGGGGACCTCAATACATGCAAAGCACAGCTACGATTTTTAGGTGTGTGTGTCATTATTAAAAAGGAGCACATGTGGAGCATACATAGGCCTGTAAGCTGAAAAACAGACTCTCTCTTGGACTGGATCCCCTCGATCTTCAGCTTGTGGAAGCCTGCATGTGGACCCAATAAGGAGGCACAACTGTATGACCCCACAAAGCTCATATGAAGCTTACACCATGCTTTATGTTCAGACAGGTGATAGTGTGACCTAGAAGCATCAGTGAGATGGTGACTCACAGGGGTGTGTGATGTTGGCATTCTCCAAGAGAGCTACATAGCCCGTGACATTGCTCGGGATGCGGATGTCTCTGATCTCCTGCAAAGAACGCCGGTTCTTCCCCACAGCAACTGACACTAGCTGAGGCATATAGCTGTGGTCATTAGAAGCCACGGCAATGGCCAAACGTCTCAAAACAACATCCGGTTTCATTTTTAGTCTGGGAAGGGAGAAAGGAGATGAGTTTCCACCTTAGATCTGTTAATAGACTTGCTTAGAAACATCAGAAACTCAGCTGCCTTTTACCGTATCCAGTGCGAGCGAGCGCTGCCGTCAGACTGCCAGAAAGACGCCGTTTCCCCATTTGTCATCTTGTAGATGTCAGCAACATTGGACGAAGCTTCTATTGTGCTGTAGCACTGAGTGACGACCTTGACCATGTCTACGTCTGGGTCACGGTCCAGCTCTGCTCTGTACTGAATATCCAAATCTGAAAGAAAAACTCACATGAGGACAGCCTCACCACAGGCGTGGCGCTGCTGAATGTGCATTTAGCCTTAAATTACTAAAGAGAACACTCATGCTCACCTTTCTCCTTCTGCAAGAGGAATTCCAAGAAGTCCTGCACCACACTGGACCTCATGGTACAGATACTGTTGTAGCCCTCTAAAATTGGGAAAGGGATGGCACTGCTGGGAATACGATTCCTGTGTAAGAACTTTAGAATTTTAGAGGCGTGTGCTCCTAATCGGTCTTTGGTCTTGGAGAATATGTCCACAAAACCTGTGGAAAGGAAAACACAAGAGAAATGAACGGGTTAACTTTTCGGCCACACGCTGGCTGCACTGATTCAAATAAGGTCGAGTTTGTTTATCCGGGTAAACAAATCACGTATCGTACCTGGGGTAAGCGAGCAGGCCTGAAGCTGTCTTATCACATTACTCAGCTCTCCCTGCAGATTAGCTCCATTGGAGTTCTTCAGAGCAATCAGCATGCTCTCTATGTCCACCACTCCATCCCCCTCCGCATCAAACTGACCAAAGGCCTGAGACAGTGGAGAAGGACAAAGACTCTTTTATACCAACATTTACTTCCTCACTTTCACAGTGTTGCAAAAATCTACAAGAACATTAGTCTTAAAACACAAATGGCTGAACAACTGGTGTTAACATAAGGAGCCCTCAGCTGGAAGCATCTTTATCGCAGACTATGTTACGTAGCTACACTTTTGGAGTCTGTGGCTTGATTCCTGAAAGAAACACCGTCCCACTCCCTATTTAAAGCACAGCTTTGATAGTCAGGATTTACAAAGAGCTCAGACTGACATGCATTAGTTCAACCAGTCATCTGCAACCACTGGTTAAAACACAGCCAGTCAAGAGACGACAAAACAACGTGGTCTGCTACAAGTGACCAAAGCGGAAAACCTCGTGACAAACCCCACAAGAACGGGTGACATTATGTCAGCTCGTTTACTCGATCCACTGCAACTTCTAGAAATCTACAAACGGCAAAAACAAAGGGGGGGCTGCTAGAAAACTCCCCCTTCTGTCCAAGTTCAGCCACAGTCTACAAATCAGCCATAGCCGAGTTGTGGTTTGACAGAATTGGAGCCCGTCTGTTCCAGGCGACACTCCCGAGCTGCTTCGTGCATCGTGCCCAGGATAGATCGTCCCGTTACTCGACCTGGTACTGCCGACAGAACCGTGACTGGCCAAACTCACCTGTCACAGGTGAAGCCTGATAACAGAGCCCCCTCTTCGATCACTACAGCGCTATTTAGATTTGTTGACCGGCAATGATAAAAGCACGTGACAGCCCAAAGACTTAATTACGTATTTACGTATTGATTACAAACGCTGAATGGGCGTGGCGACAAGTTATCAAACACGACGCTCGAACCTGGGCCAAAAACGAGAAGACGCGACGGCTCCAATCATAACATGTGACGTTAGAAACGTGAGCAAGGCCACAGCGGGTTTATACCTCTTCGCACTCGTCCCTCGGGGCATCTCTGCTCTCTAACATCTCACAAAATTGCTCAATATTAACGGACTCTTCTCCTCGGTTTAACCGGTCCTCGAGCCACCGCATCAGGACACCCTCATTCCCGGCCAGGACGGACTCGTGAATGGCGACTCCAGAGTCGCTAATACGAGCCGCCGCTTCTCTCAGTTTCACTTGCTCCAAGAGGACCCCGGGGCTGGGTGGTCCACCAGTGGGCACGGGTAGGTTATTCGATCCCCTTCCGCTCCTGCCACAACCAGAGCCGCCGCCGCCGCCTCCAACACCGCCGCCAGCGGTCGCAGAGGCCGGACCGTCTTCCGCGAAGCCGGGACTCTCCGTTTCTATGTCTTCCTCGTCGCCGCTGCCTCCGCCGCAGCCGCTCTCCGCGTTGCCCATGTTTGTTTCTCCGACCTAAGGCTCCCCTGAAAACCCCTGCGGCCCACTGGGCGTGAGTTCTGAAGCGGTTGGACCGGTCTGTACACAGACCGCTCCAGCGTTCACCTACAGCAGAGCTCTACTCCACTACCGCATTGACGTTCTGTACGCCCGCAACGTCCTTTGCGTTCGTAGTTCGCGCAGGCGCTGTGGTTTGGCGTGTCCGTTCGCGGAAGCACCTGTGCTGCCACTGTGAGGTGTGCTGGACTGAATGTAAAGCTTAAAGAAAAGGCGCTTTAATAAAGCAGCATGCTCAGCTATGTGGTGGTCGCGCTTTTATCCGTGTCGCTGGCAGTGCTGTTCATCCCTCCTGATTGGTCAGCTATGTTTGGCACTGAGTCATCAAAGGGGTCACCGGTCAGACTCCTAAGCAGGAGTGAGTTAGCGCTGCACGGTGGGCAGCGGGGCAGCAAGGGGCTATACCTGGCCATACTGGGCCATGTTTTTGATGTACACAAGGGAGAAAAGCACTATGGACCCGGTGGCGCTTATCACTTTATGGCAGGTGATGCCCGGCTTTCTTTAACGACACTGGATTCCACGTGTGGTTCTCCTAGCAGTCCTCTATATTCCGCCTTTGTCTCTACGTGTGTTTGTACTTTCAGGCAAAGACGCCTCCCTGGCCTTCATCACCGGAGACTTCACAGAGAGTGGGCTGACAGATGACGTATCGAGTCTGTCCCCCCTAGAGGTGGTTGCACTGTACGACTGGCTGGCCTTCTACCAGAGGGACTACCAAAATGTGGGTATGTGATTTCCATCATATTGTAGTGGAACAGCTCCAGGTGGCCGTCAGAGTAAATAATGGTCTTGTTACTACAAGTGCGGCTGGTTGTTTCGGAAACGAAGAGATATTTTTGGTACGTGTTGTGCAGATCCTATTTTATGATGTGCAAAACAGACGCAAAGTATACAATGTTTGTTGTCACTATAATGACCTAGTGCAGAAGGTTACTTTAAAATGTCTTAACAACACTTCCTTTGTTAATTGACACGAATATTGTTACTACTTTACTCAGGGAGCAAAGTGCAGCTAGGATATGACCATACACTTCATGAAGACAATTTACCTTAAACATCCCAGAAAGTTTTCATTTAATGTTTTGGTATCCAACATTTAAATACAGGTGTATTAATCGGTCGGTTCTATAACGAGGCTGGAGAGCCCACAGAGGCCCTGTTGAGAGTAGAAGCATCACTAGCAGAGGGTAAGAAGCTCAAGGCTCAGTCTGAGGCTGAGAGGATTCGCTTTCCGTCTTGTAACTCAGAATGGACTGCTGCCAGTGGAGGAAGATTCTGGTGCTCCACTAAGAGGTATGGACATAGTTTGTGCCTAATCGAAAACAAGTCAATGTTGTATTATCCTACTGATGTGTAATACAGCATTTCTGACACTAGTGGGCGAGAGGAGTGCACATAAGGAGACACAGGGTTGAGTTTATTTCTTTATTCGCTGCAGCGGTGGAGTGGCGAGACACTGGGCAGGCGTGCCACGGCAGCTCTTCTCTCCCGGCTCCAGTGGTGTTCGTTGTGTCTGTGTTGAAGACCCGATCGCGGCAGAGGAAGACCCCAACCTGCAGAAATACGACGGCTGCCCTGCACATGCCGAGTCATGCTCTGTGGGAGCGCACTAGACCGGTCAGCCCCGAGAATGGGCCCACTCATAGCTGCTTCTTAGCAGCACTGAACTCAGAAAACTTTGGCTAGTAACTGAATTGTTTGACAAAGAGACGAAATCATGAAACCTCAAAGCATTTTTTGATGACCTTTATGTAAAGTTGTCCTCCTTTTCCCTAAAAGAATACACCAGGAAGAGACGAGCTAGATATCTGAGCATACAGATACGATACAATGTGCATAAAAGATTAAACAATGTGCATAAAAGATTAACAGAGGCAAGATTTAGGTTTGTCACAATGACAAGCACAAACTGCATTTAAGTACAAAACAGTTGTAGTGGTCAAAAATATCACACATTTATCTGTACAATTTAACAATACTTGAAGAGGCCCCACTACGTGGCCATCCCTCTTACTCCTCATTCTCCCCAATGATCAGAAATGTCACGTGAACTTGATAAAGTGCACCTGTTAGGTTTAGAAATCAAGAAGCGTTACATGTGATGGGGTCAAGACGACAACTTGACACGAGGCAACGTCGTGGGACCGTCGAGGACCTCACGGTCGGCCCGACATGGAATGTAATCATTCGGTGGCTGATTTTAAAATTATAACCATGACTTGAAGGCTGCAAATTAAATGACATGCATAGGCATACTAGGCATTTCTGTAACTGAGGAGGGGGGGGGGTACTTCATGTTTTGGAGAGGTTTCTAATGCTCTCGTGATAAATGGGCTTTCTCCTGTCACATTTCCATTCAACTTGGCCGAGGCGTCCTCATAAAGCTCAACTGGGGACAAAACACCACCTTATTTTTCCAGTTGCACCGTCACGTCTGCAGTAAAGTAATATAAAAGTTTAACAGAAAAGGTTGGATTCACTTTGGACCTAGTCAAGTTGAGGTGCTTTCCCCTCGACCCATTTTACTCAGTTAACACAAAATAGTGAATAAATGTTCAAAGATTACAGAGAACGCAGCGATCTTTAGAACAAAGGGCATTTTCCTGTTTGTTCTTGGTTGGCAGCAGCCTCAACTCCATCACGAATGTAGAGTTTCATTTCGTAGCATTGATATTTTTGTTGTATTTGGACAGGTCGGCATGTTTAAGGGAAGACCCCTTCTAAAGGTGGACTGAAATGCCGTGTACAACAGCTACCTGCTTGTGATATCAAAGAGCTCATCGGCGCAAACATCACTGAACTCAGTCCAGCCACTGATATTCACTTCAACATACTTTGAAACAGAAACAAAACAACAATGTTTCACTTCCTACTTGCAACATCCCTCTAAAAGATTAATAGTTTTTCATAAACTGGAATAGTATAAAGATGATGGTCCATAACTGTCTGGGATTCTCTTGTTAGCATGTCCTGCTCCCAGTGTGCCTGAATAATTGTGCCAAGTTGGACCTGGCGTGGTCGGAGCCAGAGGTTGAAAGACATCCAGGCCGGGGCATTACGACACGCCGCCCAGAGTCAGTACATCAAAGCAGATATCGCACACTCTGACCGGCTTGTTCAAGTCAAACTTGATGATGGGTATCTCTTTTATAGAGCACTTGTGGCACAGCAGACGCCCACAGTGGCGGCTAGAGGCAAAAAGGAAAAAGGAGAGTTAGACCAATACTGTATCTACTGCATGCCTACACAGAAAAGCTGCAGCACTAACCAGTGATGTTTCCGTGTTGTAACTCCAAACTTGGCACCGCATTCATAGCAGTTGGAGCCATCACACCACGGGGGCTCTTTGGAAAGCATATCTGCGGAAGGGGGCGAAAATTATCCCAAAGATCACCCCAACACGCCATTCCCTGTGAGGCTGTTGGTTTATAATACTGGAATATTGATGGGTAATTAGGTATGAAAAAGATACCTAGAAGGCGGAAGAGCAACTGCTTGGTTGCAACCTGGTAGTTGAAAATATTGATGCCCTGATTATTAGTGACTCCCAGGCGAGCGCCGGCCCTCACAATAGCACGGCACAGGTTTGCGTTTCCTTTCATGTAGGCCAGCAGCAGAACTGCAACAACATACATGTCGCCGTCATCCTTTTAGAAAAGCACCAGTGATTTCCACATTGTAGTTTTATAACTTCAGCTACAAAAGCCAACATGGTACCTGTGTTCCCTTCATTGTCAGGTTTGTCCAGAGGATATTCAGGCATGCACTCCAGGAACAACTCAAAAATGGCAGCAGCATTTTCTTTGCCATAGTGGCCCAGCACATGCATTGGTGACTGACCCCTAAACACACACAATGAGATGAAAAGTCAGAAGATTTTTTCTCACATTAGTTTTAATACAGTTCGTTCACGTGTATCTGCATAAATCACCTGAGATTGAAAGCCTCAGCATCGATGTTGGACTCTGTGAGAAGGACTCTGACATTGTTAAGGCGACCCTGCATCACAGCCAGATGCAGAGCTGACGAGACAGAAAAGAACGCAGTTATTCACAAATAGGTCGCAGTGGTGGAATAGTAACGACTGACACCAGATCCCACAGCCAGTCTAGTTTTAAAGGTGAACAGAGCAGGAAACTCCAGTTTGCAGCAGTCTGTTGTGACTCCTTTGTCACGTGGTGTGAGCAGAATCATCTGCAGCTCAACGTGGCATAGACCGAGGAACTGATCGTGGACTTCAGGAAGACCAGGAAACACTTGACCCCTGTTTCAATCCAGGGGGTCAGTGTTGACATTGTGGAGGACTATAAATACCTTGGAGTACACATTGACAATAAACTGGACTGGGCTAAAAACACCACAGCACTTTACAGGAAGGGCCAGAGTCGTCTCTATTTTTTGAGGCGACTGAGGTCCTTCAACATCTGCCAGAAAATGCTGAGGATTTTCTATGAGTCTGTGGTGGCCAGTGCGATCCTCTATGCTGTTGCATGCTGGGGGAGCAGGCTGAGGGTCGCAGATGCCAACAGACTTAATAAACTGATCCGTAAGGCCAGCAATGTTGTGGGGATGGAGCTGGACTCCCTCAAGGTGGTGTCGGAGAGGCGGATGCTGTCCAAGATAAAGACAATGTTGGATAACACCTCCCACCCACTCCATGACATGTTGGTCAGTCACAGGAGCTCGTTCAGTGAGAGACTGAGATTACCGAAAAGCACCACTGAACGACACAGGAAATCATTCCTGCCTGTGGCCATCTCCCTGTACAACGCATCCACTTAACACACTGTTTGCTGCTACAGCTACACGTTTCTTTTCCAAATATTTATTTATAAGTGACTTATGTATGTATGTATGTATGTATATATATGTATATATTGTACTATTCTTAGTTAGCGTATTGTCTGTCTTGTCTTAATGTTGGTTTAAAATGGAGCACTGTAACAAAAAATAATTTCCCCCAGGGATCAATAAAGTATTCTGATTCTGATTAATACAAATCTACCAGCACGATGCAACACCTCAGGAACAGCACTTATCACGTACAGATATATCTGCATTTATAATGACAGTTCTGATCTTGTCAGAAAGAACTGGTCGAGTCGTGATGTAATCTTTGCCCATCTCAGAGTCATTTCAGTGAAAACAAGACAAATGCTGTAAAGTACCATTATTGCCATTCTCGTCCTCGGCAGCGAAGTCGACTCCGTTCTCCAGCAGCACGGAGCAAATCGTGGCCAGGTCCTGCTGAGCAGCCAAATGTAGTGCTGTCTGTCTGTGTTTAGTCAGCTCATTCACTTTAGCACCAGCAAGCAGCTGGAAGGAGAAACCGTATCCATTGCAGTGTTTTTCTCATTACAACTCAAACTGGCATGAAATACGACTCATACAGGAGAAAATCTTGGGTTTCTTACCAGGTTGCGGACGATGATCTCAGATCCAGCCTGCACAGCCAGGTGGAGCGGGGTGAGTTTGGCCGCGTCCTGAACTCTGGAGTTGACGTTAGCTTGGACGCTGATTAGGAACAGGACACTTTCAATGTCTGAATTCTGCACAGCCACGTGGAGAAAGTTGCGCCCTTTGTTGTCCACCTGGACACAAGCACACGTTTGAGGTCATTACTGCAACACTCATTAACGCTACAGCAACAAACTAGCCCCTACCTGTTCGGCAGCACCTGGCTCCCTCTTGAGAATAGCCTCTGCCGCTTTATTGTTCTTGTGCGTCATGGCGCAGGCAAAGGGGGTCATTCCCTGACGGTCGCGAATGTTGAGACGAATGTCTGGATGGGAAATGAGGAGCTGTATAATGACATTGTGCTGGTTGCTAATAGCAGCATGGATGGGAGTTCTGCCCTCTGAATCCTGACAGAAAAACACATACAGCATTAACAGACAGCACACAGTTACACACACCAAGGCTTGATGATCTGAGTTCTTTGTCCACAGATAATTTCATGCATCAGTAACTACACAGGTACAGGTTTAAGGTTCCCCCTCAAACAATGCCAGCAAACTATTTGAGCATCTCTTTGAATTGTTATCCTCTGCCAGCAGTTTCAGCTCCGTTTTTTTTGGCTGCTCTGAATCTGTTGTGTCGTGTTTCAATTACATTTTCTAAAAATCTGGATCGCGTCATAAAACCCTCCAACAAAGATTAGTGGTGCAGTTTAAACCAGGGTAAAGATGTCATGCAGGTCCAACCTGTGCATTAACATTGGCTCCAAACTCAAGAAGGCACTGCACCACATCCTCCAGTCCCCAGTTGCTTGCCAGGTGGAGGGGAGTTTGTCCATCTCGGGCTTCTTCATCTCCCTCCCCATTAGGGCCAGGCCGCCTGGGGCTGTTCACGTCACAACCACTGCACGCACACGCACACACACACGAGATAGGAGTTATAGAGATACACACGAACAGTAAAGATAGATCGCCTGTTTAACTTTCTAACATCTCAGTAATGTTTTGGTAAAGACCGCTGCTAACGTGTTGACAGTTGACTTTTTTAAATTGAAGCCAATCAGATATAAGCGACATTCAGACACTTGCTGCATTTAAACAAGCAAACGATTTATAGCTTTGGTAAATATGTACAACAACAGAGACGTAGCTGACCTGCGGATAAGGAAGCAGGCCGAGACCTCGTTGTTCTCATCAACAGCTCTGTGCAGGAGGGTCTGCTGGCAGCCTGACGGCCCGGAGCTCCAACAAGTTGCATCACAGCCGTGGCGGACCTACACAGAACAGACAGAGTCTAGACTCATCCCACATCCTACCTGACAGAGGTTTATTTTATTGTTGCTAGAGCTGCCACGATTAGTCGACTAGTCACGATTATGTCGACTATCAAAATCGTCGACGACTGATTTAATAGTCGACGCGTCGTTTGAAGCTTTGTAAGATCCCAAAAGACGCAGGAATAAGTAGCAGGATTTAAGAGTGTAATAACGGACTGAAACAGAAGATGGCAGCACTGCATGTACAAGGATGTCAGCTGCCGTTAAACCCCGAAGAAGAAGAAGCTGTGTCCCAGAATTCATAGCGCAGCCCAGCGCAGTTTCCAACAATGGCAGCAGCTAGTTAGTTTTAATATTACTCTTATTATTCTTTCTGGGTCACAAAATAAACGTTTAACATATTTTCAGGCGAGAATGTAGCTGTGTAAACCTCAAATATCTGCTCAGTTTATCAAGACACCGCATATTTTCAAAAGCGCTCCGACGTTTTCGGAGACGTCTGTTACCCACTAGCTCGATAGCTAGGCGGGGGCTAGGCTAACTAGAGCCGTGAGAACACCGGACTCCCGGCAAATCGTTTTCAAACCCACCGCCGTCTTTCTCTACTCAGGTTAAACAGGATATATGAGTCACTTAGATAACTTAAAATGTTATTGTTTGGCTTTTTTTGTATTTTATTTGTTCCTGAGTAAATCGGTTTGGCTGAGATTAAAGTTATAGTTTTTACACAGCTGAATAAAGGTCAAGCAGACAGCTGATTATCAGAAGTGTGAGATGCTCCAGAATTTACTCCGGTGTCCTGTTATATTTTAGATAGCAAGGAGTTTATTAAACTTCACCGAAACAATCTGCAAATTTCATTAAAATTTAATAAACTATCATCTTGTCTTTATTTTTAGTTAGCACAGACCTTAAACACTTAAAGCTGTAGGCTAATGATAGTTATATAAGAGCAGATGCTGCTGGTGCAATAAGCTGTAGTTTTACGTCCAATGGATGATGATCTGATTAGTCGACTAATCGCATAAATAATCGGTGACTAGTCGACTATCAAAATAATCGTTTGTGGCAGCCCTAAGTGTTGCTCGTGTGGATACTCCTGCAGCTTCTTTTACTGCTGGATACAAACGAGTCACAGCAACTTTGTCTGGACACTCACATCCATTATTGTATTAAGAATGATTTCTTTCACGTGATGGATTCCTATCGGTGAAAACTGTGGAAATGCACTAAACTACTTCAGTTCATTTTTATTTCAATCATATACATTTACCAACATTTCACAATATCAAGGAGTAGGCAGAAGTATATACTTATTTAGCCCCACCCCCTAGGTTTACATATTAATTATTTCCTCATCATCTAAATTTGAACAACAAAAACTTCAATGGTTTCAACTTTGAACATAACGTCACAAAAAATATTTTCTCATATTCAACTAAAACTATATTTAGATTTACTAACTTGCAAAAGAAAATAAACATCACTTTGACTGCTGTCTTGGGTTAATTGCATTTTCTTCATTCTTATACTTATTTAAAATTTATTTTTGGAGTTTTATTTCAAACTGGTTTATATCACTGCTGACCTTTATTTCGATTGGGAGCATTCCTGTCCTTGCCTTATATACACTTGCTCAACATGCCATAGATGCTGAGAAATACAGAATATTCCTGCCACATCCAAACCACAGACCCAGCCTGACAACAAACTGTTAGTGTCAGCGTAACAGCGAGGGACTAAAACACCGTTTGTCTGTGCATTCTTACCAGTGTGGACGCGATATCTTCAAGTCCGTTCTCAAGAGCCAGCCACAGTGGAGGGTCACCTTTGTCATCAACCACCGACATGTCAGCTCCTCTTGTGCAAATGGCGTCCACCACCAAAGGCAGCTGGTTACTGATGGCCAGCTGCAGTGCTGTTTGTCCCTCCTGGGTCCTGGTAGTTGAGGGACCCAAAGAGAAAACAGTTGGAGTAAAAACAAACGAAAACTGAATGAAAAGTATTTTGTAATCTGCTGAAATACATTAAAATTACACATATCTCGGTATCGTTACCTAACATTAATGTCTGCCTGGTGTTCAAGAAGGAAGAGTGCGCTCTTGCTGTCCTGCCTTTGGATGGCCATGTGCAGCAGAGTTTGTCCACTGGACATAGTGTCATTGATAGATGCTCCTGATCCCAGCAGCTGAGCCGCTATGGTGTGCATGCCTGACACAGACAGATCGACAAATACAATCACTATTATTGATTTCACAGATCAATTTGATGACGCAGAAGTGACTTTGTTGGGTATTTTGCTGTATACCTGTCCAGAGGGCCAAGCCCAGAACGGTCTGGTCCATGGAGTCTTTGAGGCTGAAGTCTGGGATGATCTGGAAGTTGTTGGTGGCATGTAGTGCGTTGGCTGCAAGTATCAATGTCAGAATGATCATTACACACAAATGTAAACACGGCAGGTTGCTTTGCAGGTTAGTTACAGGATGTAACAAAGTCCCAAATCATATATGGACCTTTCTGCTCCAGGATGACGGAGACCACATCTGGGTGGTTGTGAGCGATGGCCATGTGGAGGGGGGTCTGCATGGCCACACCGAGGGGGTCATCGGGTAGAGGCTTCTGGGTTTGCAGGTTAGGATTGGCCCCTTGCTGGAGAAGCTCAGCTGTCAGGCTTGCTAGGCCACAGCGACATGCTGTATGAAGTGAGCTTTCACCCTGAGAGACAGCAAAGGGACCGAGCATGTATTTATGACCAATTAACAGTATTATTGATTTTATGTTAGTTTCATCGATTTAAGGTCAAACTGAGACATTCAGAGAGTTTGTGGTTTATGATATTACAGTGCATTAGTTATTTCATGAAATCTGTTTTTTACTTTTCTCCAACAATCACTAAAACAACCTGCAATGACCTCTCAGTCACTGCGTGGCTGTTTGATACAACGCTGAGCCAACGGGTCTCTGGAACAGCGATTGGCCTCAGACGTGAGAAAAAGGTCAGAAGAAAAAAGAACAAGTCTGCAGCAAACCGTCTGCTCATGACCAAATGTTCATACGCACCCATTTGTTAATGTGGTTGACCTTTGCCCCATGAGTTGTGAGGAAAAGAGCAGCCGCCTCATTGTTTGCAAGCGCTGCTCTCTGCATGAGGCAATACTCTGTGACCAATAAACGACGTAAAGGAGAATGTTTAAGGCACAAGCAGCACTGGAGTTGGACAGTAATGTGCAGAAAGGTTGCCGAGCAGCTTAATAACCTGTGGTAGTGTCAGGTGCATCAGGGTTGCTTCCTCTCTGGATGAGCTGGGCCGCAAAGCTATTCTCGTCAAACGAGGTGCCGTTTACGACCGGGGCATTATCTTCAAACGGGTTGACAGAGGGATCCGAAGACACGGTGATATACTGCAGCGCCAGCCACAGCGCTGTGCTGCCCTCGTGATCTTTCAGCTCCAGGTCAAGCCTAACAAAATGGAGACAGAAGGCCAGGTTACACACACAGCACTATCACACAGCACCAGGTTACACACACACAGCACCATCTTTAAGGTTACACAAGCTTAAAATTGCAGTGTGTTCAAAGAGAAATGGAAATTAGGATTGATGAAGTATGGCCTGCATTTGTATAGCGCTGTACTCAGTCCCTAAGGACCCCAAAGCGCTTTACATATCCAGTCATCCACCCATTCACACACTGGTGATGGCAGCTACATTGTAGCCACAGCTGCCCTGGGTTTCATATGTGACTCAGTAACTTTAGTAGGAGACTTGCTTTGTTTTTTTTTAAAGTTCCAGTTGATTCTAACTGGAGCCCAACTGATACAGGGTCTTTGAGACCAGTACCGACACAAAGACGGGTCAGAGCGCCCTCTGCTGAACAAACTGTGAAACAAAGCTCATAACACAGTTGAAGGGTGTTTCTCTGGTCTCACTTTACTGGCTGTTTTAAATGCAGACACATCTATAAATAAAAAGCTAATATTGGTGGATATTAGCTTTACTTTGGGCTCTAATCCTAACCTGCCAGCTTCTAATCTCCCATTTCCCAGAGTCATCATCAGTGCTGTGTAACTGCTGCTCAGGAGAGAACAAACCCCAATACAACTGACTCGAGCTAGCGAGTCTCTGTGCTGTGAGCTTGAAGGCAACTCTGTCCAGAACCTGCAGCAGGAGTAGAACTGGTTAATGCGCCGCTATGCCACGCTCAGCAAGGCTGCACAGCAAGGACTACAGAGGCAAAGACTTAGTGCAGCTTAACCCTTTAAGACCTACCATAGAACCAAGTCTGCCAGAGCCTATATTATATTTTTACATGCTGTGGAGCCATTTTTGGGAGCATTTCAAGTTGCTATACACCAATACAACCGTTATAGACCAAATTTTAATAATATGTCTGCATTAAGTGCATAGTAATTACATAAATTGCAAAAAAGTGCAATAAACTACAAATAAATTGAAAATCGTTTTTGTTTTTTTCCCCCCATATATTTCTAGTTAGAGACATTTCAGAGCTCAAAACTGTAATTACAAAACAGTTTCCAATAACAGGAAATTTATTTTGAGTGTCTTCATAGTTTTATTTTTGAAATCCACCAATTTTTATATACTGCAGGAAAAACGAAAATAAATATTATGATGCAAATTTGCAAAAAAACAAACAAAACAAAACAGCATGTGCATCAAAATAAACTGTTTCCAGCAGTGCAGTTTGAGTTCTAAGCATCCCAGCAACTATTCAGAAAAGCACGAGGTCAAACATAACTTTTAAAAACACCAGTATAGGCTTATAAGGCCCCGAAGGTAAAAACAACATTTTCCGCAAAAATGACATCACTTCAGGTTTCGGGCGGACATGCAACAGTTCTCGCTGACGTCTATTCCAACGTAGGAAGTGTTACGAACAGCTGATCGGATCAGCAAAGCGTGTTTCTGGAATATTATGTTTTTGTTGCTACAAGTGCTTTTTATGCAGTTTTTGCAAAGCTATATGTGGAACGAAACCGTGACTGAGGACGAGCTGATGGGATAAGATGTAAGTACAACTCCTCCGGTTTCATATGCAAAAAAAATTATTGCGCTCGCTCACGTGGTTGCAGAGCTACCGGGATTTAAAAATAGTTACGCAAAACGAAACGTGCCCGTTTTAAAGGGTTAAGACAGCAGAGTGCAAATGAAAAGAAATTTCAAAGTATATACAGGGTTATCTTTTCTTTAACGTGCGTGTCGCGGCTACTGGAACAAATCGATTTTATATTCTGTGGGAATCGCTGCCGAGTGTGACACGTCAGAAACAAGCCTGACATTCAGTTTGAAGGCAGAACATAACTCACTGTTTGCACTGCAGCAGCTGGTTGAACACCGGCTCGTTCCCTGATGACACAGCTTCATGCAAAGGAGTTCTAAAAACAATAAAAGACTAAAATGAATGATGATTATACTTTACAGCATAAGTAACTGCCTTTATAGTCCAATAAAGGTCATAAACCAAGTATCATGTGACCTACCTTCCCTTACTGTTCTGCATGTTGGGGTTGGCTCCAGCCTTGAGAAGAGCCTCAGTTATTCGCGCCATCCCGCTCATCACTTCGGCAGAGTGTTTCTTGGGGCTGAAAGAACAGACCAGGTGAAGCGGCGTTTCCACAGCCCCCACCGTGGCTGCATTAACCTGAGCTGAATGGCGAATCAGGAAGATGGAGGCAAACTCATCACCTGAAGGAAGACGGAAAGTTTTCAGGTTCATGGAGCTCAAAAGACATTTTTTTTACACAGTAACAAAGTTTATACATTTTAGCAGGAAACAAGCGAGCGATACAAAGTAACGTAGACAGGAGCCCTTCACCTCTTTGAATGGCTTTATGCAGCAGACTCCAGCCACTCTGGTCCACCATGTCCACATCAGCTTTGTTGTTCACAAGAGTGGTTGCAATGCTTTCCAATTTCCGGGAGAGCGCTAGGTCTAATGCTAGGTCGCCATTGTTGTCAAGTTCATTCAGCTTGCCAGGTAACTGAAATCAATAATAATAAAAACCAGTAACAAAACAAAATGTTGTGTTTTTGTACAATTCTGGTTACACCGTGACGAAGTCACTAAATAAGCATTTCATGGGAAGTTTGTGTGGAGAACTGACCTGCGCGTCCATCTCGATGAGATACAGAAACACCACATCTTCTCGCTCTACTTTGATGGCTTTATGGAGAGGATACTCTGTTTTAGATTTGATCATCTTGTACAGAAGCTGGGCACTCATGGTGCTGAAATCTTCTTTCCTCAGATCATCCTAATGAGAGGCACAAACAGTGTCACACAAAAGACTGCGCTCATGATGGAGAACGTCTAAGACCTCAAAAATCACAGACGAAGAAAGGCTGGCTTTTGTCAAAGACTGAGATCAAAGCTCGAGTCTATACAACAGTAAGGGGAGTGGTAGAAGCTGACAGTCAACAGCCTGCTATTCAAACAAATCCACAGGAAACAGTGAAAGCTGCATTTGAATTGTTGGAAAATAAGCAAAGCAGGCAGTTCCACTTTGATCTTACGAGCTTGTGCAATCCAGAAACACACTCATCGCTGGACATGCACAAACATGGCTCACGTTACTCACCCAGTGACTGGCTATGATCTCCCCACAGTAGTTCATTAAGGTGCTGGCATTTAGCTCCTCGGCTGTCTGGTAGAAGCGAATGCAGTTCCTGACATTCACCGAGGACATCACGCCTTTTTCACACCTGGCCCAGCCAAGAAGCACATGTATGTGTGTGTGTCACATGTGTGGCATCGTAATACACTTTGCAAAAGTGACACCACTACCATCAACAGTGCAGTCAAAAAACTCAGTATGTAGTTCTTCTACTTGCCTCTCTCTGAGCAGCTGAAGCTGGAAGCGGTTGGCCAGTTTCATCAAGTCGATAAGAAAGGCATCATCCTCGCTCAGCTCCAACTCGTCGGTGTATGTCCACCGTAACATTGCCATGGCAACCTCAGGTTTGCAATCTGAGAACCAATAAAGTTTTAAGACAAATTAGAACAAAAAACATCCCCTCGCAAAGTCACAACGCAGGGACGAACCGCCCCACCTCCCACGCCCACAGTGGACTTTGAAAGTGTTCTCACCAAAATAAATATTCTGCTATCACCCATCAACATACTGAGTGAGCTGAGATGGGAATAAGGACTTGGTTTAAACTGCCCTTTAAAAGCTGCTCACCAGACAGGTCCAGCTCATTGGTTGAAGCCAGGTTGGAGAGACTCCACACATCGCTGCGAGCAGCCAGCACAAACTTATGGGCATGAATCTGCTCCCCCACTACTTTCACCTTTAGATCACTGCAAAACCAACACATTCATCACTGAGAAGCACGTCCATATTAAACATTAATACTTTAATAAGGCACAAACTAACTAGGAACCACAAATTGTCTGGCACTTACACTTTTCTAGTCTTACTCAAAGCCATTTATAAACAGACAGCACTCAAAAGATGACCCACAGACCCGCGTCCCTATAATGACCCTCACCTGTACTGTTCCTGCTGATAGAGGTCGGCCACAATGTCCAGCAGACGGCTGATGAAGGTCTCCGCGGCTGCAGGGGTGGGAGTGCCCTGACTAGAAGACTGAGCGGCAAGCATGGCGCAGCGCCTCTCTGTATCAGCCAGCTTCTGCTGCATCTTCACATACTCCTGCCTGAGCAGGGCCAGGTGCTTCTGCAGCTTGGCCACCTCCTCTGTTGCACATGAAGCAAAAGGAAGAGGCAGGGCGAGGGAACGTGAGCTAGAAAAACCTACTTTAATCACAGGTTAGAACTGAGCTCCATGATGCGAGCAAACTTTCACCTACAAACAAGCAGGGTGGTCCAAAGCACACACCGAAAGAAGATATTATTTGGGGTTAAGGTTACAAGCTTTGTTGGCATTTTGCAGATAACATCACCAGTGTTTAAAGATAATTATTATAGCAGTGTTGACTGCATGTAGTATTAAAAGCTTAAGAAACATCGCTTGAGCACTGACTACTTTCATAACGCTGGTTTCTCTGTGTGTGTGTGTGTGTTAAGAAACAAGCCAATTTGCAGACATTTTAAAATCCCTTCACAAGGCAGAGACCATGCTGTCAAGTCTTATAAATCAGCTAAAGGAAAATCTAATGACAGTAATTTTGTTTGGCCAAACTTCGAGGCTATGCTTGAAGTCAAACGCACTTTCTACACATCATCATGTTACAATATTAACCCACAGAGTTTCACAGAGGCCCATTTCCTTCCTTTAAGTCAGTAAAGTTTTAGTGAAGAAAAACATGCTGAGGTAGCTCGTTACTTTGTCCTCCCTTGTAAACCGTCGCAGGGAAGGCTGGCTACTGGTCATGAGGAACAGAAAGGGGGAGTTGCTGAAAACCACATGACCAGCTCAGCACAGGAAGGGTGGTATGCTGCCAACCGTAACCCAGCTGCTGAGGACCAACTGAGAAGTGAGAAAACACTGACCCAAAATAAGAACAGTCTAGCAGGCATCAGGAAAGTCTTCCTCTCCAGGCTCACAGTTTTCAATCATTTTTTAAAGCTTTAAGACAAAGAAGTCTGAGGCATCAGGAAAGTCTGTTTGTCAGGACTTGTGGTCAGAATCACTTGCAGACCTGATGTGGCAATGATCCAAAATCTTAAAATGTTAGTACATACAAAAAATGCTCTCAAACTGTATCACCGACCAGAACACAGAGCAGTTTTAAATAAGCACGTATATCCTCTCTCCTACTAACCACAGACGGGTGTATTTGCTCCCTGGGTTCAGGAGATCTCCCTTAAGGACAAGCACAGAGCAAACCATCCTGTGTTTAGGCCAAACACCTGCCTGTCAGGTGGTCCGGATGACACCACCTGACACGGAGTGACATTTAACCTGTCCTGTCAAGTCTCCTGTCCTGCATTTATTCTCCATTTACTACGACTGGTAACAAGATGTGCTAATAAATAAAAGAAAAACTTTACCATAGCAGTTAAACCTCTGACCACGGTCAGATAAAGCAACGCTGGACAGTCTGATTAGACTCATGAAGCTAACACTTAATCTTTACCAGCAACACCTGCACATTACTGAAGATGATATACACCTTCTGGGACCTAGCAAACCAGCACGCTCCTTCGAAACGTGCCTTTCTTGCCTGGTTAAGCTAACTCGTAGCGATACAGTTCAGCTAGCAATATAAGCGAGAGCTAACGACAGAGCTTCTCAGTGGAAAGAACAGCGTGACAATAAGTGTCGCGACGCTTCGCATTTCCACCCACAGACTACGCTCGGTTTCCTTCACCGCTAACACATTAGTTGAGTCGGTGATATAGTTAAACAAGCGCACGCGGATAAAAGGGCGTGTGTCAAACTGCCCCAAAAATCAGTCACATACCTTCCGCCATGTTGCTCAACGGTAGCGCCGTGGCCTGGCGGTGTCTATCGCGATATGATGAAGCGGCTCGTAGCAGGCGGTGGTGCTGCGTTCAAGTGATTAACAGAAAAGACTCGATCACATGACCGTTACTAGCCCTCCTGCAGGCCAGTATCCATGTAAAACCGGTGCTAACTCCGTTAAGTGCTTTTCATTCACACTACGTTGCCAGTACATTTATAGGGAAAGACGGTAACAAGGTAAGAACCAGAATAACGGACTGCACAAACACAACTAATGCAGACGCTTTTGCAATGGTGCACGGTGTGGTTCAGTTAACTCTCTAATGACAGTTTGATGGAATCAACTCCCAGCCGTAGTGATCATTGCCACCTGACAGGGAGACGCACGCGTGTAAGTTTTGTAATATGCTGCAAACACTAAGGACAAACCCAACAGAATGATTCAAAGCTGTACTAATATTTAATTTATGAAAGCTACTGTATTCTTTTTATTAGAACTATCAAAAACAAAGGTGTGTTGATACATTAGCACTCAAATGACTGCAATTATGAGTAGACTTGTTCTTAGAGGGGAAAGCAAAGCAGTATTTAATTAAATTCAGATTACTCAATCAGAAATATATTAGCAACAATGATTGATTTATGGAATCACAAATAATATTAATAGGACAGCAACAGTGATCCAGTGTGTTCACTGGGACACTGAGTTGGAACATCTGTGGACCCCCCCCACCATGAGCTCCCCCCAAAACACATGAACCCCATGTAGGCTCACATGGGGCTCGTAGCAGTTTTGCCTTTTAGGTCCATTTCTGTAAGAAGCCATAGTGGGTTTGCCCACAGAAAACCCTCGATGCCACCCCTGTGGGTTAGACCACACAGGCCGCGTGAGTCTTCTGTGGGCAATGCACTGGAGCCAGCCTGCCCTCCACGGTGCTGCTAACACTGCCTTCACGTGGACAAGGGAGCATGTTTGCTGGGTTCCTACGACAACTTGAAAATGACCCAAAGCACAGCACCAAAATATTCAAGAAATGTTTGGAGAAAAAGAGCTCGGCTAGGATGCTGTCGACAACACACAGGCCAGCAGAGACACCGGACCTGATGGTGAGTCCGATACAGCCCAAACTCTGCACACGGCCATAAACAACCAGAGGAGTCTGTTCAGTGACAGGTTGCTTCTCCCAAAGAAAAGAACCAACAGACTTAAAACTCCTTTGTCCCACACGCCATCAAACTGTTTAACTCCTCTCTGGAGGGGAGAGGGAGGGGAAACAGGAGGACAAAGGAGGGGGGAACAACTAAGCTGAGGTGCCTTTTCACTGTGCAATACTTTTGTTAATATCCAACGGTGCAACAGACTCACAATACTTGAAATGTGCAATTTCCTTGTATTCTTATTCATTCCATTTCTCCCTTTGTATACTCTGGATTTATATATGTGTGTATATGTCATAGTTCTGCTCACATTCTGTGACTTCTGTCGGTGCTGTGCCACTGGAAACCCAATTTCCCGGAGGAATCCACCCGAGGGATTAATAAAGTTTTATCTCATCTCTAATCTAATCTCAAACGTCACCAAACTTGCAGCAGGATTAGCACAGATCTGCAGGGCTGACTAAAGCAGATATTTTATGAATAAAATGAGTTTTTCTTTTTTTAAACTAGAATTTGCTGGCTAACCCTGATCTGTTGAGCAGTGATGCAGTCTGCGCTCAGGTTTTAGTCTGACAGCCCTGCTTTAACACAGCTCAGCTAACATTAGCTCTATTTTGAAATGCTAAATATAACTTATTTTTAATTGCAAATGGTTCAATAAGAAGAAATCAAGTTTCTTTAACTTAATGTTTGTGCAGTTAGACTCTTGCTTTAAATTTCCTCCTGATTGCCAGGTGAGTTTTTATAGTCACAGGCAAAGGTCGCATTGATCGTGATCCATGACTAACAAGCTCTAATCAGTTCACCGGTGATTCCAGGTGAACATGTCCGGTGAAACTTCCCTGACCTATCGCGTTGCCAACATAACAGCGAGCATCGAGCTGTAGCTGGCAGAGACGCATCAGACAGGGAGAAAAATCACAGAATTCAAATTGTGTGATAATTTCACAACTCAGAGACGTCCTGTTTGAGACACACTTTGCTAAAACATAGTGCTGAATAAAAATACTGGAACACTTACAGAAGGCATCAGATTTGGAACAAAATAGGCAGCATGTCACTGGCAGAGAACAAAATCACACCAAAAATTAAACTTTAAGCAGGCTGATGTGGCTCAGCCATGTCTATAGTCCCCACATGGAAATACACTCCTGGCAATCCCACAGTGGATGTCGTCTTGAGGGTTGTACTCCCAAACCTGGAACAAGGCATCAGTGAGCTATTGGGCAGTCTGTGGTGCAGGTCTGAGGAATGGGACGGCTAGTCGATGGAATCAGTGCCCTCGTCGTCCTCAGTGAAGCTGTGGTGCACCAGGACGAACCCACTCACCCACTGCACCATCATATCTGACAAGGAAACAGATTTGAACACTCATGCTGTTAACACGTTTGTGGAACCGCTCATGAAAATGGCTCGCCAGACCATTATTGACCCACTGTCAAACTGGTCGGAGGATGATGCAGGAAGCTTAACATTCAAAGAGTCACCAGACTCGTCCCACCTGTCACTCAGTGTAGACCTGCTCTCACCTGTGAAGAGAACGGCACAGGGTACGCTAAACTGGGAGCTCCCGCTATTGTCGCGGAGCCTGAAACGCCAGCATGCTGAAATGATCAAGTGTTTCCTGCGCTTTGCTGCACTGGGCCCATTTGGTGTACGGTTTAACTGCTCCAATCGTTTTGTAGTTTTGGCTGCAAAACAACTCAAATCCCCCAAATCTAATATTTAAGAAATATTGTACAAAAATATCTGAAGACTGACCTGATCTCAGGAAATTTAGTTCTCATCTGTCCAAATGTTTGCAATCGTTGGTGGATACTGTTTAATATTCCAGGCCGCTGTGAAAACAGGTGAACACTGGAGCAAGCAAAGCTCAAGAACGCAGATAAATATTGAAAAAAAGTCATGTTTTAGAAGAACTCACTACAGGTGACAAGTTTCATAACATGAAAAATATACATCAGTATTTTGTCTTTATACATTAGGCAAAACTGCAATAGTGAGCAGAGTAATGATGAATTTGAATCTTTGAGAGGAAAGAGCGACAAAACAAAACCGGCGTACACGCTGTACACACAAGCACTCAAACGTCCACAAACAAAATCCCAGAAACATTCAGCAGAAAACCAAAAAAACCAACAAAACCATAAAACAAAGCATGCATAACAATTCCTACCGAGGACGATACAGACGATGGAGAGAGGCGCTGCTAAAAAATAAAACAATATCCAAGGAGGACGACGCGTTTTTATCAGGGTATCAAAAATGAATGTGTACACTCCAAACTAGGGGGGTTATTGCTACACCAAATTGTTACCGAATTATACAGTCGCTGTATACAGTCCCAGTCATACTACAGGTGGTAGTTTCTATATTTGCCTGGTTTTTTGACATTTTTAAGACTTAATCAACGCAGGATGAAGTGGCCGAGCTTTTTATTGGGAGGCACTTTTGAAAAGAAAAGACCAACAAAATTTAGCATGCACAAAAAAAAAGAGGGGGTGTAAGACTGAATATAGAGAGAAAATCATTCAGCTGCCTGTGATGCTGAGCAATAAAGGACCCAGAGGACAGCTGTGTATTCCTTAGTCACATCATTCACGTCTTGCTGGGACTGAACAAGCTCTTCACAGGTGACATTCCTCCAAACGCATCCGTGTTAACGGCTCCTATGAAAACAATCTAAAGAGAACTAATCCATGCCGGGGCTGAGAGAAGGAAAATGGACAAAAAGAAATGAACCCGCGCTATTTCATTTGGTCTAAATGTCTGGATGGATGGAAAGGGAGCGTATATATTATCCGGTTTAGTCTGTGCTATATACATGTCTTTACAATATCTTCCTGAATGTTGAAGCAGTTCATAGCCTTGAAAAATCTTTTATCATCTTCTGGGTTTTTTTCTTGTTTTCTTTTTTTCAGTTGGCACTTGCTTGGCGATTTTCCGTCAGCCTTGGTAGTCCTTGTTATGTTTCTATTGCAGCCTACAGTAGCCAGTCTGTTCCTGCCAAAATAAAGGAGGACAAGCCTGGCGACAGGGTGGAAGAGTGCAGGAAACAGTGCCGTGTTGATTTTCAATTGGAGACCTGCGGGAAACAACAAATGGCCGGAAAAAAACACAAGTTAGGACCACGAGTCGACGACAGGCGACATGCTCAGTACTGTGCAACAGTCTCAAAGCTCGCCTTCATTTCTTTAGATTTGGCGAGGAAAATGGCAAACAGGTGTAGTGAGTTATTGGACCATGTGCAAACATACATGGGATACATCAGGCAAAAAAGGCGACTGAGCAATTTTAATGAACTCATCCTTTGCTCTTTAACACAGCCTGAAATCTCTTCAAATGTGAAGCTTTGTCTAAGCAGCCGTCAGCAGCAGTTCTCCAGGCTGCTACAAACAGCAGCTCTTCTTTGGATGTTCACTGCCTTTCGTTTCATTCTGTCAAGATCAGTTGGACTGTGTGTTTTTCTATCCACACACTGTATCGCCTGTGTTTTAGACGTCACTGCCACCCTGAAACATTAAGCTGCTGCCAGTCAGACACTTTGTACATGGTGCTGCATGGCGGAGCAAAGTCTGCCAGTACTTTGCCTCTTACCTGTAGTTATTTTTATTTAATTTAATAACTGTACAGTACTCTGTTTATAGTAACCATTGTCCTTAATGTAAATCTGTAAGAAAGATTGTGTATGTTTCTGTTCCGTGTCCTGTTTGTTTGTATATGTGTCTTTTTGGCTGCTGTTACAACCAAATTTCCCCTTGTGGGACAATTAAAGGATTATTCTGTTCTATTCTACTTCTGTGTTCATGCTTCAGTTTTGATAGGATCGTCAACATCGTGAGCTGACATGCAACCACGTTGTTTATCTAAGCACGGCACAGACATTCAGAGCCGTGCGTCTGTCCTGACCTCCTCTGTACACACGGAAACGTTGAACCACCAATTTATCATTTGGATTCAAATTTGTCTGGTTCATTGGAAGCAAACTGTTGGCGCCTCAAGACTTTAGCACAGCACGCCATTTATTTATTCATTTGGGGTTTTTTAACGCTTTCATCAAGTGTAAGCAGACAAAACTAGGAGTGCTGCTAATATTTATCCTAAATCTTTTACAGTTGTGAATTTGTTTACCAGTATATTACTATAAACGTTCTTGTTTTGAGCCAACTGAATTGTCTTAATGGAGAATCTGTGGTGGTGCTCTCCAGATTAAGTTTAGGGATGACTGAACAATCCTTACCCTGAAAACATGAAGCCCAGAGCCGTGCTGAGCATCACTCAAACGCAGTCTCTTGGCTTTTTCGTACACAACGGGCAACTTTCCTTTTGAATGCGCCGTGTCTGTCCTCCCGCCATTCTTTCTGCAGGGGGACGTTTACACAAAATGTTAAAATCAGAAAGATTCACTCACGACTGGACTTTTATAGAAATGTTTGGATTGAATAAAAGGACACATGCAAAAGATCTTTACACAGTCAGACTTACTGCAGCATCCACATTGGCTGGCGAGTCACCGTTTGGGTCTGCCAGCATAGAGATAACACTAATCATGATGGTTTCCACAGTGTGGATAGGCAGCCAGCGCTCCTCTGGTTTCTCGTAGCCATATTTGTCCTCCCCAGGCTCGTGTAAAATAGAAATACATACATCGCCGTTCTTGTCAACTGGAGATGAAGAAAGAAAGATTACTAATATTTTGTGAAGTAGAAAATGCTCTCATTGGAAAGTGTGTACGTTGCTTTTCACTGCCTGCTCCTGCTAAGTGGCCAAATGTGTGTGTCCACAAACTTTCCCACTGGTTAGTCCTTATTTTCCTTAGACCTTATTTTAAAGGTCTGAGAAAATAGTTCCCATAGTCAGTGGGATTACTGCTGAGGTCGCACTGGTTCTTGATTTTACTGAATTTTATCTGGCTGCTGTTTACGTGCTCGTACATCAGTGGCCTTTATGTCTCTGCGTGTGTTTACAGTCTTTGCTGCCACTTTTGAAAAAGAGGCTTTTACCTCCATCAGGATAAACACACCATGTAGTAAAGATGGCAAAATAATTTTAATCAACAGTAGAGTCACAATAAAACTAATAACATGTAACATTAACACAAAGATCATACAGCCTTCATTTCGTAAGCTTAAAAACATTTATAATAACACTGATAGCATGTTTCACCGGTACCTACCGTTAGGGTGCCAAATATCTGTGATAAATTTCATTTTAGGTGGCCTGAGAGGGTAGTCTTTGGGAAAGGTCAGATGAGCTTTAAACACACCACCTTCACTGTGGGGGGAGGGGGAAAGATGAAAAAAATCAGCATGATAGGTACCAAAGTTTAAAAACAAATCCACACAGGCCAAAACTCATCTCAACCCATACACAAGACAGGGAGACTCACTACAGGGTGTCTGGAGGCCCAATGATAAGGACTTCCCATCTGTAGAGATCACTATCCTCGATCAGGCCTGCTGAGAATCCCTCCACTGGGTTTTTGTTCAGCTCTGAATATAAAAAAATCAAAGTCATTCACTATGACATACAGCACACTACCTCCACTACATAACCTACGTGCATTACACTGTTCTTCAGGTGGCTGAGGTGACAACATGACACTCAGAGGGGCTTGAGTGAGAATGAGCATATTGCTCAAACTACTTAGCAGTTCCCACCTATGTTACCAATTTGCCATGAACACCCAACATTGCATCAAGAATGGCAGCGCTCACTGTAAACAACATTTTAAACAACTGTAAATCTGTGCTCATGAGTCGGACTAAATGTCGATTTTTTACATCATAATACATTAAGTGGACTTTGGGATTATCGATCGAGCAGCCGTTTGATAAAACAGTTTAACCTTTTACATAACATGATGGAAGAATTTGTTTTTCTTGATAGGCCAAACAGAAACATTTCAAAGGAGCTGGCTCGGTGAAGTCTGATGCTTACTGATCATTATTTCAAGGCTTATAAGAATCACAAGCATTAATTGTAGACTGCAGATCGTATGAATGTACAACAAAGAAAGGCAGCCTTTTTATCAATGCAATAGCCCTGCGACACGAAATCCGTGGAGCTTTAATTTCCTGAATTAATCTACAACCCTTGCTCCAAAATATGGAGGTTTAGGTCAATTACCGGTCACCTTGAAGGGCAGAATGTGGGGACAAGTATAAAGGTGGACCCAGTGACCCTTACAGTCTCCATGCGAAATTTTCATTTTAAACAAAACCTGAAACACGTCATCAGTGCTACAAACCTAAAACATTATACAGCGCCTGTTCGACGCAGCTACTTTTGAAAGGTCGCTAATTTTAGAGTGGCTAAATATAATTCGCAGCTGACCCTGCTAAAAGAGCGAATTGAGGTAATGCGAGATTAACGTTAGCTTAGCGCGTTGACGCTAACAACAGTGACAGCGGCTAGCGTTAGCCTACAGTTAGCTAGCTGGTTAAACACGTTAATTCTGCGGTGAGTGGTAGGGACATGTTCTAACTACTGAAACTGTACTTACATTTATGCGTAAAATGTCCACTAATATCACACTGATCACGTAACTGCTAAACGTCATGTTAAAAAAACGAGAAACACTACTTGGCTCCTCGGTTAAAAATACATGTAAACACATTAAGTCAGTCGAGCCAGCTACAGGCTAACATTAGGCTCAGTGATTTGAGCTAGCCTCGTAATAGAAAGTCGCTGGGACTTCTGACAGCGGCTTTCATCTGCAAACAGGACGCAGTGTCGAAAGGCACACACACAAATCACTTGGTCTCCTGAAACACTGAAGACTTTCATTTACTAAACGAGGGAGGTGTTTGTTTGCTCCCACTGTTGTAATCCCCAGGCAGTTCTTTTGTCATTCGGATCTTAACGTTAATGCAGAATGTTCAAGAAAACAGTTTGCGCCAGCACCACGGTTTCAATCAAAGCCGCGGCACCGCTGTCGTTAGCTCGGCACCCAGCATCAGTTAACATGACGGTTTAATTACCTGCAAGCTGTCTCCGGAGTAACAGCGCTGACTGAGGCTCTGTCATACTTATACCAATGTAATGCAGCTATGTTCGATGTTAATATTTCGCGGTAACAGCGTTAATTTAATGTTCACTTAACAGGACTCTGTTCCTTCTATTTTCCGTTTAGCATTCCCGTCATTATTCTTCTTCGCCGCCTTCCCCTGCCGCTATCGTTTCTTCTTCGTTGATTTGTTTGGGGGAACTTCGCGTCCTCAGTGATGCATTACTCCCACCTTGCGGATAGGGTTTTACTTGCAGTGTTCATATTATTAAGTGTGCCTATGCCAAGAGCAGCGTTGGGGAGTAACGGAATACATGTACCGCCGTTACGTATTTAAAATACAAAATATGAGTAACTGTATTCCGTTACAGTTACCGGTTAAAAAGGTGGTATTCAGAATACAGTTACTTTGTTGAAATAAATGGATTACACTGCGATACTTTCCTGTTTCATTTTGTCGCGGGTCAGGACTGTTTGGGTTTTGTTTGACAGCTGTTCCAGGCGGCAGCGTTACGGTTGCCATGGTTACAGGGCGACACGCTCTCTCTCTCTCTGCGACTGTGTGTTTCCTGGGTGAGAGAGGCCTTTTCGTTGTTGTTGTTGTTGTTGTGCTAAGCTAACAGGCAGAATGCTACAAGCATAGCTCTAAAGAATGTAGCATCATGGGCAGTGTAGTCTGTGTTGCAGGGAGAATGCACTGCCATACACGTTATGTGTCTGTGAGCGCGAGGAGGGAGAAAAAGGGGAGTGGAAAGGTACGAGCTGTCATGGAGGAAAACGGGAGCTGGAAGCATGTAAATATAATAATAACCACTGCAGCCAAGAAGAGAGCCTGACGAGCCCAGTTGTAAGTAAGCTATTAAGACTCGACTGTACACCGTGTTCGTGTTTTCCTCCGAAAACAATAAGTTCCGTTGGAGCCTTTCAACGCCTCTCTCTGTATCTCGCAAGAAAAGTTGACCCACACAACAAAGTAAAGCTATTTTTCGGCTATGAGCCGACAGGGACCCCGCCGTATTAGTCAGAGGTCCCTTTACTACAGTTTGGAGTCGCGGACCTTCAGTAATAGTAATAAATCACACAGCAATAGTACATTCATGTTGTTGTAAAAAGCATGATAATATATTAAGTAATCCAAAGTATTCAGAATACGTTACTGTCATTGAGTAACGTAACAGAATACGTTACAGAATACATTTTGGGGCATGTATTCTGTATTCTGTAATGGAATACATTTTAAAAGTAACCTTCCCAACCCTGGCCAAGAGGCACACTTATTACTATTCCTCAGATTTATTCTTCTTCTTATTATTATTATTCCTCAGTTTCCGCCTGAAATTTTACAGTGTAACTCACCCCACAGTTTTGAGACATATTAATATTTAATGCAAATTTTTGCCCATTGAAATGAATGGGAAAGATTTATTTGTGGTGTGTTGGCTCCATCTCTTGGTCCCATTGAAACGAATTTCAAACTTCATTTGTGGTGTGTTGCCTCTCTCCAGTGGTATGTTGGCTGTGGTACGGCCTTGTCTACCCTTATTTGTATTACCGTAATGACGACAATATCAACGGCGCGCACAGCGTCACAGCTTTCAGGAACCGTTGAAATTTTTAAGGTTGCATGAACCATTGAATAGTTATGGTAATCGCAAGGGCGTATGCTTGGTGGAAAACTCCATATCCCACAATTCATAGCACGCCTCTGCTGAGTCAAACAATGGCGGCCACCACTTTGTTTTTATATTGCTTTATTAGTGTTTCTAGACGAGACACGCTCGTTTCATTGTATTCTTAAGGTTAGTTAGTAGAGTTGCCAACCATCCCGTGCAAACGGAATGCAAAGACTCGGTGTCTCAGCTAGACTTATTTTTCATTTATATGGGTTGATTATTCATTTATTCGTTTTAGTAACGGTATAAACAGTGAAAGGTGGTGGGTTGTCCAGATGCTGGTCGATGTGGAAAAAATAACTCAGTTGTTTGGTGGTGGCTAACGCGGAGCTACAACAGAGAGCAGCTAGCCACCGGTGTATGACAGAAAGGACATGCGAGAAACCGAGAGATACGAGGCGGCCGCCGAGCGACCGGGCATGGCTTACCTGGCGTTCTCTGTCTCGTTTCACCCCCTCCTCCTCTCTCTCGCGCGCGCCGCCGGTGAACTGAATTTCAGGTAAGAGGTTATATATATTTTCGTTGTGCTGACGTTTTACAATCAGTTACAATAAGTCGTACTGCGTGCTAGCTAGCATGACAGACTTTCTATACAGCTGGTGCCTGCTGTGTTACTGATGGTGAACTTTATTGTATTCATAAGGTTAGTTTCCAACCGTCCTGTGCAAACAGAATGTCCCGCATTCAGAGAAAATATTACGCGTTTCCTGTTGAGCTGAAAAGGAACACAGTTTGTCCCGGACTTCAGCTACAATGGAAAAAGACACAAAGCTGGAGTTACTCTGTGGTTACCTGCACAGCGGACTCTTCCCCTGTCATTCTCTCGCCTGTTGCAACTTCAGTCATGAAACTGATCAATGATCAGCTGATGGCTGTTCTCTGGTGTTTGTTTATCACCCACTTTGCGCCATAAACAACAGCAGCAGTTTAAGCTTGATCAGCTGCTGTTAGAATTCATTTGATTTTAATTTCTAGTATCAGCTGATGTTTGATGGAGCCACAGCTGTAAAAGCTGCTGGTCGAAACCAGGAGATGTCCTTACTGAATCATCAGAGCTGTGATGGAGAAACAGGTTTACCTTTTAGGTGACATGGATGAGTTGAAGTTATGAACTGTTTCTGAGAGACAAATAACACCAGGATCCTTTTCTATGTAGCTGACAGCTGGTAACTGTGCAGGGGCGGGTCTAGCAAAGTGTTGCCAGGGGGCAGGTAGGGCATTAACAGGGAGAGGGGGGCACAAAGAAATACTTTTCTTTCTTACTCTCATATAAAATATTTAGCTTTTATTAAATAGTTATCTGAATCTTACAACCAAAGTTTGTATAATAATACACGAGATTGGCTGTAGACCATTGTTAATAATTCAGAACACTGTGTAAAAATAACAAAAAGTGAATGCAAAAGTGCACAAATATTTATTTTACGTGTTTGATGTGTGTGGCGGGGCGTGGTCTGCAGTGCTGCTGCAGGGGAGGGTACACCAACCATGTGTGAAAAGTGGTCCATAAAGTAATGCTACAAAGCGTGTTCATGCAAACATTGTTGGGTCTGCCGTGGTACAATGGGACTTCTGCTCATGAACCTCTGTGCACAGCGTCTGCAAATCGGGGCTGTACGAAGTCACCTCATCTTTACACAAAACTGTAAGCTGTGATCTGTGAGGCGCGAGCGGTGTTTGGTTTTACCATAGTTCATGGTGGAGAATGGCTGCTCTGCTGAGTTTTGCTCTCTGTAGCCGTATGAATGGCAAACTACACTGATTAGCAGCGGCATAGGCACACTTAAAATTTCTTCTGAAATAGAATATTCTTCTTCTTATTGTTGTTGTTGGCGTGATTTTATTTTTCGTGCACTATTGAAATGATCGTATTTCATTTTCACATTTCTCTCAATTACTTCCAGGGTTTACCTTTTACCCTTGCACCTCCTGTTAATTATACATTATGTTACATTATACATGTAGATAGATACTTTAAAAGTGCCAGAGGTACATAGTGAGGGCTTTTTACTGAGACATAATTTTACTGTGAAAAATGTGAAAAATAAAATTTGAAATTAGGTTAATGAATGTCTGGTATGTAGAAATGAAATAAAGGCAACAGAATGCTGAAACTACAGTGAATCTATTCCTTCTGACAAACCTTCAATCAATAAAAATAAAAATACTGCAGGAATTTTGCATCAGGCTTCAACATAGCTTGATATCAATTTCTGATTTTCTTGTTGATAAACACTTTTCAAATAAAAGGTGGAAACAGTAGATTTAAATGGCATTTTAATTTATAAATAAATAATTTTAAGACATTAAGATAAGCAAAGCAGTAAGATGTTCTCATGCTTTACTGCATATTGTTAGTGGACATATTTTCTGATCTTAAGAAGAAAGCTCTTAAGGTGAAGAAAGCTCTGACACACTGACTGACTTGCAGCCATTTCTCACTGATCTGAAGAGCGAGGCAGGAAGTTGATTTCTAGATAAGAGTCAGCACTTCCAAGCAGAGGGGACCACATATGTGACACATGCTGTACTTGATCTAATGAGATTTGAAAGCAAACAGATGCTTTGGTGACTCCGCAGTTAAATGTAGACCTTCACATTCAGCATGACTGCACCAGTTTCCTGTCAGTAAGCCTGGTGTTTTAGAGCCTTTCAGGCATCCTATTGCTGCCAAAGGCATCGTCTTATTTGTCTTAACCTCAGAAGAAAGAAAGAAAAAGGTTTTACATACTTGAACCCTTTCATGCATAGTGGTCACTACAGTTACAGCTGTTCAAAGGCTGTTTTTGTGTATTTGTATCAGTGTTGATGGTATACTTGCACATAAACCTCTACATACACATCAGTGTCCACCTAAATGCATAAAGATGATGAACTCTCTCCCTCATACATTAAGAACTGTGGACTCGGTGGTTGTTTTTTAAAAAAAACCCTCAAAACTCACCTTTTTAAAACTGTTTTTGGTTAAATGTTTGCGTGTTTTATATTGTCTGTTTTACCTTTTTATTATTTGTTATCTTATGTGCAGCACTTTGTGATTCTGTCTAGAAAGGTGCTACATAAATACAATCGTGTTTATTTATTTATAATAAAAATACTTCAGAAAAAATCCAGGTTGAGGTCGTCGTCATCATTCATGAAAGGGTTAAAGGTTTTTAATGGCTCATATTATTATTTTTATTATTATTATAATATTATTTCTTTCTTTTTTTTTACATGTACATGACCCCAGTGTCAAAGTGAACAGTAGTTTGTAGAGCAGTGGTTTTGATGAGTCACTGGAAACTGAAACTAAAGCGAGTGTTTTCTTTCTGTCAGAAATAACCTCTCAGTCCTGAGATAACAGATGAAATGTAAAGGTTTGATAAGGCAGGTGTTTCCAGAGCAGAGCAGGACCACCTTTTAATCTCTCCTGAAATTGGATGGCAGGTTGCACACGTATAGTTTAGCTACTAACTTAACTGATCCGTTTGCCTTGCTGTCATGTGAGTGTAAGGCTGTGGACGGTGAATCAGACTAGTAAAAAGTCAAATGAGTACATTTATTGCTTTATTTTGTGCTAAGTCTCTTAAAAAAGAAACACAAAGTGGAAAATGTCCATGACGTCTGGCTGGTCTGTGCCATTGCTTCACTAAGACAGATATGTGTGAAACCCTGCATGACCAACCCTCAGTGGGCTGGCCCTGTCACTAACTTAATATAACTCGAGTCGTCCCAAAACTGAGGTCCCTGTTAGCGTCTTCATGCCTCAGAGCCATTCAGAGTCACATTGTTCTCTCGCAGCTGCACATCTGTAGGAATGAGATAAGAGGATTTAAAGTAAAACCAAACATCAGCAAGTCGGTGAGTCACCTGTAATTCACATTTTGCATGGTTTTAAATACCCGTATGATGGGAACACAGCTGCATTGTAAGATTACAGCTGTGCTGCACTGTGTTGTTTTGGGACAGAAGAGTTCATAAACAATGCTCTTAGTGTTGTCCCTCACCCTGGTTGGGCTGAAATATCTGAGGCGCACTGTTGCAGACGCCAAGGTTACATTTTTATACGCTCCGACTCACTGTGTCTATTTTCTACATATGCATAAACTTGCTATAATTAAAAGATGCTTTAACCTTTCTGTCGCGGTTTTAAGAACTGGAAAATAAGCTGCATTTAGAGAACAACCTTCTTCTCCTTTCTCTGTTATTTTGACACTGTTGCAAAAATATCTTCTTGGTTGTGTAATTACTTTCTGTCATAAGGGCTGTTTCTAAAGTCTTTCTACAGCTCACATGAATCAAATTTGCTAAAAGCTGCATCGCTTGAACCTGAAGACAGCGACTTAATGAAAGCAGGACTGTGTGTCTGCACTATATTGTCATTCTCGAGCTCTGTGGAGCATCTGTGCACGAGTTTTAACATTAGGTCATCTCATTCAGCTGAAGGGAGAGCAGCTAGCTATGGAGCCACGGGCATCAGTCACATCCTTCAAGGACATCCCAGTACGCCGATGGAGCCTGCGTTCCAGCTGCAGTCTACCTTATGGCTCTTTTGCAAACAGCCTGGCGTCTCTCGCACCCGATGCTGAGGAGAAACCTGCCATATCGCCCAAGCGCGCCTATGTCACTATGTTTGTGCTTTGCTACGTCAACTTGCTCAACTACATGGAGCGGTACACAATAGCAGGTTGGATGATTTCTTTGTCGATACACACTATTTACTGCTTCCAGTTGGGCAGGGCTTGCACTGAATGGTGTTTCTGGCCTTACAGGCGTCCTTACAGATATTCAAAAATTCTTTGATATAAAGGACAGCACCGCTGGACTTCTGCAGACAGGTATGATGAAGCAGCTGTTTGACAAACACACAGAAGCACTGATGGAGATCAAATTTGTTTTGCTTTTTTCTTTTTAATGTAAGTGCATGGCAGGCCCATGTGTCGTCAACTGCACATACAATCAGGCACCTAATTAAGCAGCGCTGTGTTTGGAGCTTTCACTGATCGTTGTGTGTTTACTGTGAACGAATGATGTCATTGAAACGGAATAACTGATTCCATCAATTTTCAGTTTTCATCTGCAGTTTTCTCCTTTTGGCCCCTCTCTTCGGTTACCTTGGCGACCGCTACAATCGCAAATACATCATGATTGGCGGCTTGAGTGTCTGGCTTTTGACTGCAACCGCCAGCTCTTTTGTCAATGAATCGGTAAGTGAGGAGTATTTTACAAGGAATAACAAAGTAACACAACTTTGCATTGCTACGTGTTCACTTTGCTCCCTGCGTTGTTCTAATTCATCACACGTCTGTTGGAAAGGCTCCTGAATTTCAACATTTGGCTCAGTGTTTGTGGTTCAGGGTAGTTTTCTTACCAAACTCCATCAGCTGAGTCGCACTCTTGTGAGGCAGAAACTGAAAGTCCAAGACGGTTAACCTGCACCCCGTCAGACAATCTGAATTATTAAATTAAAAGAATGAACAATTTGTCTTCATTGGGTTTAAAAAACGTTATTGTCATCTGGCTCTATAGAAACATACAGCTGTGTCATAACCACGCTGACAAATGTTAAGCTGTCGGGTGAGGTTTCATCAGATCGAGACGTCTGAGAAGAAAAGTCACAAAGCTGGTCTGCACAGGTTACGCAGAGTTTCTGATTTCAACACTGGAAATTCCAGCCCAGCGCTTGACAGCATTTTATAGTCTGTGGTATCAAAGGTTTCAGTGAAGTAAAGTGAGGACGGCACAATAAGTTATTAAGTTAGTCTGAGGTGACCAAACTATGTTGGTGAGGAGGCGCGCTGCGCTCTGTGATCACACTGGAACCCATCAAGCGATTCATTTTTGCATCAGTGCAGCTTTTTCTACAAAACAGTCTGTTTGTGTATTCACATTTGATATCCTTCGAAGTGGTTTAACTACAGGGGGAGAGACTCCTCCATCACATTCAGCTGTAGTTTTGACAGGCGCAGAGTTAAGAGGGAGTTTCAGGGAGTGGGAGCTGTGACACTCAGTGGGGTCTGAGATCATTTCCCCATGTTTGTGTTGAAAATGCATCAGAGGTTTGTTGTACCTTATCTGCAGACTGATTGTGCTGATGACTCTCCGTGCATGTAACCATGTGCGCTTGACAGAAAACATGTTGAATGTCTTTGATGTTTTTGTCTATGCAGCAATTCTGGCTTCTCGCCCTGCTGCGAGGCTTGGTCGGGACCGGAGAAGCCAGCTATTCCACCGTCGCTCCGACCATCATAAGCGATCTCTTTACTGGGGGCAAAAGGAGCATCATGATCTGCATCTTCTACATCTTTATCCCTGTCGGAAGGTAAACAGGTGTTTTTCTTTTTG
The DNA here is from genome assembly GCF_041146795.1 of Maylandia zebra. Taxonomy (NCBI): domain Eukaryota; kingdom Metazoa; phylum Chordata; class Actinopteri; order Cichliformes; family Cichlidae; genus Maylandia; species Maylandia zebra. The sequence continues at coordinate 1,123,184 of NC_135176.1, read as the reverse complement.
CACGCTTTAACAGTTTCATTCAAATGATGCGCTGCTGCTGCTGCGCTGCTGCACGGCTGAAAGTGTTGCTGAATGTTGGGTGGATGTTTGGTAGGTTTCTCCTCACCACAGTTGTTTCGTGTGCAGAGCTGGTGTTGCAATGAGTGGTGACACAGCAGTGACTCTAGATTTAGGTTTCCGTACGTTATCGCCCGTCTTAATCTCTCACTTGTTAAGATGTCATATGGCGATATGAGCTTGTTTGTGCATCATGATCACACTATTGCGTGTTTGCAGCGGTCTTGGGTATATAACAGGGCGTGGCTTTGCATCTCTCACAGGGGACTGGCACTGGGCTCTGAGGGTGAGAACATTTTTCTTATTCACGATGCAGAAGTGTGATTTGATTCAAAGTGATGCTGGATTATTTGGCTCTGTTCTCAGATCACACCCATCATGGGCGCAGTGGGACTCATTTTGATGATCGTTTTGTGCCCCAACCCGCCGAGAGGTGCTGCAGAAACCCACGGAGAGGGTGTGACTGAGCAGAGCTCTTACTTGGAGGATGTCAAATATCTTCTGAAGAAGTACGATTTATATTTTGCCCTTGCAAGCGTGAAAAAACCCAAACAAATGGTGTTTGCTTCTAAACAATCTTGTCTTCCTGGTTCTCTGACCTCAGTAAAAGTTACGTGTGGTCATCGTTGGGAGTGACGGCCCTGGCCTTCCTCACCGGGGCGCTGGCTTTCTGGCTGCCGAACTTTTTGTCCCGAGCTCGTGTCTATCAGAAACTCAGCGACAAACCAGGTGACTCCTCGGACAGGTATAGCATGACCTTTTCCCCACGTCGCTTACTTGCTCCAGCCTGAATCGGTGCAGTTTTGACCGTACTGTGTGCTCTCTTCTGCTTCCTGTGCAGTTACATCTTTGGTGCTGTAACGGTGGCCACGGGCATTCTGGGCGGGGCTCTCGGCACTAGTTTATCCAGACGGTTTAGAGACAAGGTGCCAAATGCTGATCCACTCATCTGCGCCGTGGGCATGCTTGGATCAGTGCCGTGCCTCTTTATCACCATCTTTGTGGCATCAGCAAGCATTCCCGCCACTTACGTAAGACAGACTTTGGAGCTATCCTCTGGCTGAGTATACCTCGAGGTGGTGACGTTGTTGGTTAGTCACTGAAGGCACAGCTTTAGGGCAAACTGTGATATTTAGGACAACATTAAGAAGACTGAGCATCCTTTAATGGTTCATCTGGCAAAATTCTCTTCAGATGGTTTCTGCTGGTGGACTTGTAGTGATGCAACATGCAGCAATAGGTCCAAACGTCAAAGAAAGCCTCCTTTTTCTTCTTTCATTTAAATTCTAGTCACAATGTCAAAGGTTCACATTCAGAGTAGAGAAGTTAAAGGCATCGGTTGAAATAAAACATCGTGAGCACCTGTTATGACTGAAACATGAAAGCAGCAGTGACTGTTTGTCTTGAACGTTTCAGGTGTTCATTTTCTTGGGCGAGCTGCTGCTCTCGTTGAACTGGGCGGTCTTGGCTGACATACTGCTGGTGAGCATTAACTCTGACAGTAAAAACCTCAAAGTGTCGGCTCAAATGTGACACGCCCCTTTTGCTCGTGCTTCTCGCTTCAGTATGTTGTCGTACCAACAAGGAGGGCGACAGCGGAGGCTCTGCAGATTACAGTCGGACATCTGCTGGGTGATGCTGGGAGCCCTTACTTATTAGGAGTGGTAAGAAAGTAAGCTTTAGGAGATCATCTCTGATTCTGTCACTGACCACTAACACCGATTTCATACCTGCACTGGTGTAGATCTCTGATGCTATATACCCAGGTAGCCCCGACAGGAACTTTGACAGTTTGAAGTACAGCCTGCTGCTCTGCCCCGTGGTCGGGATTGTCGGGGGAGTGTTTTTCGTCGTTACTGCCGTCTACATTGCTGAAGACAGGAAAGCAGTGCAGCAGCTGCTTGGAGGTAATAAAACACAAAAGACACAAACACCAAAAACTAAATGTTGAAGCGGCTTCCGAGTGTTAATTTGTGCAAGGACGCACAAAAAGTTGTCATTTCTTTTGTAACATGCATGCTTGTGCCCGTGTGTCTGAACAGTGGTCCTCTGTTCAAGCTCTAACTTCAGACAGCTCCTGTCCTCACACAGTTACAAACACATCCCCCTCATCTGCACACATGCTCCAATAACACTCTGGTGCTCTGGCAACTCAGAGGAAGAACTGGGCCACAGCTGATAAAGGACACATCGTGATCCTCGTTTGTCTCATTCTTTCCTTTCTGCGGCGCTGCTAAAGGCTCAAACAGCCGACTGTCAGCTCAGTGTCTGAGTAGCTCTGCTGTGGTTCTACGTCTCAGATCCTTCACCAACCAGTGCGTGCAAGTGCGGCTTGCTTAATTTAGCATTTTTCAAACGTGTGTGTGTGTGTGTGTGTGTGTGTGTGTGTGTGTGTGTGTGTGTGTGTGTGTGTGTGTGTGTGTGTGTGTGTGTGTGTTTCGTTACCAGAGGAACCCCAACCACCGCAGCATCCTGCACCTGAGCCCTCGGTGGAGCTGAGCAACAGGGGAAATGTGTAACGTCTTGCAAAACGAGTCATGCAATGAATGTTAAGTTATGAGGCCCTGTTACACAGACGAACGGCTTTCAGTCTGTGCAGTGTTTAACACCACTTTTAAACGAGAGTCCGTTTCCGTTTTCACCTCAGTGTAATCTCACAGGAGAAGTTTGTCTTTTAAAATGGTCACATTGTTACCTCACAGCTCTCTGCAGTAGACTTGAAACGTGAATGCAGTTGTATTTTTCACTCTAAATGTTGTTGGTTATATTTCTATTAAATTTTCAAGCAAAACCTGCTCTCGAGTGTTGCTGAGTTACTCGCGCGTGCTTCAGTCTGCCGGTCGAACTAAAATAATAAGCTGACACTAAAATCTCAGTATTTCAAAGAAGACGTGTCTTTGACAATACTTCCAAGGATCATCACTGAAGTGACTCACTTATTTTTAATGCAAAAGAGGAGCATGTGTGGTTTGTACGGTGAAGCTTAGCTGCTCAATTCTGTCTACTGACCAGCAGGGGGCGACTTGATCTGACAAAGTGAAAATGATATAAAAGTATAGAGTGTTGTCTGTGTTATTAAGTACCACGAGTGTCTTGTGTTGTTTCTCGGTCAGAGTCGACCCTCATCTGGTTTAAAGAAGAAAAGCACCAACAACACGGTGACAGGCACAATGCTCAAACCAAGATGATGACAGGCCATCATTTATATACAGTTTGATAGTATGGTCCAGAGGAGGAATAAGTGGACGAGTGGTTCAATGAAGGAAAGAAGCAGAAAACAAAACTCTGTCATAAAGTATTTTCTGCTTTAAAAAACAAAGAAAAAAGCAAAACAAAAATGTTTGGATGCCTTTCAGAGAAAATGCTTCTGTCTGACATGAAGCAGGAGGCTGAACTTGGTGTTCTGTTAGGCCGTTATCCATCTAGTTTTATGTTCTTGATGACTGATGATGATATGACTCCTTTTGCTGACGCTCATCTGTGGAAGAGCTCCAAAAACGTGCCCAAGTATTCACAGCGAGTATCGTCACATTAACCTTGACTATCCTAACCAACGAGCAGCTGCTCCTCCAGAGATGAGACCATAAAATAAGCACATGATGGATTTAAAGATGGAGGAACAACATCCAGGCTGAATGCAAAAATACTGGGACAGCTTTGGTTGTTTAACAAAAAGCTTTCCAGTGTTTGTCCACTAGATGGCACCTCTGCATTATTCTTAAAAACGCTCCCAGGAGGGAGTCTCCTCCATCAGTGGGGCAGTATGGATTTAGCAGATGTTTACTGAGACCTCGTGGACCTGGCGTGGAAGTGTTCATGTCTGAGCGCACACAGTGAGCAGTTTTGCTGTACTGATGCAACTGTGGGTAAATAAGCCTGTTGTTGGGAAACCATTTGTAAGTCTGTGTCACCCAGCCTGGCAAAGTTTCCTTTAAGGCTGATATAATCATACTGACAATGTGAATTAAGAGCAAACAAAGAGCCCTGGGCACCGACCAGGTAAGCAAACTGGTCAGATTCCACAGCATGTCAAACCCAACAATGCACAGGACCCCAACACGTCTGTTGCTCGGGACCACAGGACACCTTCAATGTCCCCTCTCCATCTCAACAAGCACCTGCTGTTTGGTCCCACAAGAGGGCGCTACACAACAATAGTTTTAATGGTTCTGATGATGCAGCTGGTCGTGTATATGTGCAAATACACAGTTCAGGAATGTAATACAAACCCACACACCTAATGGACATACATACATACAGGTTATCGATATATATAAATAAATATAAAAACATATTTTTCATCCCCGACCAGTCGCAGCAGATGGCCCCGCCCCTCCCTGATCCTGGTTCTGCTGGAGGTCTCTTCCTGTTTTCCTTCCCACTGTCACCAAATGCTTGTTCATAGGGAGCCTTCAGCTGACAGTTGTGATTTCATGCTATATAAATTGAGTTGGGCTGAGTTGAGTTGAAGCCGCCGTGCTGCAGCCTTCCTGTGTGGAGTTAGCACTATGTGTGCATGCATTCTCCCCGGCTACCACAGCCTCCTCCACAGTCACACAGGACATGCATGTTTGGTTAGTTGGCGAGTCTAAGTTGCTGGATGTAGCTGATAAAATGAGAATGGTTGTCCGTCTGTGCCTCTTCCTCGTCACAGTTGGGATAGGCTCCAGGCCCTCTGAGACTGAGACGTGGATGAGCAGAAAACATAACACAAAGTCACACTGAAGGAATGCAGCTTCACAGGTTTGGGCACTGACACTGTAGCATTTTCATCCTCCTTTCATGGATGGTTACACATCATACAGTGAAGGCAGGCGTGGTGCTGAGGTGTGAAGGTGAGAAGAATGGAGCACAACCACAGTACTGTCCACCAGTGCTGGACCTTAGACCTTTAATCACCTCTCTCCATGTTAGAGGAGCTCTGTTACAGACATGGATTCCTCCCCCAGTACTGTGTGTGTGGGGGGGGGGGAACTATCCCAGCTGCCATAGGGCGAGGGGCGGGGTACACCCTGGACAGGTAACCAGCCTGTTGCAGGTCCATTACTTACACCCACATATTTAGAATCAGCCCAGTAGCAGCAAGTCTTTGGACTGTGTGAGGAAGCCAGAGGATCCAGAAGTACAAGCAAACTCCACACAGAAAGGTGGATTCAAACCCGGGACCTTCTTGCTGTGAGACCACAGCGCTAACCACCGCTTTCCAACTGGCCAAATCCTAAACTGGCTAACTCTCTGACCTCTGTCGAGTTCACGGAGCATGATGGGTGCCATGTTCAGTGTAGCCCAGCACAAACAGGGCATCATCACCTACGCCAGCGTCACAGCGTCAGTCGGTTTCAGACAGCTGCTGCAGAGGTGTCTGCTCTGCCAAATCCTAACAGCTGCATGTCTCCGTTATTTTGAACTGGAGTAAACCATGGAGGGAGGTTAAAGGTCACTGGCCTCGTCACTTTCAAGTACAAGGTCACGCTGTAGTTGGGCTGCATTGTCATCATGTTGGTTTATCCCAGTAAGTGCTGGACACGAGAACACGTGGCTAAATGCAGTCGTTTTACAGATTTTATGGCTGATTTATGAAACTTTTCACCAAGCTTGGCACTTACAAATTGAAATGAAAGGTGGAGTTCAGGGACATGGATTCATTGTTCAGGGTGTCACTGAGACACCGTCCTTTTGTTTTTCAACATTTCCGACTTTAGCTCTGTCTGCTGAGGGAATAGAGCGGGCGGCACGACAGTGCGAGCTGAATAACAAGCAGACGCACACTGAAAGGTATGTGGAAAACATTCTAGCGGTAAGAGTTCAACCTGTAATCAAAACACAATGGGTATTGTGTGGCATGTTTGAAAGCACTTTATCTGCATACCTCTCAGTTTCCCCCGTCGACCCTGGCTGTACAGGAAACTGTCACAATGGCTAATAAATTGCATTGGCCAATCAATGCAGGAGCCAGTGGCTGTTGTGGAGCGGATACAGTCGGTGTTTACTCAGGGACGGGGAGCATTTTAGTCATGAAAACAGGCTCATACATGGGGAGCAGCTCTCAATCAGAATGCTGACGTGATATCATTATTCCCCAGAAATGGCTCGTGCACATCGCGAATATTTACTGTAACTGAGGAGTGGGCTTATCTAGCCTCCATTTGAGTTATTCTCACCCTTCCACCAATCAGCTGTAGAGCAGCGATAAGAGGAGTAAAACCACATTTCTGGATGTGAGGTTGCACTCGGTCCTTATCTCCAGCAAACTGCTGCAGTGTCATGACATCATAGAGAGGAAGAGCCCTCTCCACCCTCTGTACTGTCCCTCATTTGGACAATTACATCATATGGGCCCCTCATGCATTTGGCCTAGACAAATATTTCTGATTTCGCTGTGAGGCGTCAGCACAGTCATTATTAGGACAACTATTGTTATGATGCCACCGTGTTCTTAGAGTCACTGGGTGCTTCTTGGGCGGGTTACACAAGAACAGAAGAGATGTGTTGATTGGATTGTTTGCAGGCGCGGGGGGTGATAATCCACACAGGAGCACAAGCATGCAGAAATTCAGAAGTTGTGTTAATTAACACAGTGGTTGTGTGATGGTGCCAGACAAAGAAGGAGAAATACCGATGTTGCAACGGTTGATTTTTAGGGGTTATTATATTTGTATCATGTGAAGGTTGTTGCCTGTTCATGCAGCAACATGCAGGAGATGGAGCTAGCACATGAAATGCCTTTGTCTGAGCACAGAACACAAATGTGGACTGCAGTGGAAATGCAGCCAAATCGGAGGCTTTCCCTTTAATGACACATGCACTTTTTTGGTCCTATGTATTTAGCATTCCTGCTTCAGAGGCCTGCCGGCCACTGAGCTGAGGAGAGCTGATTTGCAGACTTAGCAAAAGGGTAATTACAAAGATCCATGTGACCTATAAATATGAGCTAAAGTACCACACAGATCTGCCCTCGCTGCAAGTCGGCCTCCGTCACACAGCAGCTCCCATTTCTCCATTTAAATGCACTGCGATTGTTTTTTGTGCAGGAATGCAAACAAACAAGCTCAACACGACGATACTGAAGTGCACGCTGGAGTCTGGCCCCGATTGTCTACCCCTCATACAAATCAGCTGAGACTGATGACCCGGGTCCAAGGATTCCAGCTTGGATGGAGCTGCTGGATAAATTATTCAATCAGCAGATAAAAGAACCCGTCTCTGCCCCTGAACACTATATTTAGTCACTGCTGTCTCTCTGCCACCTGCTGCTGCACTTGCACAGCTCAGATCAGACTTCCAAGGAGGGGAGACATCAGCCCAGATCTGCCCAAATCCCCAGCTGCTCTGCTGCCAGACGCTCTGCTGCTCGACTTTGGGAGGGCAGTCACTCCTGCAAGCTACAGTCAGGAACAGGCGGGCCACAGGTCAGGAGGTCACAGCGGATGAGAGAAGGTCAGAATGGCAGGGCCAGCACCTCAAGACAGGCTGAAGCCAAGACGGCTCCAAAAACAAATGTATGTGAGGGGTGGTCCAATGCTGCCAGATATCAGCGAGGAGGACGTGAAAGGCACAGTTCAAAACACGTGTTAGTCTTAAGATGGATCATGTTGTCGAGGTTGTAGCTACGCTCTGTTAAAAACAACAGCTCTCTTCTCACACACAAACCTGACACTAGCTCTGCTTTTAATATCAGGCCTCAAACTTTCCTTTTTGATCAAACGTGGATCAGGTGACCCTCCCTTAGTTATACTGCAATAATTTCAATTCAATTTTATTTATATAGCGCCAAATCACAACAAAAGTCGCCTCAAGGCGCTTCATAGATACAGAGAAAAACCCAACAATCATATGACCCCCTATGAGCAGCACTTTGGCGACAGTGGGAAGGAAAAACTCCCTTTTAACAGGAAGAAACATCCAGCAGAACCAGGCTCAGGGAGGGGCGGGGCCATCTGCTGCGACCGGTTGGGGTGAGAGAAGGAAGACAGGATAAAGACATGCTGTGGAAGAGAGCCAGAGGTTAATAACAGATATGATTCAATGCAGAGAGGTCTGTTAATACATAGTGAGTGAGAAAGGTGACTGGAAAGGAAAAACTCAATGCATCATGGGAGTCCCCCGGCAGCCTACGTCTATTGCAGCATAACTAAGGGAGGATTCAGGGTCACATGGTCCAGCCCTAACTATATGCTTTAGCAAAAAGGAAAGTTTGAAGCCTAATCTTGAAAGTAGAGATAGTGTCTGTCTCCTGAATCCAAACTGGAAGCTGGTTCCACAGAAGAGGGGCCTGAAAACTGAAGGCTCTGCCTCCCATTCTACTTTTAAATACTCTAGGAACAACAAGTAGGCCTGCAGAGCGAGAGCGAAGTGCTCTAATAGGGTGATATGGTACTACAAGGTCATTAAGATAAGATGGGGCCTGATTATTTAAGACCTTGTATGTGAGGAGCAGGATTTTGAATTCTGGATTTAACAGGAAGCCAAAACAGGAGAAATCTGCTCTCTCTTTCTAGTCCCTGTCAGGACTCTTGCTGCAGCATTTTGGATTAGCTGAAGGCTTTTCAGGGAGTTTTTAGGACTTCCTGATAATAATGAATTACAGTCGTCCAGCCTGGAAGTAATAAATGCATGAACTAGTTTTTCAGCGTCACTCTGAGACAGGATATTTCTAATATTAGAGATGCTGCGCAAATGGAAGAACGCAGTCTTACATATTTGTTTAATATGTGCGTTGAAGGACATGTCCTGGTCAAACATGACTCCACGGTTCCTCACAGCGTTACTGGAGGCCAAGGTAATGCCATCCAGAGTAAGAATCTGGTTAGATACCATATTTCTAAGATTTTCAGGGCCGAGTACAATAACCTCAGTTTTATCTGAATTAAGAAGCAGAAAGTTAGCGGCCATCCAGGTCTTTATGTCTTTAAGCTGTCTTAGCTGTTTGACAACTACTCTTTCAAGGATGCTTGATATGAAAGGAAGGTTGGAGATTGGCCTATAATTAGCTAAGACTGCTGGGTCTAGAGATGCTTTTTGAGTAAAGGTTTAACTACAGCCAGCTTGAAGGCCTGTGGTACATAGCTGATTATTAGAGATAGGTTGATCATATTTAAGATCAAAGAATTAATTAATTAATTAATTAATTCAGCCAGACCTGCGACCATATGTTCTGGACACTCGGGTAAAGAGAGGGGCTGAGCTGTCAACTGAACACCACCTGGTGGTGAGTTGGATCAGGTGGCGGGGGAGGACGCTGGACAGACCTGGTGCACCTAAACGCGTAGTGAGGGTGTGCTGGGAACGTCTAGCAGAGGCCCCAGTCCGCGAGATCTTCAACGCACACCTCCGGCAGAGCTTCAACAGCATTCCGAGGGAGACTGGGGACATTGAGTCCGAATGGACCATGTTCAGCGTCTCCATTGCCGAAGCTGCTGCATTGAGCTGCGGCCGCAAGGTGGTGGGTGCCTGCCGTGGTGGTAATCCCCGAACCAAATGGTGGACACCAGAGGTGAGGGGAGCCACCAGGCTGAAGAAGGAGTCCTATCGGGCTTGGTTAGCCTGTGGGACTCCGGAGGCAGCCGACAGGTATTGACAGGCCAAGCGGAATGCGGCTCGGGCAGTGGCTGAAGCAAAAACTCGGGTGTGGGAGGAGTTCGGAGAGGCCATGGAAAAAGACTTTCGGACTGCCTCGAAGAGATTCTGGCAAACCGTCAGGCGTCTCAGGAGGGGAAAGCGGTGCTCTACCTGCACTGTGTATAGTGCTGGCGGAGCGCTGCTGACATCGACTGAGAAAATTGTCAGGTGGTGGAAGGAATACTTCGAGGACCTCCTTAATCCCACTGACACGTCTTCCGAAGAGGAAGCAGAGTCTGGGGATGAGGGGAATGACCCGCCAATTTCCGGGGGCGAGGTCACTGAGGCAGTTAAACAACTCCTTGGTGGCAGATGAGGTCCGCCCCGAGTTCCTGAAGGCTCTGGACGTTGTAGGGCTGTCCTGGTTGACACGCCTCTGCAATGTTGCGTGGAGATCAGGGACAGTACCTGTGGACTGGCAGACCGGGGTGGTGGTCCCCATCTTTAAGAAGGGGGACCGGAGGGTGTGTTCCAACTACAGGGGGATCACACTCCTCAGCCTCCCTGGGAAAGTCTATGCCAGGGTGCTGGAAAGGAGAGTTCGTCCGTTAGTCGAACCTCGGATACAGGAGGAACAATGCGGTTTTCGTCCTGGTCGCGGAACACTGGACCAGCTCTTTATCCTCTCCAGGATACTTGAGGGTGCATGGGAGTTTGCCCAACCAGTCTACATGTGTTTTGTGGACTTGGAGAAGGCATTCGACCGTGTCCCTCGGGTCGTCCTGTGGGAGGTGTTGCGGGAGTATGGGGTGTCTGGCCCATTGCTACGGGCCATTCGATCCCTATACAACCGTTGCAAGAGCTTGGTTTGCATTGCCGGCAATAAGTCGGACTCGTTCCCGGTGGGTGATGGGCTCCGCCAGGGCTGCCCTTTGTCTCCGGTTCTGTTCATAATTTTTATGGACAGGATTTCTAGGCGCAGCCAAGTGGCGGAGGGCTTTCGCTTTGGTGGCCTCAGAATCTCATCTCTGATTTTTGCAGATGATGTGGTTCTGTTGGCTTCATCGGGTGAGGGCCTCCAGCTCGCACTGGAACGGTTCGCAGCCGAGTGTGAAGCAGCGGGAATGAGGATCAGCACCTCCAAATCTGAGGCCATGGTTCTCAGCCGGAAAAGGGTGGAGTGCCCACTCCGGGTCGGGGATGAGTTCCTGCCCCAAGTGGAGGAGTTCAAGTATCTCGGGGTCTTGTTTGCGAGTGATGGGAGAAGGGAGCCGGAGATCGACAGACGGATTGGGGCTGCAGCTGCAGTAATGCGGACGCTGCACCGGTCCGTCGTGGTGAAGAGGGAGCTGAGTGTAAAAGCGAAGCTCTCAATTTACCGGTCGATCTACGTCCCTACCCTCACCTATGGCCACGAGCTGTGGGTAGTGACCGAAAGAACGAGATCGCGGATACAAGCGGCAGAAATGAGCTTCCTCCGAAGGGTGGCTGGCCTCTCCCTTAGAGATAGGGTGAGAAGTTCGGCCATCCGGGAGGGGCTCAGAGTAGAGCAGCTGCTGCTCCACATCGAAAGGAGCCAGCTGAGGTGGTTCGGGCATCTGACAAGGATGCCCCCTGGGCGCCTCCTGGGTGAGGTGTTCCAGGCATGTCCCACCGGGAGGAGGCCCCGGGGCAGACCCAGGACACGCTGGAGAGATTATATCTCTCGGCTGGCCTGGGAACGCCTTGGTGTTCCCCCGGATAAGCTGGAGGAGGTGGCTGGGGAGAGGGAGGTCTGGGCCTCTCTGCTTAGGCTGCTGCCCCCGCGACCCGACCCCGGATAAAGCGGATGAAAATGGATGGATGAATTAATTAATGGCAGGACTTCTTTGAGCAGTTTTGTAGGAATGGGGTCTAAAAGACAGGTTGATGGTTTGGAGGAAGTAATTATTGAAGTTAACTCAGAAAGATCAATTGGAGAAAAAGAGTCTAACTTAACATCAATGGTACTAAGAGTAGCTGTAGATAATATTACATCTGTGGGATGATTACTGGTAATTTTTTTTCTAATGATTAAAATATTATTTGTGAAGAAGTTCATGAAGTCATTACTAGTTAACGTTAAAGGGATTGTTGGCTCAAAAGAGCTCTGACTGTTTGTCAGCCTGGCTACAGAGCTGAAGAGAAACCTGGGGTTGTTCTTATTCTTCAATCAGTGATGAATAGTAAGATGTTCTGGCTTTGCGGAGGGCTTTCTTATAAAGCAGCAAACTATTTCTCCAGGCTAAATGATGATCCTCTAAATTTGTGACACGCCATTTCCTCTCCAGCTTAGGGTTCTACTTCCCATGATGACGAATGCTTCTTCTTCACTCCTTTGCTCTCTGTTCTGGTAGATGGCCGCCCCTCCCTCAGCCTGCATCTGCCTGAGTTTCTGTCCTCTTAGCATAAAGAAATAAGGATTATTCAGAGGTCCTACTGTCCTACTTGGACTACACAGTTCATCAACTCTGTTTGTTTTTAAATGTATATTTAACTGAATCAAAGAAAGAGATGCTTTAAAAGTAAAACTGTTCTAGTTTCAGTCAGGACTCTGAGAGGACAACTGGGCACGTTGTTTAGGGATTTCTGTCTGGGCTTTTTGTTTTAAAGCAATAAAATACAAAACTACAGCTCTGTGCAGTGGTAGCAGATGTTAACTAAAAACGTCCTGCGTAAGTTACAATGATCAGACAGAAAATGCACAGCTGCTCATTTTTGCTCAGCTCAGTCTAATGCACAGTTTTCAAACAGACGCTGTTTCTTTCAGTCGAGGGAGGAACATGTTCATGGTGCGTACACAGGCAGACTGAGGCCATGAAGTAACCTTTACAGTGATTAAAAACAACAATTGAGTGATTCTCGATTGTTGTTTGCAGAAATCTACAGTGAGCTGGAAGTTTAACCAAATAATGCCCATTACTTTCTTCTTCTTCTTATACTTTGTGGGTTCTTGTGAACTTCATGGACTGAAAGACATGAAGATGTGTTTACCAGAAAAACAGCTGATAGACGCACAGCTGATAGACATGTGTCAGTGGGACATTTAAACTTTAGTGGCCCCCACGTGTCTCAGAATGCACCGAGAGCCGGCCTTATCGTCCTGCAGGCGCTGGGTGCAGCGATTAGTCGGTTATCTCCCATCCTGCACTGGAGGCTCAGCCCTGAGCTTAGACAGGAAGGAAGGCCGGCGCAGTGACTGTGGCTCCGAGCCACATGGTAGAATAATGCTACAGATAGTTCTGGGCCCACCGAGCCATTCTGCATGATGGAAAAACACACAGGATCCCACAGACATGACCAGCATATCAAACACATACCAATGAAAGAGGGAGCGGGGGCTCCAGAGAGGGAGACGGGAGCAAGTCTTTACCAGGGATCTCTCCTCTGATCTTCTAAACCCTCTACATAAGGCCACGGGCTGGTCTTTTCCTGCATCCTTCCCTATACTGGACGTCAGTCTGCAGCATTACAAAAGCAGCTCTTGTATCACTTGCCTGGATAAGCATGTCAGGCTGCAGTTTTTGCATCATAGTTGTTATTTTAGACATCAAAGTTATCAGGAAGTACATGGATGACTGCTTAGAAGTCCTGCAAAACAAATCTAATGAGGGGCTTCAGGATGAGCTGACTTAAATCAGTCAACAAAACAAACAAACAAACGAAAAAATGCAGGTCATCTGGTGCACACAACATCCTGGCCACAGCCATACAAGCACCCAGCCTCCACCCTCACTGACGCCAGGATTCATCCTCCCTCATCGTCTCCATAGCGATCTGACCCCACGTGCTGATTGGCGATTAACTAGTTTGATAGCTCTCACTTTCACATCAGGTAGATCAGAGAACAAAACCTAATCGTTTACAGGCGGTTCAGAAAGCAGCTTACTGGCCCGTGTCCTCTCTGGCTTTCAGTACAATGAAACTACACCTGTCAGGAACGCGCCCTCTTCTCACTGCATCACTGAGCTCTGTCCTCGTGTTAAATCAACAAACGTCTTCTTGCCCTGCGTCACAACTTTCTGCTAAAATTCCACATGTAGTCGATCATGGTGGGGACACGCTGGGATTCCTGCCTGGAAAAAGTCAGACTGATGCTGTGTACACAGTAGGATGGTGAGAAAGGCGGCACAGAAACACTATTCAGGATCATGCTGCAGGACTGGACCCCTCCCAATCATTTAGACGCAGGTACTTTTCCTTTTTAGGCAACAACTCCTCATGACCTCCTGAAGGAAGACTCATAAAGGTGTGAGCCCAGTTTTTTAGGGCACCAGCATCTTCTTCAGTGTGTCTGAAGCTGTCGTTGGAGTAACGAGCCGTCTCTATGTCTTTTGACGCCTGTGTACAGTTCCTGCTCTCACTTTAGCTTTTCTTTTCTTTGCCATTGTCTGTCGTGACGTCGGGGCACAGACGGGTACAGAAACTGCTGAAACTGACAGAACGGAGCCAGCTGCAATCTGTTCATCCTCCTTTAGGCAGACCAGATGTATGACTTCCATCGCTTTATTCTGTAACCACTTGGGATACCACACACAAACAGATCCAATGTTAATATTCATCCAGCTTCCTTCTCCATCACCCGTCCTGTTCTGAGAAGCTATTTGGGAGCAAAGAAGAGGGTTCACAAATAAACAAGACTTGTAAACAACCAGCTTGAAAGCATCATTAACTGGCTCTCACTCATAAGTATATTTCCTAATTTCTTGATGAGATGAAATGATGCAAACCTCAGAACAATCTGACTGACTGGTGTTAAATCGCTGAACTAACACCCAGTTTTACGTTGTCACTCCATTTTATGGGATTACAGATTACAGAGCCGTCATTAGCACCACGCTCCAGGTTCCTCTACTTTATCTTCCACCCACACTGCTAATACAGCCATGCTATGATTGGTGACTCGCCTGGTGCCTGAAGGCAGGGATGCAAAGTAGACAAAGCACTTAACTACTATATACAGTGAATATATATGTGCACAGGTGAGTGTGGCTTATCATCTAAAGTGCTTTCAGCAGTCAGACTAGGAAGATACCATATAAATGCCAGCGAAGAAATAAATTGCTGTTGTGGATTTCTTCATTGCAGATATGATAATCATTTATTTTCAGTGTCATCCAGGATCTGTCGAAACTTCTTGGTTTATCTTTTAAGCAAACATCTCCCAAATGTGTGCACGGCATTAAATTAATTAAAGTTAGGACGATAAGCAGCTCAGACTCAGACGAGCATGCCGGCAAATCGCTCAAAGGATATTTTAAAGATATTTTCCCTTATGTGTTATTCCTTCATTTTCAAGCTAAAAACACAGTTCTAGTCTAAGATTTGACCAAACGAGCCGGATAAGGCTCGATGACGTGCAGTGTCATGTAAAAAAGGTCAAAGACTTCCCTGAAACTCTCATTTCTCCATCCTGCCTGCCTCAGCAATGAAACTCCACCTGCACTAACCACTGATAGAAAAGGGAGAACAGTCTAATGTGTGTACAACACGGACACACGGGGGTTTCCTTCTGTGATGCTGGATTCTATCTGCTGCCTGAAGTCGGGGTTTGTGGTGGGGGAAGCCCTGTAACCAGTTACCACTGAGTCTGGTGACCACTTTAAATACAACACATGTGTCTGGACACTTGATAATTTAATTCACAGAAAATGTAATCATAACACTCACACAGTGCTCACTGTAGATTTCTGCAAAGAGAACAGATATACACAACATAGTTATAATAAAGATATGAATGATACATGAAATAATAGCTGCCTAATTCATAATCAGCATTGAAAAGCTTGGAAATGAAGTAAAAGCAGCAGTGCTTAATCATAATAGTGCATAATCTTAATCATTATCAGTCTGATCTCAAGCACAACCGCGGAATGCATTTCCTCTTTCCTTCCAGTAAGCATGCAGCTTTCCATATCTGTGGCTGTTATGTACATGAACATATCTCAAATACCTGGCAGCTAATGGCGATCGGAACTAAGTCGATCTTTTTTTGACACGTTAGAAACAAATACAAGCAAGAAACACAAAAACAAACCTGGAATATCAGTATGCGCATTTATTTTAGGACCATTGAATGCACATATAGCACACCGGGGCGGTTATGTAGAGCCCGAAATATATCTGTGCAACATTCTTCGCTGACCTACTTTTATTAGCAATAACTATTCAGTAATAATAACTGACACATTTAAATAGAAACCTGGTTTTGCTCTCTCATCCATGCGGTGAAATAAAGACATAAATAAAGACATAAAATCCTTCCCAGCTTCTCTTAGAAATAACAGAGTGTCAGGTGCGGCTCCATCGCTCGCTGCAGGTTTTCTGGGAGGTGGGGGGGCGGAGCGTAACGAGGAGATCTCCCTCCTCTTTAAAAAAATAAAAAGTGAGGCGCGCACAGGCTGTCCGTTCGCACTGGCAGAGAAATTATGATTCCGAGAAGAGCTGCTCCTGCGCTTCAGCAATTAAGACAACACTTCCACTGCGACTGATTCCACCAGAAATCTCCGAGCCTCGCTGAGTGCGGTCCCCGTCAACTATCTCCTACTCCGTAGCCTCCCTCGCTCTCTCCTGCCTTCTTCTTCTGCGCTGGATCTTTCGTGCCAGAAAATGTGCGTGGAGAGCGATGGATGCGAGATTGAAGGCTGCAGCAGCTCGGATGAGGTGCGCACGCTGTCGGGCAGCATGAGTCCCGGACTGAAATCCAACCCGGACCTTCACCCCTGCAGACCGGGGCAGAAATTCCGCGCCGCGCTGCTGAAATGCCGCTCACCGGCCGCCGCCGCCGGGATCCTCAGTTTTGGGAACGTCCTCAATTACATGGATAGATACACCGTAGCCGGTAAGACAGCTGCCTACTCTGTTTCGTTGAAATCACAGCATGTTTTTATCATTTATCTGACAGAAAGTAGAGCGCCGGTCTGTATTTCTCTGAAGTGATTGTGCGCTAATTGTCCGTGGGCTGCTCCACTCTCGCGGAGCGACCAGCCTTACCTTAGCGGAGACGGGCGGAACAATGGGCATGCCCGAGCGCAGTGGGCTATCTGTTAAGACCACAGTGCTGTGTTTCATTGCTATAGATTGGTCCCTGCCAGCGGTGATTAAATCAAACACGCCTTCTCTGTCACTCAACAAAGACTTGACCTAAACGGCTTTTCTCCCTCCTCGCGGTCTCTAGATTATTGAGGATCGATCAATTAAGGCGATCGGCTTTCCGTCCACGGGCCGAGCCCGCCCCAACAGGCTTACGCACCGAGCGCGACGTCGCTGATGTGTCAGAGCCATTTAACAGTGCCTGGGAGACAAGCAGGGAAGAGAGTGAGTGTGTGTCACTGCGAAGCATCGCTGGTTCTTGGAGAGATTTAGTCCAGCAGCTAATAGCCCGGGTCCAGCTCGAGGTGTGAGGCCGTGATGAGGCCATGTGCTGCTAATCCTGTTAGTCTGCGTGTCCGCAGCTCCTCACTGCTCTGAGCGGAGATCCAGAGCGCGTTTCATTAAAACGCAGCGCAGATGGAAATTAAGGCCGTAGTGATGTGAAACTGATAAGGAGCTTGATAAACTGTTTGGCATATTAGACGTTAAAACAAAACGAGATATTTTAACTATGTTTTGTTAAAGCTTCTAAATAAAAGAAGTAATGATTCTGTATTTACTTTAAAGCTCGGTTTGAGTGTTACATCAGACCAGGTCAACATTTCTCCTCATGCCTGCTTTATCATCATAAAGCTGAATCTTTATAGCGTGCTGCTCGCTCAGGTGGCGGCACTGAATGGGTTAAATATAATGCTGCAGCACGAGAATAGAGGGAAGTGTGCTGAATGGGAGAGAAGGCTCTTCTGTGCGTAGAAGGCTTTTCCTGGTTAAAGGGCAGCTTTCTATTGCTGCTGACTACTTGATATGGTCACACATTAACCGTCCACCTGAAAATATTTGGGACACTTAACTTTTTTTTAACCCTATCATATCTAAAGCAGCTGGCAGCCCCTGGCACAGAGAAGGAGGGGCCAATTCAAACAGGACAGTGTGTATTCAGTCATCATCCCCAAGGCTTTAGGGCCAGTCTGTCAACTGTAGAGCCACAGAGCCTTGGGCGCCTGGCCGATCATCAAGACAGGATGGTTTTAGCCGCACAGCCTACAGCCACACCAAGAATGTATTGATGCACAGTGGCATATCTAATCTTAGCATCTTGGAGCACAAGCCAGTAAGAGCACATAGAGCTCAAGAAGCCACATCCTCATCCCCTGTCATGGGTGACTCAGCACCCCCCTCTTACAAGATGAACCTCCTTATGTTTTGTTCAGAGGAAACCTTTTAATAAGGAGCTCCGGAGCGGTCCTATCTGTCTCTGTCATTTCCATCATGATCCCATGTCGGATATTGACAGTTTTCACATGCAGAGTCGGGGAAGAAAATCCTCTGCAAAGCCGAGGATCTCAGAGCGCTTGCTGTGCAAGTGGAGGAGTGAGTGGAGAGGGATGAGGAGAAAGTGGTAATAGGGAGGAAAGGGAATGATAGTGCTAGGGAGGGGTGGTGGATGCAGCATCTTTGGCTAACTCATGCTGGAGAGAGGCTGTGTTTAGAGCATGTGGGGGGGTGGGGGGGGGGGTCCTTTCCCATTGTTTGCCACCTGAATGCTGCCGGACAGTTTTGCATTATGCGTGGGCAACATGTGAGTCAGACCCTCACACAGAATAAGGACCATGTGGCCCGACTGATACAGCATCAGCTAATCTGCCATTTTGCTCCTCTGTCTCTCTGCTGGAGTGTGAGCGATGCTGCAGTAGCAAAAGGAGGTGGAAGCAGCGCATCTGTTGGCAGCACAGCACATGGGGGGGATTACATAGAGCTCTGTGATGTATCTAATAATTATCACTGGAGATGCCTGTTATTGGTAACGTTTATTCGATTTTATCTTACTAAAATAAAGTGTCAGCTCCGCTAGAGCAGGGCGATATGGCCAAAAATATTTATCACGATATATATTTGAAAATTTGCGATAACGATATAACCGACGATATAATTGATGCGAGACAAAATACAACTCCACAACATTACTAGCGCAAAAAGACAACCTTCCATTTATTTTCACTTAAACAAGAAGCTGGTTTTTATGTACATTAAAGCTTTATAAAAATGTAACAGTGCAAATGCAAATTCCTTGCTGAAAGTTTAACCAAAAGGCATTTCCAGTAGAAATGGGCCGACATATCCTGAGCATAACCATGTATAATATCCACTGAAGTTAAAAAGAGGTGCTTTGCAACATTAAACTGCAGTGTGCAGTACGTATTTTTCGGACCATAAGGTGCACGGGATTATAAGGCACATTAAGCGAAACAAAGCAGTCAGATAAATCAAACTTTATTAAACTCATTCTTCTTGCTTCCTCCACTTCTGTACCATTGATTCATTAATGTTGAATTCTCTGGCAGCTGCTCTATTCCCATGTTGTTGCAGTATATTAATGACTAACCTCGTATTGTGGATGGATTATCTCAGTTGTTCTCCTGACTGAAGTTTGGTCCGTTTACAGCATCCTGCCATGCGATTGCATTTGTCTCTAACCATGAAGAACCTTCACGTTAACTTTTATAAGTGGAAAAGTGTTAGTGTTCGTCCTCCAGCTTCACTATGTTATGCTAACATAGCTGTGTCGCTAGCGATCACGTAGCACATCATTATATACCAGCTAGTGCAACTTCAGTAACCCTACAAACGTCACTGCTGTTTAGTTTCCTGTCTTCATTTATGTTGGAAGTGATAGCAGAGCTGTACGTTTGAATTTTTTCAGAAATCTCTCAGTCAGAACATGCTATATCATGCTTAGGTAACTAGCGAAACTAGCGAGCTAACTTCTGCTAGCTTCCTGCTAACTTCTAACTCCGTTAAATGTAATAACTTTTGTTTTCATGGATGCCTGGATGTTAAACTTTATAGTTACACCTGGTAAAGCAGCAATGCTGATCGTTTTATTAAAGATGAAAGAATTTAGACAGTTTTTAACTCTAAGTGTTGCTGCAGTGTTGTTTGACCTGAAGAATACGGAGTTTAGGACCCAGATTACTCCCAGATTTAAGAGCATCTTAGTCTGACAAATACGACAATAACAACGGCCGCTTGCATGTTCTGCAAAAAAATGTGCTTTGTTGTGTATCTGACGAACAAACACCAAACCAGTTCCACATCACTGAAGTTGCACCATTTTTACAAACCAATTCTGGTTCATCTGTTTCACTCAACAATCGGCCATGTGCGTATGAAAACAAAGGCACTGCGCATGCGCGTTTTACTCCCATTCTATCGCGATATTTCATTTTCCTATCGTTGCCTAACATTATACCGGTATTACCGTGAACGGTATAATATGGCCCAGCCCTAAGCTCCGCGAGCAAGTCCTTCTTTCCCATCATCCATCGGCTTCTTCTCCCTCCCTCTGTCTGCTTCTCTCCTGCTTCTTTTCCTCTTTCAAATCCCTTCAGTAGCAGGTACCCAAAGCTCATCCCAGCTCCCAGATCTTAGTGTCAATTAAGCAAGCACGAGCGCACTCTCACAGAGGAGCACACACACACACACACACACACACACACACACACACACACACTTTAGAAACGATTCTCTCCACCACTTCAAGAGGAGCTGAATGAGAGCAGAGAGTTGTAGAGGGAGGGGCTGCTCGCTGCAGAGGCAGCGGCGTGCAGGCAGCACTGAGCCAGAGCGATGCCGTCCCCCCGACCATCATCAAAAGGTCTTTGTACCAACACTGCTGTAGCGTGCGTTTGTGTGGATCACTAAAGCATTGTCACAGACACACAGGGTGACCGTTCGAGACACCGGGCGCTATTCTGATGTGCAACAATGATGGGAAAATTGCAGGCGGCACAGCAGCAGTGTCAGAGACGCTTTCTGTTAATCACTCGTGTACGAGATCGAACCACACACACACATAAACTCTGGGTTTGACTTATCCAAGATGATTGTAAGAACCACAGACGCAGAGAGACGTCAGCGTGTCTGTTCTTTTACACGAGGTTCTGGGTTTGATAGATTTAGTGCCAATATGTTTTACACAACACTTGAATGTTTAATGCCACCGCTTTGTGAGGAGGAACAGCTTGAGAACAAAGCAATTATATGAGACTCGAGCTGCTGCGCGTCGAAAGATCTCAGTGTGGGGCTGGAGTAACTGGAGAAGTGTCATACTGTCTGACTTAAATGACAGATTTCTGTGCTGCGACTGATTTTACACTAAATGTTCTGTAATGTGAGCAACCTATCCATGAACCCTTCAGCTTTTCCATCCTTTTAAGTGCTCTTGAAATGCTTTTTCAGCATTTTCAGCGTTGTAATGTGGTGCGTTTGGCTAAGGATCATCAAAGCGCTGCTAACAGTTCAGATTTCTCCAATTTCCACATTTCTGTATTGTGGAATAGGCAAACGTACAGAGATCTGGTTTTTGTCAGACACACTTACGGGCCAAGATCCAAGTGCAAACAGACCCCGAGGAGAGCACGATTAAGTTTCAGTGGGTGCTGAACAGAAGAAGGGTGTGAATGACAGCCTCAGGCTCTGTGCAGCGAGTCGGGCTTTCAGGCCGATGGTTCAGACCCGACCCGATGCGCTTCCTCACAAGCCTGCTGTTGTTTCCACGACTGGCTGTGATGCAGACCGGGAAGAAACTGGGAGTGACTGGGACATTCAGTGGTGTCCTGAGGAGGCCGATCCCTCACTTCTCACAGCATCTCAGAATACCACTGTGGAGGAAAACGAGTCCCGACGATACAAGATTGGAGTGGAGGCCGGTGTAGCTGGATGAGTTACGAGGCTCTGGCTGGGTCACTGGTAGTCTGGCCTTTGGAGGCAGTCATATAACCCCCAGCCACTTATATTCCATTTGCTTTTTAGAGCACATAAGAGCTTTGAGATTTACACAGCTACTCTATTTAATTGAATTTAATTTGAGGTGGCTTTGAAACCTTAAATCCTGGTGTTGGTCCCTGTGTAGTCCCTCAGCAGACAGTCCGAGCTCCTCGACAGCTTATCATAAAGACGGGATTAGGAGTTTTTTTTTTACTAAGAATATGAGGATATGTGAGGCAGACATGCAGCACTTTAAGTTATTTGCTTGCTAATTATTTAAGCTCTGATTTGTGTTATCTGTAGCAAGCCCCCCGTGTGCACGCAAAGGCACAGTTTGCACAGTAAAGACCACAACTTAATCTGTGCAGGACAGAAGTGTCGCAGAGCCACAGATTAAGATTCAAGTCAAGCTGTCATTTCAAGACTTCAAATCAGGGTTGCATCCCATTGGACAAGTGCGAGATCTGAGCCCGGAAACCTTTGGCATTTTGCATTTAGACACAGATGACCCTTTGGTAATAATCCTCTTAAGGCCGTCTCTTTGTTAGACAGTAAAAAAGACGGAGCGATCTATCCAGTCTGACTGGCCAGGCAGATTAATTCCTGTTAGCTTTGTCCAGCCCTCCTTATTAACACCGTCCACACGGGCCCGAGGCAGCACTCTGCATTCACCACTTCACTTTAAGCAGCGACAGGAAGAATGTTTCTATTTTCAACGACCTAAACTGCTCTTTCTGCTGAAAATGCAAGAAAGAGCTCCACTTCCAGTTTTACAGAGTCTGGAAAAGAAGGGAAGTGAACACAGTGTAGGTGTCTGTGTGTGTTAGAGAGATGTGAGAAGAAATTAATATTCTTAATATCAAAGTAGATAATGATGCAACCGTGCGCATTGTCGCTGTGACGTCTTTTTAAGCCTGTAGTAGAAACATGACACAGCAGATGTTCTCAGCAGCATGAAGCGCTGCAGCAGAAAATGTCAGGATAAGGAAGCATCGCCTCACTGTGCAGTTTGTGAGCCGCGTCTCAGTTTAGCTGTCGGTTGTCTCGCCCTGCACCCTGCACTCATCTCCCTATTTTCACCCTCTGTTGTTTTATAGCATCGCATTAAAGGTCGCCCAACAATAGCAGAAGCATTAAAGAGATGGAACGGCCTCTAGTAATTTACTTTATAGGGTTGCCGCATCTTTCTCGCCACGCTTTTTCCATCTGATCTTGAGCTGTTTCGAATTAGACAGAGCTGCACTGTAACAATTCGAATCTCTTTGAAACGAGGCTTCGTCATTTCTGCACATTTTTGACTGTAAGTCAAACTCCACCACAAAACCTGGACATAGTTTATTTCACTGTTGACAGCAAAATATTGATACTGTTCTACAGATGTTCAAGTAGGTGTCTTTAACAGCTACATGACTTCCTATACCGAGTGGACTTTTCCAGACTGGTTTCCCACAGATATCCCACTAATCTTTTTTTTTGCGTCTATATCCTAGCGTGCCATTCCCTGTGCTGTGAGAAAACAGTCTGTGTGTTCTTTAGGCTCCGATTTAGCCGACGTCTGTAATAGTAACCGATGGAATTAGACAGAACTTCCTCCTCGGCCTGTGGAGGCCCTTTCATGTGGCTATTCCAGATTTTACCATCAAGTAGACAAACTTCCACCCCGTGACCCCCTGAACCCACTATTTCATGGTCTCTTTTGGGTAACTCTTTCACACCTCCTCTCCATAAAGCTGTTATTTTGGCATTAGCCCGACTCGACACCCTGCATCTGTCATCACAGCTATGAGGTCATTATGGATGTTGCATTCTGGAGAGGATATTTTTATGCAGTGTTGCCTATGTAGCAGAACCAGGGTTTAGAAATTGTGAGGGAGGTGGCATGAGGAAACGATACTGCATATGGTGAAAGGGACGGTGAATGTTGGCGCTCTAGAAACAACTGGAGGTTTTTTTCCTCCATGCTAGAGCACTAACAGGACGGCTGTATAGACAAATAAAAGTAGTAAATTAAGCAAAAACTAAATTAACCAGTTTTCAGTTTATTAACAGGTTACTTGCTACCTGAATGTTATAGCTCTTACCAGCCTAGCATGCTAGAGAGCATTAATAGCTTCATATAGCTAATTAGCGGTAGCAATGTGTGCAGAGGGCTAATTAGCATATCCTTACACATTTTGCTAACAGGATTTCTAAACTGATATTTTTTTAACCTGTATTTGCACCAATGCTTTTTACAGCAGCACAGAAGGTGCACCTAATTAAAAAATATAATATACACTAAGTTAATGATGTATTTCAACACAAAGCTTGGCTAACAAACTAGTAGCTTCATCACCATAGATAAGCCGCAGCTAGCTAGCTTCAATATTGCATTGTGCCTCTTTTTGTAATGTAATGTAAAGCACATGTAGCTGCTGTGGTGTCACCCATTTGTTTGTAAAGTTACATTTCGAAGCCTTGAGAGTTTTCACCATCAATGGACAGGAAAATATCCAAGTGAGAGCCAGTGAATATATCCTGAATAATTCTCTTTTATGAAATTTAGAATCAGCAAAATTTACAGAAATGGTCTGAATGTTTATTCAGTCTGACCTAAAATGACTGTGAACCATAAACTCATCAGCAAAGTGTTTACTCTGGTTAAGTCCCAGGGTCCTTTTCCCATACGTTTATATCACTGGAAATGTTTTTGCAACCACATTTATCGTGCACGATGGCTGTGAAAATGAATGCAGTTTTATTCCACTTTCACATTTTGTCTGCAATAACTATAGTGGTTGTAGCATGTTGAATTTTTGTTTTTCTGCCTTTTGGCCTTTATTATACAGTGAAAAGCAGAAAGAACAGAGCAAAGTGGGAAGAAGGTGGGGAGAACAGGGTGCAGGAAATGGTGTGGGGTCAAGCTGTCGCAGCTCTTATAACGGGCTTAGTTTAGTTGGTACGACTGCAGACCAACGTAATCACTGACCGGAGGAACCCTTGTGTCCGATTGACTGCGAGTGTCACAAAGACGGAAACTGACCAATCTTTAACTTCGGCGTGACTTAGACTTGCTGAGATTGTAATTTTTCTAATAAAGGTGCCGCTTAACGTCACAACTGGAAAACAATTGCTGATCGCTAATTTGAG
Source organism: Maylandia zebra (assembly GCF_041146795.1). Taxonomy (NCBI): domain Eukaryota; kingdom Metazoa; phylum Chordata; class Actinopteri; order Cichliformes; family Cichlidae; genus Maylandia; species Maylandia zebra. The sequence continues at coordinate 1,098,563 of NC_135176.1, read as the reverse complement.
AAACGTTTATTAATGACGGTCTGGACTAACTCTGCTGCCACGAGTTCAACGCGTACAATGTTTTTAATAGGATCAACAATCTGGGGGACGATTTTACATACAGTTCATTTTTATCTCAACTTATCTTTAAACTTACAGTAGTTTGATGAGTCCACTGGTGAAAGCCAACAGTGCTTGCTGAAGTCTTCATGTAACCTCTGACATGTGAATCCAAGCTGTAGCCTGATGATTGCTGACCTCCCCTTTGTGTTTGTGGACACAGGGACCAAGAGGAGGTGGTTTCTTTGGTGTAAAGGGTTTGCTTTACGATTACAGCCCTGAGATAAACACATCATCTGCTACGTTCAGGGTTTTTTAGGAGGGAAAGAAAAAAATAAGACACCATGAGCAGAAATGTGAGCTTTCTCCCAGTTTGTGTTGCACTGTTTCCCAGCACTGAACCTCAGAGTTTAGATTGTGCCCCTCCTTTCCTGTGTCATTATCTGAGGAGATAGGAGTGTTTACCTGATGAAATGCTGAAATTTGTCTTCGTGCGCAGATGGACGGATTACAGGAAGGAGGGAGGAAAGATATGAGATGGGTTGCGTACTTATTTGAGATGCTGTCAGAAAACAGTTCGTCCCTGTATGAATTGCTTTCCTCACCCCGTGCATTCCCCGTCTCGGGAATAGCAGGCTTACGGTCGAGCTGCTGAAATTCAAATGTTTAATACATAAAAATACAAAAAAACACACAGAACCAATGTTTTTTTTGAAAGTTCGTCAGATGACCGACCTTTTCACCGCTAGCTTCACGTTTCCCTTTCCTTCAGAAATAACAGCACGAAGGGAGAGAAGCACAGCAGCACAAACCAAGCAAAGTGTTTGTGTTGTGAAGGTCATATTCAACCGTTCCCCTGGGATCGGTGCTTTGGCTGAGGCCGGCGAAACATGCAGTGAAGGAATGGAAATAGAAGTCATTGCAGTCCGTTTGGTGTCACTGGAAAATGACGCTCACAGATGATGGGCATTGATCAACAGAACAAAAGGAATCTGTTAGAAGTGATGAAACTGCGCCGTGACACGCCGACATTGGATTTTCTCTCACACATGAACATGTTGCTGTTCAGACGACTGGAGTCTAATATTGACCTGCTCGCTGTGAAAGCAGACCTACAGTAATATTAGCTCGTAGCTCCTGGAAGCTCCCACAGCTGCTACGACTTTGACTGTTTATTTAGCAGCACATTTAAAAAAGGCTTCTTTCATGAACATGAGACTAAATGGTAAAAGCATTATGCAGTTTTTAGCACGTCGTGTGTGTGTGTGTGTTGCCTCACATGTTTTTTGTTTTGTGGATGTGTGTCATGTGTCAGGCCTGGATGAGATTGCAGCAGATTTTTCATTACTGCGTTTATGGGGGGAACTGTTCTGGAATAAGGGTGCTCACCTCTGTCAAAGTTTGAGATGTTTCCGTTGATTCCCGGGGTCAGAGGTGGGCTCGCTAACAGCGCCGAGTGTTTCTTTTCTACATTAGGATCAAGTTCCTTTGAGTTTTGAGCTCCAAGACAACAAAACATACGCGCACATGCAGATATTAACGTGAACATCGGGCCATCGTCACGTTGTTTCCTATTCGGCTCTGAAAGCTTCTGAGGACACTGGGTGACGAGACAATGACAGGTTTAGATGTTTGACTCTGGAGTGGTTGGTTACAGCTCGCTGGCCTGGTTGGAGTACGACAGCATCCTTTTGTTCTCTGGGTAAATGTTTAGCGGTCCACTTATAAATACATCACACCTCTTAAAAATGTTGAATTCGTGTATTTCTGTCTTGCTAAGAGCAGGTCGTTGTGACATAAATGCAGTGGAGCTTTCTTTTAAACAAGAAGGTTTAGTTTTGAAAAGGCTGTTCCAGGAACTTGTTAATGAAAGTAGCTGCACTGCAAAGCTTTACGTGCATATTTCTTAGTATAGTTTATTGACAGGTAACTGTGCATGGCCCGAGGCTGCTGTGCGGTAGGTATGTGGGCTGTTCTTTAACGAAACAGGCCTGGTATGTGGATGTAGTTTGAAAGGAACGGGTTCCTTGAGGTGTTTTCCCACGCCGAGAAGAATTCAGACTCACCTTGTGTTTGACAAATTAGGCAGAAAGTTCAGCTTTGTCATATTCTTAATTTACTGACATGAATATTGTCAAAATACAGTCCACTGGAAACCAGCAAGCAAGATTCAAAGACATGTTTGGGTTTCTGTCAGGGTGTGAAACAGCAGAGGACATAATGAAAGATGGATGCCACGTTCTCAGCTAAACTGGGACGAGTTGATGAGTTGCTGTGTGACACTGGTAGGATTGGTTTGGAGTGGTGGGTGCAGAGAGGCAGAGAGGTCGCCTCGACCGAGTCGCAGTAAAAAGGCTGTTGTGTGTCTGATTGGTTTTCCCTCTGGGAGTTAATGAGATGTTGGGAATTCAGCCGGAGGCGCTGTAGCATCACTGAGAGTGCAGCACGTTACCGTAAAGCACATTCTCATTGAAGTGGGCGAGAGTGGCACACCTGTTAGCTTTAGCCCAAATGGAGCAGTTATCTGACTGATGTTGGGCAGAAACTCCAAAGCTTCCTGTTTCATCAGTCATACTGAACCTCAGCTGAGCGGCCGTGAAACTAAACTGCATGTCGTAGATATGATGCATCTGAGCGAGAAACCTGAGATCCATTTAGTCGTCATTACTGCTGATGAGAGGTTTCTACTGAAATAAGAGTCTGTACTTTGGATTTATTCCTCTCACTTTCAGGGCAGCGTACTCATTTTCAACACAAATGTGATCTTTTGTTAAATCACCGCTCACTTTAAATTGATTGATTTATTACAGATTTTTACCAGCCTGCTAAAAAATCATGACAGCCTTTTTGTTTCTGAATTAAATCCCAAATGGTGCTTTGAGTGTCACACATATGGGATCAGCTGTGCCGGGCTGGCCCTTAATTCTCCATTTTGTGAAGCTGAGCGCTGTGATCACTGAGAGAAGATAGCCACGCTGCGCTGATCTGATGCTAAATGGAGCTGAAAATACAAAATTTAGCCAGTTTTCTTCTCTTCTAGCTGTAGGTCACTTTGGAGTGGACCCACTGCTTAAGAAATAAAAGCAGCCAGCCCACAGTCATCTGATTGTTATGCGCCAGCGCTCACTCTGGGGTTAAACAAAGGGAGAGTCAGAATAAGCAGATGACTCAAATGACTCTCTTCTTCTGTTCTTTAAGTATTGATATCAGGATCATTTTAGAGGTTGTGTTTCACGTTCCAGTAATTAAAAACGCTTTGTGTAAAAGGACGTCATGAAGTAAGCCTCTGCAACAAAGACAGACAGAGACCAGAAGAGAAAAAATGAAATCTCATTAAAAACACTGCACAACGATTTTAATCCAAACTCCTCACTGTTATGTAAAGCAGTGGGGTTACTGACAGGACACATGTGCTTATGCACACGCTGAGGCTCACAGATGTGCAGGCTAATGCTAAAAGAACAATGCACCTTTGGGTGTTTTGCTACTGTTTCATAAAGTGCATTCACATAACCACACATTTGCATAACAGAGTAAACCCAGCAGGTAAAAGGGGCGTGTGCTGTTTGGGATTCACTTCTTTAGTTGTTGAAGGAATGGCAAAGCTTTGTCGATATGATGTCAGCAGCCTGACATGCGGTATGTAGCGCTGCTTGGTGAATATTAGCTTTTCCTGCTTCTAAACCTGCTGGCATTATTGTATAAATTCTTGTAAAGGGGATTTGCTTGTTCCACTTCTGTGTGTGAATATTGAAGACAGCTTCCGATTTTGCTGTGTAGACACATGGAAAGTTGGAGGCAAGGACATCAGACCCAAACATGAACTCAGGACCATGATTAAGGGAAGATGGAGGGTTGCAAAGCTGCTTGCAGACCCACATCTTGCTTGAAGTACTGGTATGCTCAGGACCTTCGTGGGGTTCTCTATAAATTCAGCCTCCAGATGTTTCCTGTGCATCTCACTGCTTTTGCTGTCAAATCCAACACAGTCTGGGCTCTATTAATGATCTCAGGCCAGCGTTGCTCCTCAAATATCCACATAGATCCCTGTTCAAGGCTCAGCTGCTGCCCAGTATTCCTGAGAGAGCGCTGGTGCAGCTCATGGAGGTCCCCCGGCAGTCTTACAGTCTCATTTAATCTCAAATACCTCTGCTTCGCTTCACTGCATCTCTTCCCAATACAACAAATGCATCATCTCATACAAACAAGTGGTCTGGCCTCTGGATGTATTATTGATGAGCTATATGTTTATCCTGCTTCCCTGATGCTTCGCTGTGCGTCCTCTCCACTGCCATCAAATATTTAGCACGTACCGGCTGGGACTAATGCACCGCAACCCTTCAGCTGAATTCAAGCTTTTGATTAGTGACGGAAAATTCGGAGGAAAAAAATCTTTATTAATCAAAGTGGTAAAGCTGGCGAGCCTGCAGGAGTTTAATTTGATTTCCCCCAGTTTGGCCCCAGTTTGGCTGGCACAGAGTGAAAGCTGTCTCGGATGTGACAGTGGAAGGAGGTCTGTTCATCTTTGTGCAAACATTCATCATTAAAAAATTATATGTTTGATTTTCGTCATGCGTGTATGACAAGGATTCAGAGGTTATCGTGCTGTGAGGGGAAAATGATGTGAATTATGGCAGCTCTTACAGTGTACAATGGTAGCATCAGCTGCGTTATCTCCTTCACTTATGAAAAGATAAAGTGTAGAATCATTTCATGACGATCAGCTGCTAGCGTGGCAGGAAACGTCGACACTCTTTGACGTTTCCTTCTTTGTCTCAGTGAACGATTAGGCTGCGTACGCTGTCTTTGTGAACACACTGCATCCACAGAGCCATTTCATTATGCACAGTGTGCATTAATTGCATTTAGTGTACATGTAGCTGTGTTCTGTATTGGACTTTTGCTGGTGCACTGCCACAACCAGTAATCAGTGGAATAGAAATGAGCAGCAGGATGTAAATTTCACTGCCATCATCACATTGGTGGTGTAAACACTGCTCCATACAGACACTGCTCATCAAAATCCGACTTTCTCGCACAGCGTGCAGCACATGTGACTTTGGTTTACATTTCGTGCTCGACTTGCTGCCGCGGGAAGCGCGAGTGTGTAGCGTGCACTCGCACACTCTCTGTCGATTTTATTGGGGAATCCTCTGAAGCTTCCCGTGCAGCTCTATAGACGGTTTCCCAGACATCTGCATCACGTTTCCTCTCTGTGTGGCAGGCAAAGGAAGTGGAATGGAAAAACTGCTCCCCCGCCCAGTGCGGCCACATGGCGAGGGAGGAGAGCAGTCGGTCAGGAGCCCGCCGGCCACAGTCGGGCATATTTGTGGTCAGCTTTCTCCTCTGCAGCAGTCTGAGCCGCTCTGCATCTTGGCCTACCTCTGCGCTCTGCTGCTGTCTCCCAGGCTGTTTCTTCTGAGTCTCTCTGTCTCACACGCTCAAATCCAACATTTGGTTACAAGAGGAGCCAGAAAACAGACATTTTGTCCTCACTCGTCGCTGTTCTCCTTCCCAGACTATTTATACTGATGGGGGGGGGGGTGACACATGAAAAGGAATCACCCTCTCTGCAGGAACGCAGTAGAAGGATGGGCCACATCAGCAGAGCGGTTCACACGCCGGCCACAGTCAACGACTTCCATCCACTAGCTCCTTCTCACTCAGGCTTACTCACAGTGAAACCAGGGGAAAGGGGAACACACACATTTATAATAAACAAAGGAAACATATGCTTTACCAACCAACCCAGTCCTGACTGATCTGATGTAGCCGCCATCTTTCTCTGCTCCTTATAACTCTGAGTTTCCCTCTCTGCTGTTAAATTGGACTCTCGGCCTAGTTTCTCTGACCATAAATAGAAGCAGGAGGGCTGCAGGTCTACAACTCTCTGTAGGGTATGAAGTAAATTTGTGTATGGCTGTGCTGGGTGTGGTGTGTGTCGGTGTGGGTGTGTGCTTCACTTAAGGTGTATTTGTGAGTGTGTGGTGGTCCCAGCGGAGAGGTGCTGGCAGTCTGCGTCACTGCACAAGAGCTGGCTGGCTTTGCAAAAACAACATGCCGTATACTCATTTAAACACTCGTTATTGGCGCTGCGGGCTCGCCTCCGCTTTAAAAAACAAACTGATGCATTATCAATATGTTCTCTTGGATTCGTGATGATTTGTGATGCTTATTTTCCTCGACGTAGAAATTCTGGTCCTTCCTGTACGCTAACGATCTTCTGGTGTCCTTAAAAAGACTGGAAGAAAACTTCTTTTCACATCGGAGCGATCATTCACCATTCATGGCTTTGAATGCCCCATTTGTGGAACGTTAACGTTCTACCAATTTGAGTCATTTCTTCTTGAGCTGAAAAAAGTGTCCATAAAGGCAGACTTTATGAGTGTCAGCCGCACACTGTAGCCGACTCTGTGTCAGCTTTAACTGCGCCGTGCAGCCAAATACAGTTCAGCATCAAAAACAGACTCATAAATGTGGTTCTGGATTATCATGAAACAGGTCAGACTTTCTGCTTTCTGTTTGATACACTTTCTGTTTTCGTTTAAAGCTCAACAAAGCACACTTAAAGGAGTGTGCAGTATAGAAGGAAGGGAGTGTCTTGCCTGGTAGCCGTGAATGTGCATTGCTGCGTAAGTGCTGTTACCTTAAATGATGGACGCCTGGAATGCCCACATTCCTCGGATGTTTCTCCTTCAGTCTTCAGACGCCGATCAGCGCCTCTGTAGGGGTTCATCTGCAAGACACTGGCAACGGCAGCAGCGATGTCATAAGAAATACGTCGTTACATAAGGATGAAGATGCAACGAGGATCAGTTTTGCAAGAAAAAGAAAAAGTAGGTTGGACACTGGAAGCCAAGTTCCTTTGAGGTATCTTGACCTTTATCTCGTTGAGCCGCCGTACAGCATTGCCATGGCAACTAAACTGGGTGCTGCCAGCTCGGGCGAGGGTTGTAATTCCTCAGCATCAGCCCCATCCCCGAGTGCCTCGGTGTTTTAGTCTGCACAAGCAGAGCTCGCACAGCAAAGACTCACGGTTGAGTAAGAAATACTAAGACCGATAAAGATGAAATGTTTCGGGAGTGCAGAAAAGGACAGAGTTTGATTGGCTCCGTGGAAGAGAGGAGATACCCGCTGCACAAACACAGCTTAGCAGTTCATTACACAGCTCATTGCACTTGCATCTCACACTCTTGCTTTAATCTGACTTCCACCTTGTATCTGAATGCAGGATGCTGAGTGTATCAAATGAACTTCTCAGGCTTTTCATACGTTTTGAATGCGGAGCTCGACTTTATGACACATTCTCAGCTCTGTTAATCTGAAATAGCTTTTAGCTAACTCTACCTTCATTAATTGTGTGGCAATTGTGTGGTAAGTGTAGACGGGTGTGGCTCTGACTATCGCAGTCTCTGTCCAGGAGGGACGCTCCACCATCTGCTGTAGGAATCCCCCTCCCAGCAGGCTTTGTGTATATGTGTGAGTGTGTGTGTGTGTGTGTGTGTGTGTGTGTGTGTGTGTGTCTGTGTGTGTGTGTGTGTGTGTGTGTGTGTGTGTGTGTGTGTGTGTGTGTGCACATCTTTGGGGCTAATTACAGTGCAGCTGCAGTTGTACAGTACACTGTTGAACAATTTTGTCGCTGTTTGACAGGCTTGGCAGGAGGCAGATTTGACCCATCTGCTGAGGGCATGTAAGACAACACAGTGTTTTTGTTTCTGCTTTTATTTTAGTTTGAATTTGGGGGATAATGAGAATTTGTCTCAACTGTTGGTTTCACTGAAACCAGGTGATAAGCAGCATATCAGCAGCTTGAAGTCAGGTGATTATGAAAGAGAAAGAATTTAAAAAGCTGTGTGTGTGTGTGTGTGTGTGTGTGTCTGTGTGTGTGTCTGTGTTTGTCTGTGTGTGTGTGTGTGTGTGTGTGTGTCTGTGTGTGTCTGTGTGTGTGTGTGTGTGTGTGTGTGTGTCTGTGTGTGTCTGTGTGTGTGTGTGTGTGTGTGTGTGTGTTTGTCTGTGTGTGTGTGTGTGTGTGTGTCTGTGTGTGTCTGTGTGTGTGTGTGTGTCTGTGTGTGTGTCTGTGTGTGTGTGTGTGTGTGTGTGTGTGTCTGTGTGTGTCTGTGTGTGTGTGTGTGTCTGTGTGTGTGTCTGTGTGTGTGTGTGTCTGTGTGTGTGTGTGTGAGTGTGCTAACAGGAATGCTTCCTGCAGTGTGAGAGTGCACGCAGGTGGTTTGACTCAGCTGAGAGGAATCTGATGTTTGCTTGCAGTCACGGTCCACCTGCACCTGCCCCTGCGTCGCACCACCTTTGCAACCTGCGCTCTTTCTTTGTTGACAAACAGAGTCAGTGGCGGCGCAGAGGATAGCCACAGAATCAGCTACGTCCATGTGCTGTTTTTGCCTGCTTGGCTCGATCGTACTCATTATCCTCCAGAGTGAAGCGAGAGGCGGCTGGATATTATAAAGCGGCCGTTTCTGAGCGTTACAAAAGCCCGTACAGAGGTCAGGCTCTGCTAGGTGATACTGGGCTCACACGCGGGCAGCACACAGATCAGAGGGAGCCAGCTTCTTAAAATGTGAGTCATGCTGCTGTTGCATTTTCATGAGCCGTGTTGCAATCCCCAGGACCGGCCCGCCAGCCTCACAGAGTCAGCCAGCACCACCAAGCACATCACGTTTCGTCTGGACTGCAGAGATGTTCTTTTATTCTCGGTTAGAAATGACGACTTTAAAGCTGTTGTTCTCAGGACGAGCAGAATCATTTGTGCTTTCTTGTTTACCAGTGCTTAAAATTACACAGTAGACATAAAGGCATTTCTTTTAATCTAATTTATCACCATCTGACCTTCTTCATCTTGATCCTTTGATGTTTACGATGTGTTTAAAACTTTATGGGATTTCTTCTATGTCGGGCACAGAGCACCAACAAGTCAGACAACTGTGATGAGCAGGTATTCAGCTGTGCGCGTGCATTCCTTGTCCCGTGATTGGCCAAAAAGCAGATGCCTTTCACCTTATTAAGGCATCGGTGCGACGTACAGTATGCTGATGACTCTTGGGTTACAGTAATGGGATTGAAAGAACTTCAGAGAACTTGTGGTTTCTCACAGTGGAATCATGTTATTGCCGTACGCACAGCGACTCACGTTTGCATCGTGTGGCAAAACCAGAATCAGCTGCAGTCATTGTGTCGGAGCTGTGCGCTGTACGAGCCAGTGACAAGTTAACGCTGGAGAGTGTGTTTGTGTGTTTGCAAGCGATTGTGTTATTTAACACCAGATATTGCTCATATATAGCACCCTGTGGGACAGTGTTTGAGCCGAAGGTTAGCACTGTGTGGCAGCCAAACGAGCGTTATCAGTCTCATTCTGTTGCTCTTCGAGGAAGCGAGGTGAATGACGACCTCTAACTACGATCTAAGCATCGTGTCCAAGCCACAAAAGGCTTTTGTAAATCCAGAATGGACTTGTCTGTGAGTCGGAGCTCAGCGTTTCAGGACCTGTGATTAGGGCTCTTATTGTACCTCCAAACCACATTCATGTTTTTCTTTTGCAGGTGTTGTGCTCGACATTCAGCGGAATTACGACGTGTCAGACAGCAGAATCGGCTTGCTGCAAACAGGTAAGCATCCTTTAATCTCATAATTACACGCGTGAAAAGAGTTCTCTCTCTCTGCGGCGACTGTGATTACTGTGTAACTCTGATCTTATTTAAAACGAATGGTCCAACCAAAGGCAGAGGCTCTTACTCCAATCTGTCACTCGAGCTCAGCCTCTGACAGCGGCAGTGTCAGCCTCCCTTTTCTCTTCTCACACATGAGCAACAAACCGGATTATTGACAGCACATTTACAGCAGTAAAGCTGCGTATTATGGAGGTAATTTACATAATCAACCCACTAATGGTTTTGTTCCTCTGCGTCTCTGTGCATCATCTGTGTGGGCAAGACAATCCAAGGAAATAGAATATCAGAAGGGCACACCTCCTGGAGTTTGTGATGGTTCAAAGTTACTGAAGCTGTTTACATTTTTCCACAGCAACACTGTATGACAAGCTGTGGCAGCAGCAAAGCAGCAGGCCAATAAAAAAGGGAATACAGTCAGGAGCCAGGCAGGCTTCTCCCCTGAGAGCACCCACAGAGTGTGACTCCTGCTCAGGGCAGGGCTTCCTGCTCCACACAGAGACTCACTGAATTCACCTTTTACAGAGAGATACTTTGCAAAGCCCTCTTATTGGAGGACAGGACCCCGTCTTGTCTCTGTGTGCTCTCAGACCCATTCAGACACCAACAGACTAACAAAGTGCCTTTGAGCTCAAGCAGACAGGACTGAGTGTGAGGGGCGGTAGAAAACAGCCCAGTGTTTTTAGGGTCGCGGTACGTGAAGGACAAAAATATCTCGAAGGAAAAAGAAATCTGTGTGACTCTTTTAGAGCTTTTTTAAGCTCAGCACATCACTTTACGATCTCATTTCAACCCAAACTGAGCCTCGTTTTTATTTTCTGTCAGCAAGTTTCTCCACATTATGTATTTGATCGTTTGTGTCTCGATGCTTGTTCTTTGGGTATTTTTCTCTACATATTTATTACTGTCAGAATCAGGAAGCCTTAGAAACATACGAGGGGAAGAACGGGACATTTTTTCGATCAGCAGGATTTCGTCCCATTTGAAAAACTGCATGTTTGTATGAACGCTTAACAAGAAACAGGAAACTGTGAAGGGCTTTGACTCTTAACTCTGCTTGTATTGGCTCACTGTGTGGATTATGCACACAGCCACACTGGCACAAACTCACACACACTTAAATAAACAGAGTATGCAAGTCTTCTAGTTGCATGCACAACTGATTTGCCCGCTGCACCGTCTTCAGTCTTTGAGAGGAACCCAGTCGGGCGCATGGCGAGGCTTCTGCGTGTTTGCTTTGTACGGTCATGGTTCTGACTCCGCTCGGCCCTTGATCCCCAAGGAACCTGTTTCTGACACGGACCTGGGGAATGGCGGGTGTCTGCGTGCAGACAAGGAGCCTAGGTGTGAAGAAGAGGCTTGGAGGATACGACATAATCGGGATGCTAGAAGGGAGGATCTTTACCTCAGCAGATACACATCACTAGCTCCATCCGTCTGCAGTGGGGTTGCATTTTGACATCACAGGTTCATGACATCCATCTTCCACAAAACCTCATGGAGTCAGTGGTTTAAGGTCCCCGGTTACTTTTCAGACATGAAGGTGACTTTACTATACAAATAAAGTTATTCTGATTATCGTGTTCATGGAAAGGAGAGCACGTCTGAAAGGAGTGTCAGTGTGTCTGTGTGTGTTTTATGGTTTGTCCCTTCCAGCGTCCCCCACCACCAGCCTCCTTCTCCGAGGGAACAGTTCCCACCTCTGTGAGCACCTGCAGGCCTGCTCTGTCCGCTCTCCTTCCTGCAGGCTTCGGTGCACCTGGGAATGCAAACTGCCAGTGTAGGTGTTTTATAGGAAGTGGGTGTATGCTCAGGCTTTCTCTCGCTCTGTGCTGCCAGGTCACCCTCAAACATTACAAAACATAACAGCGACCACACACTGCAGGGTCCAAGGCACACAATAGCACTGAGTCAGAATCACTTTTTGAATTTGAGAAACGACTCTTTGTTTTGGCTCTTAATAAGAACTACTGGAAGGAAAAATTCCCCATATCCAGACGGTCTTTTGGCTTTAGGAAACACTAGGCTGAGCACTAGAGGAGGCTTTTAAACCTGCTGCTGTGTTTCATGGTGTTACAACAACTTAACTCTTACCCCGCCCTACCCTCTACTACACGGGTGTCCAACTGCAGGCCTCGAGGGCCGGTGTCCTGCAGGTTTTAGACGTGTCCTTGATCCAACACAGCTGATTTAAATGGCTAAACGACCTCCTCAACGTGTCTTGAAGTTCTCCAGAGGCCTGGTAATGAACCAATCATTTGATTCAGGTGTGTTGACCCAGGGTGAGATCTAAAACCTGCAGGACACCGGCCCTCGAGGCCTGCAGTTCAACACCCCTGCTCTACTAGGACTAACCCACGAAGCCCTTTTGTGAACCGAGTGCTTTCGGTCCAGTTATTTTGTTCTGCTTATAGAACAAAATAACTGGTTGTGGATCAGAGGTTAAATGAGGAGGGTCTCCACTGGAAGAGCCTGGAAGCCATTGTAACGGTCGTCTACCTGCATCTTTATTGACATGTGCTGAGCTGTCAAAGCTCACGATGAAGCCTGCAGGGGAGGTCGTCTGTATCCTTTGGCAACATTAGTGCTTTCAAAATAACATAAGGTGACACGAGGTATGTGCTCATTTCTGTCATGCACGTGAGTGTGCACGCAAGCCTGAGGAGCTGAGGTCTCGGCTCTCGTCGTAACAGGATGAAGTGTCTGTCATGCTAGCGTAAAGGCGTGCCGTTTGAGCCTGAAGCTCCTCCCCCGTCCATCAGCGTGATGAGATGTCTCCTGAACACAGCGGGCCTGTCAGGGCGCAGGGACGTGGATGTGACAGGCCCTCGAGCAGCGAGTGACCCTCACACACATCTGTGAACAGGACCCTTCCCAAGGGTGTGGAGGGACGGGAGGTTAATGGAAGAGTGTAAGGGGAGCAGGGGTTCACCTGGATGGAATTACCTTTGGTGACGGGGAGTTTCAAACGCTTTTGTTAACTGCAGTGAGAAAGAAGAGCGCTCTTCCCTCTCGCTAACATGCCGTGCTTATTGTGTTCAGTGCTTTGAGGCCATTCAGAAAAAACAGACTTAATGGGTTGAATTTTGTCTCATAATGGATCCTGGCATCATAATCATCTTTAGTAGAACCAGAGATATTGGGGTCAGTCAGGCTGTGTGCACGCTGGGGGCGGCGGCTTAATAAGGAGCCGGCACTCAAAACAGCTCACAGACGGTCTGTGGCCTGTGTGTGGCTGCCCACCGCATCTGAAACACAACACCAGCACACACACACACACACACACACACACACACACACACACACACACACACACACACACACACACACACACACACAGTCCTGCAGTCTTTACATGGTGTCAGCCTGCCTGCAGAGAGTTGTTAGGAATGAGGCCACAGGTGCTGTGTGGGACTAATGGCCTGAGCTCCTCTATCACACATCACGACACACAGTTACACAAAGAAAAGTTTAATCACATCAATAGTAACCGCTATGCTGAAACAGCGACACAGTTTTTGTGTTTATACGCTGCTGTCTCCAATCCTTGGTTGGACCTGAGCTGCGGTCGAGTGTGTAAGTTGATTGCCAATGTCAATCAGAAATGTGTGAGCGCAGAGTTCCCTTCATGCGCTGGAAAGCGGAGCTGTCACTGCTTGATCAGCTGTTTCGGGCAGTGTCAGCTGCTTCTATTTTGTCTTTTGCCCTCGTTGGTATCCCCTGGTACCTCCTCTCTCACTCTCAGCACTTTGACAGCTGTTGTTGTCTTGTTGTTGGTCCCACTGGCACCTTATAGGAGTTAGGAGACATAAAGGGAAGGAGGGAGTAGAGAGAGCCGCTCTCCTCCCTTTAAGTAGCACAGTTTCATCTTCTCCACTATTGATTCCCAAAGCCAATAACGGCACTGCATTGGTGCTCAGCAGCCCTCTGCTGCTATGATGAGAATAGAACTACGACCTGATGATGTATGTGTGTGTGCGCGTGTGTGCGTGTGCGCGTGTGCGTGCGTGCGTGTGCGTGTGTGTGTGTGTGTCTTCATCTCGGGCTGTTTTTATAGGCCATGTCTCAGAGGAGGGCAGCTGCTGGGTGATGATTGGCACCCTGTTCCCGATCTCCTTCCCTTACACTTCCTGTCTTCCTGTGGCTGAACCAATAGCGCTGCTGAGTGACTGCAAATCCAATCAGGATTTCAGGGGGTCTAAACAGCCTCTTTTCATGTAAATGTCTAATGGCCCCTTTGTGTCAAGCACGGCTCACGCTGCGCCCTCAGAGAGAGCGTGGTGAGAAAGCTGCACGCACCTTTTTAAAAGAATAATCCGAGGACTGATTGGGCCTTTATGGCAACGAGATTCCGGCTGATATCCTTTCTTTCCTGCTTCTCTGAAAATGAAGACAAGATTGCTGCACCTTCACATCCAAGCAACATAAACAGATCAATTAAGACACACATGCACACTCCCCACACCGCAGCCTCTGAAGGTCAGAGCAAGGGCTGCTGCATGCTCCTTTCATCTGCTTTCATTTATTTAATGCAGACTATGTGTAATTTATTATATTTGATATTCCATTAATCCCAAACCAACAGCGACGTGCTTGAAACAAACGTAAACACTTGTCATTAAATTAGCTGCTCTCACAGTTGCTGCAGGAAAGACAAACTGCAGCGTTGAGCTGCTGGATGTCAGCTCGGTGCCAACAGCTTGTTTCCCTTAATGCTGCAGCCTGGGCACAAGTCTGCAGCATCACAGCAAGCACATCTGGATACTTTTTTTCTATCCTAAAAAATTTCAAGAAGCACCTTCCTGTATTCTCACCATATGTGTTTGTAATGTGTAAAAGATGATGTTCCACTGCACTCGGGCCAGCCAGCCGGGCCGGTATTTGTAGCTGTGTGATTCTTACCAGCTGCAGCTCGCACACTGAGCAGGTAGAAGAAAGACTTGATGCAGCAGCAGTGAAAACCTACCAGCCCTTAGCTGCAGTTAAAAGACTGAAAGAGTTTTTGGTTGGTGTTACAGCACAGCTGCACTTGATGGCAGCTTCTGTGGGTAGAGTATGAGCTGCTCAGATTGACAGGAACATTTCCCAGGCTTCATGTGGTATTTATCAGAGAGCTCTGGTAATCTGAGCCGAGGGATTTCTTGGAGAATTAGTGGTGATCAGAAATGTAAGGCATGCAGGAATGTTGGGGCTGCACATGAAGGAGGATCCAGCAGGCAGCAAAATGATGTTTGCGAGTGTCTGAGTTTCAGTCACACACGTTGGTGTCCTACTAAGTGATGTGTCACACCCTCCACAGGCAGGTCCATTAATCATTAGGGGAAGAACAACAAAGCTGCCACTCCTGCACACCTGATAGAAACACAGCACTGTGACGCCACAGTGTAATAAACACCAACGTGACTGAAGCTTAGTTTACACCACATTCCTCTCTGTTCAATAAATACATGCTCATAAGTTTTGGTCAGCATGATTCACCAGCAAAGCTATGATGTCATTTTAATCTCGGTGTTACTGTAATTGTTACATTTTTACTATTTTCCAGATGTAACAACACTGAAAGTCTTTCTTCCTGGACACGATGAATGTTCTTTCCTCAGAAATGCCCGTCACACATAACTGACCTTCAGCTACGTGTCTGTACGTCACTGTGTGATTGTACAAAACCTTTCTAAGCACAGTTTGAAATCAGGTGCTTTTATTGTGAAAGATTGACGGTGTTAAGAACAAGTTAAAGCAGAATGTGGTTTCGCTGCAGATGTAGTTGGTCGTGTTGTCAGACAATCATACGAGCTCCTGTGAGCAGAGGAAAAACTCCTTTTAACAGGAAGAAACCTCCGGCTCATCCAGGCTCATCTTGGGGTGAAAGCTGTGCGTCCGACTGCATCTGGTGCCAGTTACAGAGCAGTGGGCGTCCAGTATTGGGGACAGACTCGTTTATTTAGCCTCTGTCTGTGGCGTGTCTGTGAATGTGTCAGTGATTGTAGAGGAAAACCTCGACAGGAACTAGATTCCCATTTATGAGAAAGGTTAGATGTGTTTGGAGTGCCTGACATTTTCTGTGTGTGATGACATCTGTGGTATGCAGGGTTGGGTTACCTGTTTCCACATCAATACCAGTGCCTTCAACACAGTGTTTGAACTGGTAGGTCTCAGGGTAAGGATCATCGTGGCGTTATTTAAATCATTTTTTTGTCATCAGTGAGGTGAGTCATGGCGTGGTGATGCACAGCGAGGGCATCCTGTAAGTATTAATAGAAGGACTGTTGTCCTGTATTAGCTCCAGGGTGACATTTCTGACATTCCTCAGGATTAAAAGAAATGATGATTTAATCCAACGTGATAATAGAGATAGTGTGGTCTCATGCAAGAGCGAGAAGCTATTTTTAACAGCAGACGTTACTCGTGCATCGTTTGCTCTTCATACAAATACCTCCGGTTGCAGCAAGTGTTGTAATAATGAAAAGGGCAGCGGCACAAAGGTGGAGGAGAGTCAACAGAAACTGAAGAGGGGAGATGTATTTATGGAAGCTGCACTGAGCGCTGACACCTACACACACACCTCTCCACAGTGAACAGGTCACAGTGACACATGGCAGTTTTAAATGTGGCTGAATGACAACACCTAGCCTGAAGACATGTACAGACCTGCAGGTGTGCTTCTCCGGTTCCTCTAATTCCGTCTCTGGCAGCTGACAGACATTCAGATTCCTGAAACTGGTGTGCCTCAATTAGTTAGAGCGTCCTTACTGTCAGCTTCCACGGCTGCAGGGCTGACGCCTGGGAAACAGCTCATAAGCCCTAAAAGAGGAGATAAGTTTTAGAGTTATTGATCTGATCTGGCAGCGCGGTGGTTAGCACTGTCGCCTCGCAGCAAGACGGTAAATGGCCTGCATTTGTATAGCGCTTTTCTAGTCCCTAAGGACCCCAAAGCGCCTCACACAACCAGTCATCCACACATTCACACACAGGTGATGGCAGCTACATTGTAGTCACAGCCGCCCTGGGGCGCACTGACTGACTGTCGCACTGACAGAGGCGAGGCTGCCGGACACTGGCGCCGCCGGGCCCTCTGACCACCACCAGTAGGCAAACACGGGGTTAGTATCTGGCATGCAGCCAGGAGGCAGCCTGGGATCGAACCACCGACCTTCTGATTAGTGGCTGACCTGCTCTGCCACCTGAGCTACAGCCACCCCAAGACGGGTTCAATCCCACCATCAGGCCGGGTCTTTCTGTGTGGAGTGTTCTCCCCGTGTTTGTGTGGGTTCTCTCCGGGCACTCCGGCTTCCTCCCACAGTCATGTCATGACTGTGGGAGGAAGCCGGAGTTAGTGGGGATAGGTTAAGTGGAAATTGCCCGTGAGTGTGAATCTATGTGTTAGTCCTGCGACAGGCTGGCGACCTGTTTGGGGTGTACGCCGCCTCTCGCCCTAAGACAGCTGGGATAGGCTCCAGCGCGCCGCGACCCTGAAAAGGATACGTGGACGAGGCTGGAGGATACGATCTGGACTTTAGAGAGTTGCCAACAAAACAATGTAACAACTTTTAGTAATGTGACGTCTTATTGGTTTCTTTTTGTTCGGGTAAAGAGCCCAAATGTGACACCTTTCCCTGTGAAGCTTCTACTTGAGGTGCATTTTTAAAGAGTTTCACATTGAGGCACAGCAGAACAAAGAAACTCTGGGCCCTTTGATATCTGTATTTAAAAAAAGATTTTTATTTCCAAGCAAGAGCCATTCAATCCATGACAAATCCCATTTACTTGAAAAGTTAAATCTCGGCGCTAAAGGCTTACAGGGCGAGCTTGAAACGAGGAACGCTGTCTGCGTACATCTGCGTTAAACCCCCCAGTTTTTATCTTTTTGTCCCCTTCAGCTCCTTTAACGCCACTTTTTCCAGTGAAAGCTGCTGTCAATCACCCTCAGAATTAAAAAAAGCTAATCATCTCTTTGCAGTGGGAGACGCACCTTCAGTGGGTTTTTGTGGAAAAGGATCAAACAGGCTGCTGAGCACTTTGTGTCCCGCGGCCGGATTCAGGGGAATCTAGTGTGTCACAGGGCAGCGTTTCAGCTCAGTGAATATCAATCACAGACACACACTCCACATATGTGTGTCTGCATCGCCGCGATGCAGTATTCACAGTGGCATTGAATCGTAGGGAGTGAGTCATCCCTGGAGGTATTGTTCTGTTGGCCAATCAAAGCGATGGATGGATGTCCGGTGTTTAGAGTCTCCCTCTGTGCGGCATGCGAAGCAGGAAAATGTGTGTTGCAGGAGGTCGTGGTGCAGCTTGCTCAATTGTTTTCAGTTTCTGTTACTCTCAGCTTGACAGTAAATTTCCATTCCTGTCCTCTGAAACCCAGAAAACTCAAGACGGCTTCACACGAGTACGTTTCTACAAAGACTGGCTCCCAATCACCAGGAAACCTACTCTATAATATCCTGATGATGATGTAAGCAGAGCTTTTCCAGTTTACAGTGAAACAGTTTTAAATATGATGACATGAATGAGTCTTTGTGACGATGTTAGACTGAAACGCAGACTCGAGTGTGGCTGCTATTGTGTCTACTTTTAGACTTCTCACTCAGCCATTGTCTTCTCAAAGTGAAAGACGATGGTAACTTCCTCGCTTGAGAGACTGTGAGAAATACGCACGGCGTGTTATTTGAAGAACATCAGAGGAGGATTGGCACTCCTGCGTGATGCACGGGGCAAACTGAAGTCAGGGCTCGGTTTGCTTGGTTTGTGTTGTTTTGTTGCTTGTCTGCAGAAACGTTCCTCTCATTAGAGAAAACGTATCCGGTTACATCTTTTGTTTTTTATATAAAAAGTGAATGATAATGGAAAATAATAATTAATATATGGACTTCAGAGAGGTTTTAAACAGTTCTCAGCACGGTCCCTGCAGACCAGGCCGCACTGCTTCACACTGCTCACCATCACACACATTTATTCACAGCCCTCGCTGTTAATTCACTGTGTTGTAGTTTTCTAAACTCAGGTCGCCAGCCTGGCGTTTACAATGACTCGCAGCCGAAGAAGAAATAAAGTGTTTATTAGGATAATAGTGGGGAAATGTCCCGTAAGCCTAATGACAGAGGCACAGCTGATCCTATAGGACTCGTTTACGTTGTTTTGCAGTGTTCGGTTCACAGATAGATGTAATGTCTTCACTGTCAATGATCACAATTACGCCCCAGCAGTCATCACTGTAATTATCACCATCAATATGTCCAACAAATGCAGTAAACAGTGCTGCGAGTGCTGCCGGGTTGTACTGCTTATACGCGACATGTCTCTGTAGTCAGAGCTGCCCTGTGAGCGCGGTCCGCTGCGGTGGAAGCATCTATGGTGTGTCGGAGTCTTAGGCTTTCCTGCTGTGAGTTTGTCTTGTGTTTGGAGGTGGTTATGGAGATCGCACAAACATGTGGAGCTGCGATGTTACACTACTTTAAATCAAAGCGCGTTCGGCTCAGGAATGCTGGGCTTCTCAGGAGTGGGCAGCGAGGTTTATATGCTTCATATTCAAGAGTTTACTTTACGTCAATCAGGCTTTTCCTGTTATCATGCCCGACGGGGCCATTTAAGGTGCTTGACCACAAAATGAGATATAAGATATGAATAATTGCATTTTTCCTATTAAGGTTACATCTCTGCGTGTTTGCCTGAAGAGCTGCAGAGTTCTGGGAGGGACGTTGTTGTCTGTGGAGACTTATTGTTAGTGTTGGTTTGTCCGTCCTACAAGCTCTTGAAATAGACTGAAAGCATTTGTTTTCTTGTCACTTCTTACTAATCACGCCAAACACATCTGAGATTTAGTGCTTCAAACACGTACAGATAACAATAATGTCATTGTGATACCACAGTAAATGTCTGAGCATTTAACCGCGCTCTGTGCGACGTGTCATATTTAGGCCTGTTTGGGAGCGCCTGTAGCACGACTGTCGTACTCTTTTATACACAATCTTTGTAGTGATAAGGAATTTCCTGCAGCACCAAAGGTTGCACATGATATCAGTGTGAACCTGGTCTTCGGGGTCAGCATGTGTTCTTATGCCAGCCTGTAACTAATGTGTAACACTGACAAGAAAAGACTGTCGTGATCCTTATCAGGAGACATCTGTCATTGTAAACAAAGCTACATTATTAATATGTGAGTCTCTTTGAAGATCTGATGGATAAATAAGGTCAAAGAGAACAAGAACAAGATCTCCAGATCTGAATCTTCAGCAGGATTATCAGTGCTGACTCTGACTTCACTGAATTTAATAAGAGAACATGCAGAAAGCGTCTGAGTGTACCTTTGTTTTTCTTACAATAAACAACCTGACAACATCCCCTACGCCTCGTGTCAAGAAACAAAGTAATCCATTTGTAGCTGAAGTGTAACTGTTATTTATCATCTTATTATTTTCTTTCAGAGTTCAAACGGGTTCAGGAGAAAGCGCGTTCCTGGCAGGCGCGGCGTTCTCGCTCGGTTGGGCGCAGCCCTTCACGTCTCAAAACTAAAAACAGTATTTCACATATTTGTTCTGTTTTTGCCAAGTTTGGCACCGAGGCTGTTTTTTCTCCACAGCATCTTCTTAATTTTAACACCAAAGCTGACGTTACATCAAAGACTTTTGCACAAAGGATTTATGTGTCTCACTCTAAAAGCAAAAAGGCTGCGAGCAAACTGTTATTACCCGACTTAACTCACATGTGCTGGTACTGCTAAAAGGTGAAAATGAGCCGAGGAAAATAGCACAACTTATCAGCAAATTACATAAAATAAGATCTGCGGAGAGAGAGAGCCTGTGCGGTCCGGTTGATGACCTGAACTAAGTCAGCTGAAGATGTGAGGATGTGTTTGTAACAGCAAGAGTAATGATCTCTGTCCCCACGAGGAGCAGCTGCTGCTGGTTGATTATGGACCTGTCCCAACTTATCTCCAGTATGCACAGCAGAACCAGTGTGTGTGTGTGTGTGTGTGTGTGTGTGTGTGTGTGTGTGTGTGTGTGTGTGTGTGTGTGTGTGTGTGTGTGTGTGTGTGTGCTGTGGCTGCAGGGTGAGCTGGCAGAGCTCTTTTAGAGACCTGGACCTGCAGGGAGGAGTCATCAGAGTCATGACACAACAGGCCTGTGGTCGGTGATGGAGGCGACAGAGAGGGAAAGAAACCCGGGCGAGAAGAGGGAGAGTAGCGACGCTGAGAGGTGGAGATGTGAGGCACTCGTTAGGAACTCGCCCAGCTCCAGTAAAAACGTCATTAATATTAGTGAAATTAAATTAGAATTAGACTTTAGATCATTTCCCTGTCTCAGGTTAGATTGTTCTTCCCCAAAAATAACAGCAGAGTCGCACCGGACGAATGTTCACATGTAGATTTTCTATAAAGTGAGGACGCACTTTTCATTTACATAACACGCGTGTTAAGCTGTAACACCAATAACACGGCTCTTACTTTTAATCCCAAAAATTCATATTTCACATATGAACTTCATATATTCATATATGTTTTCAGTCAGATGTGGTGAACCTATCAGGATGCAGCTTCGCTACCTGCCCAGTTGTTGCATGTACATACCTGCAGCATCATTATGTAAAACCACAGCTTTTGCCTCAAAATAGGGTTTTTATCCTTTTGCTTTTTTTCTCCCGTTTATCAGACTACGATATCACATGTCCAAAACTACAGTTATGCTTTAATCTGATTACTGTCCCTCATCCCGCTGGCTGGCCTCAGCAGCTGTGGGACAGCGATGCCTGTATCTTATATAACACCCCCCTCCTCGCTTTCCTCTCTCAGCTCCTCTGAACGTTTATGCTGATGATGTGTCAAAACACTCCCGCCTGCCTCCCCATCTCCTCCCGCTGCTGTCAAGAGTAACATCGCTGCCCTTTCTCCTTCGCAAAGACACCAAACTCAGTTTGAAAGCTTTAAAAATTCTGCTGTGTTTGGGTTCGCCCGCCTCATAAATACTGACGAAGAGCCTGCAAGGGCTGAGCGGTCGTGCAGTCAGCAGTGGGGCAATTAGGGAAGCACATTTTGGAGCACAAAGTTTCCTTGTAAGAAATTAAGATGGAGGAATTATTTATGGCTGCACAGCCACCGAGCTTCTCAAGGGTCAGATATTGCTGTGAATTGTCCTACATCTGGTTAGTTCCCACTGTCATTCTTTCTTTTCTCCACAGCCTTTTTAATCGGTCTGAGCTCGTAACATTTGCCACATGTCATCCTGATTTTCTCTCCTTCAGGGCTACCTTATTTGACTACATCACAAACTGCGCTTCTCTGACCTGCTACGTTAGCTTAATGCAAGTTATCTCTGACATCTACCCACGTGTTATCGTATCTATGTGATATTCTCGTGAGGTGACGTGTAACAGGGGCGTGTCTCTGGCTGACTTCTATCAGACACTTGATCTGGACGGGTCTCGACTTAATCAGAGCTGAAGCAGTGTGACATAAAGCAGCAGTCCGCTCATGCAGTAAATGAGTATCGAAGTCAGTGACCGTCATTTTCTGTTTCTCTTCTCTTTCCGCAGTTTTCATCTGTAGCTTCATGGTGGCAGCTCCCATCTTTGGTTACCTGGGCGACCGCTTCAACAGAAAGGTCATCCTGAGCTGTGGCATTTTCTTCTGGTCCATTGTTACCCTGTTGAGCTCCTTCATCAGTAAAGAGGTACGGCTCTGAGAAACCACACAGCGCTCGCAGCACTGCAGCTCCACTGTCAGTGTGTTGGTTCCCCTCATAGACAAGGTTATTATTCTGTAATGATCTGGATACGCTCGAAGTTAAGGCAAGCAAAATGTAATGACATGCTTATTAAGTCAGATACCCGCTCTGCCTTTGTAGACATGCTCTGCCTGCGCCCTCTCTCTGGCTAGCAGCCAGCTAATGAAGGCCTCGCGCTTGTCTCGGTTACAATGGTTTGGAAGATAAAACTCATTTCGCTGATCTTTTACAAGCAGATTTAGACTGTGTGTCTCTAAGAACCTCTGTGTGCGAGGAGATGCCGGGTGCTTTAAACGGCCACATCATTCATTCGTGGAGGCCATAAAATGGGGGAAGGGGCGTCCCGCTGAGAGTCGACATCATATTAGAGTAAAAGGCTCGGCTCACGGACGTCTGCGTGGGGGCGTCGACGGGCTCGTGGTGCCTTCTTGACTGTTGTAATGAAAATCTGACAAAGTGACTGAAATATGTGCCTTCAAAGCTGTGTTAGTCAAATTTATGGAGCATGCAGAGCATCGTCACGCTGCAGTGTCTCCAGCAAGTAAACCGCGAGCGGAGCGACAGCTCGGCTCAGGTCTCAGGAGCCTGTCCTCTGTCCTCTGTCCTCTGTCCTCTGTCCTCTGTCCTCGACTCGACTGCTGCGCCTAAGCAGCAAATACATCGAGGCCACTTATAGATAAGTTGAAGTTAAGGAGCTCTGACGAATCCCACAAAGGCCGCTGATGGCTCACGTCCTTTGTCTCCAACTGTGACTCCACCCTTAAGACATGTTCCTGAGCGTGCCGATCAAACGAGACATGATGGCTGTTATATAATAGCTGTGGCACTGTCACCAGGAGAGATGAAAGACACGACACACAATGAAATGCTAACGAGTGCTTACAACAGACTCCTGTCGTGATGCATTTGAGGCGCTCTGGGGCGTTTGGAAGGACTCGCAGGAGATGCAGGATGCAGATCTTACATAAGAGAAATTCACCACAAAGTGAAACTTCATACTTTTTCCTCATGACCATAAGATTATGTCATAAAGTGATCACTTGTGCTTCTTTATTTTAACATGTTGAAGCATATTACTCGCTGCTCCTTACTATACGCCAGAAAGACAGCACATTGTGCTGCAGCTTGTCTGCCTCTGGTAGGCTTTATATGTTATATTTCCAGGACTGTCCCTGTTTATACCTTAGTTTAGTAGAAAGCATCGCTCAGCTCACTCAGCGTCACCTCGTTTGTGTCGAGGGTGTGAGACGAGGACATCGAGATCTTTTGTTGGACCAACTCCACAGGTTGATGATCCTTTTTTTGTTTATAGTTTTATGACGGTATCATCTTTATAATGGTGTTGTTGCGTGACTGCTCTTCAGTGAATAGCCAGTCTGCATGACTCAGACACAAGCAGGTAAAAGTCCACTTGGAGTTTACTCCAAACAGGAAAACTTTCAAATCAAGCAGAAAGAGAAAAGAAAGGTGGCGGCAAGTTCCAGGTTAGCAGGGGTTAAAAAACAAGAACATCTATGAATAACTGGAAAGCTCTGGCAACAGCACAAAGACAATCAGGCAAGGAACGGTCTTTGTTCCCACAGTACATGTCATGAGGGCACTCACAAAGGGAGTGAAGTGCAGATGAGCAGAGGGAAAAATCATGTGATGCGACTGGTGGGAAAGCAGGAAAGGTGGGAGTGGCTTAGTTAGAAATGACAGAAGAGTTAGAAGCAAGGACGCACACAGAATACAGCACTAATGAATAAAATTCAATTCAATTTTATTTATATAGCGCCAAATCACAACATAAGTCGCCTCAAGGCGCTTCATAGGTACAGAGAAAAACCCAACAATCATATGACCCCCTGTGAGCAAGCACTTTGGCAACAGTGGGAAGGAAAAACTCCCTTTTAACAGGAAGAAACCTCAGACAGAACCAGGCTCAGGGAGGGGCGGGGCCATCTGCTGCGATTGGTTGGGGTGAGCGAAGGAAGACAGGATAAAGACATGCTGTGGAAGAGAGACAGAGGTTAATAACAGATATGATTCAGTGCAGAGAGGTCTGTTAATACATAAAACACACGTACACCGTCTGTCAGCAGGCACGGCACCGTTAATGATAACTAATGACTAAATGCACCTGTAGGCCACCTGATCCAGCTCCAACTATAAGCTTTACCAAAAAGGAAAGTTTTTAATCTTAAAAGCAGAGCAGGTGTCTGTCTCCCAGTCCAAACTGGTAGTCCTGGTTCCACAGACCTCCCATTCTACCTTTAATATAACCAAAGAAGCGAGTAGATGTGGACGTAAATGATAAAAGTTTCCTTCAAAGTACCTCTTTGGACTTGCTAAAGTGTCAGGACCAGTGACAAGTGCCTGAACTGGTGTCCTGTAGATAAATATCAGACTGTGCTTTAATAAAGTAACAACACACAGTTTCTCAAACGTACTAGTTGAAAACAGCTGATTGTGAGCTCATCGTATGTCAGTGAACATGGGAAACTAACCCCGCCATGTCAGCATGCTGATATTTGTCTTTAACTCATTCAAAAGTCGGGGAAAGGTTTCGATCATCTCAAACTTCTCTTTCGTGTCTTTGTAGTCTTCAGACGTTTTCCAAACCACATTTTTGTGGTGCTTCTTTGGCAGCGTTGCTTCTTTGTCATTGCTAGTAGAGTTTCTGTTCCAGTGACCACAAACACAGGAAGAGTGCCTGTCATCATCCCACCAAACGGCCATTAAAGGAAAAAAATAGTCTGTCTGTAAATCATTTCAAACAATGTGACAAACATAACTATATACACAGCAGTAAACACTTGCATGGGCTCATAGTCTCAAGCAATATAATAATGCAAAACTATGTGCTGAAAAAACAGTAAACACATCTTTGGCGTCTTCACTGGTATAAACAGCTCCTAATTACGTCTTTATGAAGGACACTGCTTATCGGGCTGTAACAGCCCAGAGCCGCGTTACGAGTGGAAATAAAAAGATCTTTGCATATAAGAGCAGCTGACTGGATTGGAAGTCTTTACTGTAAATGTCTCGTTGTGGCCAGATCACAGGTCAGATTACTGACCCGTGTTTGTCATTTGTCTCCTGTGTGGGGATCCCGATTTCTTTGCAGCTTTACAAGCAAGCCGGTCGTCCAGATGTAGTGAGTAGTGGTTGCCGTGGAAACAGTTAGCGATCAGCTGCCTGCACAGGTGCCTCAATGAGAAAGATGCTCCTATTAAGGCCTTTTAAGTTTGTCTCTTCATCCCTTCATACCGCGCAGATTAAACACATAAAATCTTACTGCTGTTATATTTCCATTAACTGATAATATAATACATAACATTCAAAGTCAATAACTAATCTGTGCTCAGCACCAGTACAGCAGCATGATGGGCATAGATGCAGACTATGCTAACATATGCAGAAAGAAGAATTATAAAAGACTTTTATTCTGAAAATCCATGTTTTTTGGTGCTCATACAAGAGCTCATGAAGCCACTGAATATTTTGCGACAATGATAATATACTTAACTGATGGACTACACCTATAAAGACCGACTACATGGTGTTTCATTGTATTTTATATTTACCTGGTGTAAAGTAGGAACTCAATAATGGTTAAACAGAATTACCATGTTTGATGCTCTGATGTCTCGGAGGATGACCCACTGATCCTCCACTGTATGTTCACAAGCTCAGCGATGCTGAATCAGCACGGATGTAAATACTAAGTGATTAAATGTTGTGATTGTAACACAAGGATACGCAGATTAGCTTCTTCCTCCTCTCCACAGTACTTCTGGCTGTTTGTGCTCTCCAGAGGACTCGTGGGCATCGGAGAATCCAGCTACTCCTCCATCTCTCCCACCATCATAGGAGACCTCTTTACTAGTAACACCCGCACCATGATGCTCTCTGTCTTCTACCTGGCCATCCCCCTGGGAAGGTAAGATGCAGACAGGGCCTGGGTTGTTGAAGCTGATGAGCTATTTTGGGAGCTGAATGTTCATGAAACGACACCTCAGTGATGACCATGAACGTTTTCATCCTTTCATCTCTCCTAGCCCGTCCTTCAGATGTTAAATCCAAAGGAACTACAGAGCTGTCATATAGATAATTGAACTTTTCCTCACATTGGGAAGGTCACGCTTATGTTTGTTTTTTTTAAATTGAACCTTTGCAGAAAAATACTTTCAGTTGGCTCTGTGAAGCTTAAAGCAGGGTTGGAGCTGTGACATGGAGATTTGTGAGTAGGAGGTATTATTAAGCTCGAGTCTCTAGGCTCTGCAATTCATTTAAGCAGATAAAGAAGCTCAGGGAGAAAACAAACAGAGCCAAGAAATAAAAGACCAATGTACCTGCGATGCTCACTTTAGAGACGTCCCATTCGCCCGAGCTGTCGCAGGCTGTGCTGTTCTCCATCGTTTGCATGCTGGAAGCGCTGCGTAGTCTGCAACGCTCTGAACATGAGCGTTATTTGACATTTCTGTCATTATATCCAGGCTGGAGACAGACGAGCAAAGGGAAGCCTAATCTGCCCTTTGAGTGCTTGTGTTATGACTCGCCAGAGTTGTTTGGGTCACGGTAAACTGCCCAGCAACAATGACAATGGGAGGTGAAAGAGGGAGCCTCGGCGTGGCGCGTCAAACATCCTATCCACTCTCCCGCTTGTTTGTCTTTACTGACGCTGCGGTGACCATTTTCAGGAAATGACCCAGGAATTAGACTGGATTCATAGGAAACGGCTTCCCCTGCCCTTCATCCTTTGTTTGTTTGTTTTTTCAAACCTTTTTGAAACCGGCCCCACAGATATGTTTCTGGGTCTCGCTGCCGTTTGAGTCGGTCTGTTTTTCATGCTCAGGTTTTATTGTTGTGTCGAACTTTCCAAACGCTCTCTGATAAGATTAGCTGTTAGTCACTCACTGGAAATATCATATGCTGTCTGAGCACGTTTATGCTGCTCTGTTATTTTTGGAAGACTAGCCGACGACGGCAGACTGTTTCCACCTTCACTGTGCGTGTGTATAAAACCAGCTAAACATGTTTTGTCTCTTTTAGCAGCAAGTGCTGAAAACAAAGTTGTTGCGCTCAATTGATCCTCTCGCTAGTGTTGCAATTTATTATTCTGATGGGAAACAGCATGTGGGGAGAGACTCTGCACATGCAGATAACTCAGAAATCACAAAGGCTGACTGGCTTTCTTCACTTTTCCAGTCAAGAGTTTAAACAAACTGTGAGTAGAAGCCGCGCAAAGTGTTGGACGCCAGGCTCGGGGCCAATGTGTCACTGCTATCTGGGGCAGAGTGTCTGTCCGTGGAAGCCATGAGCTCCGTCAAGCTGTGATCGTGTTTAGTGTCAGGCAAGACTTAAAGGCCTTAACGCACCAGACGCGTTTATATTGTGTGTTAACATGTTTTCAGATTTAACGCCGTCATTTTTCAGATTGTTTCGATTCGGAGGATTTTTTGCATGATCTGACCAATCAGACTGCTGCATTTGGAAACAAGTGCGATCATAGCGTTTGAATATGCAGCGATATGAAAGTGTAAAGGTAATCAGATTCCTCTGCGCCCTCACACGTGACTCCATCTCTGCCAGTAAGAGCTCAAACTGCCCCGCTGACGTCGGTACCAAAGTGATGGTGGATCAAGGAGAACCTCTTCTTTACAAACATCACTATCACTTGATGTCGAGTCCACTTTTGTTGTGTCTATAGGTTAAATGACAAATTTGCATCTGAGAGATTCAGAATGTTGTGTACAAAGTTTACAGTTAGCCACCGTTTAGTTAGTTCGCCCATTTTAACTCCATTTTTCCAGGTAACGTTCCCGTAATGCAGCGTCATAAACGTGTGACAAACAAAGAAAACTTAATTTAGAGACGTGTCTCAGTGATGATCGTCAGCGACGTTTTCCATCCAAGCCACTTTACAGTCTTCAGTTTTAGTGGCAGAGATCAGTGTAGGTCAAAAGTGCTCAAAGCCTCTGAAAGTTAACGATTCATGTTATTGTCACACTCGTCGGGTTTTCTGTTGACATTTGATGAGTATGGTCATGCTGGATAAACTGGCATCAGGGGTGTAAAGCAGCGTCTTTTCTGACAGTTTCATCATTACTGGCAGTTACGTCATCGCCTACAAGCTCAGCAGCTTTGTATTTACTAATCCCCAGGTGCCCAGTTATCAATCTGAATCCTTTTTGTCCTTGAAACGCTGATGCCACGCCGATCTCACCCGATCTGATCCAGCGACAGTTCCCTCAAACGTTTCACTGCAGCGTTCATTCGTTAAGCACAAAACACCATTTTTTTAGCAAAAGCAGTGAAATTACTGTGAGAGTAAAGCCCGCGGCCAGAAGACAACACTGGCTCTGTGTCCTCACATTAGTTACTTTACACCTGCGTTTAGTGGCTGCTCGCACAAATCACCCACGCAGAGACCAAACAGATTCCGGTGCTTTGATCAGTAACACGTCATTAGTTCCCAAACACTCAGCAGCTATAATCAGACTACAAACAGGATGTGTAGTAGTGTGGGCTTCAGCTTCAGTGATGGAAATGACAGACTCAGCTGACGCATGTCACTGAGTCACAACTGACTGACCACTTCACTAATTACACATAATTCCAGTGATTGTTTGTCGAAGCGGCCACTGATCAGAGGAAGAAGAGCGATCCGAACAGGTACCATGGGCGGGGCATTTGAGCATTTCAGCAACTGCTTTTATATATTTTTATATATTTTTATATATTTTTATATATATATATATATATATATATAAACACCCAGCACGCCCCTGCGGGCGGTTTATCCTTCAAGCTCGGGTCCTCTACCAGAGGCCTGGGAGCTTGAGGGTCCTGCGCAGTATCTTAGCTGTTCCCAGGACTGCGCTCTTCTGGACAGAGATCTCCGATGTTGTTCCCGGGATCTGCTGGAGCCACTCGCCTAGCTTGGGAGTCACCGCACCTAGTGCTCCGATTACCACGGGGACCACCGTTACCTTCACCCTCCACATCCTCTCGAGCTCTTCTCTGAGCCCTTGGTATTTCTCCAGCTTCTCGTGTTCCTTCTTCCTGATATTGCTGTCATTTGGAACCGCTACATCGATCACTACGGCCGTCTTCTTCTGTTTGTCTACCACCACTATGTCCGGTTGGTTAGCCACCACCATTTTGTCCGTCTGTATCTGGAAGTCCCACAGGATCTTAGCTCGGTCATTCTCCACCACCCTTGGGGGCATCTCCCATTTTGACCTCGGGACTTCCAGGTTATACTCGGCACAGATGTTCCTGTACACTATGCCGGCCACTTGGTTATGGCGTTCCATGTATGCCTTGCCTGCTAGCATCTTGCACCCTGCTGTTATGTGCTGGATTGTCTCTGGGGCATCTTTACACAGCCTGCACCTGGGGTCTTGCCTGGTGTGATAGACCCCAGCCTCTATGGATCTTGTGCTCAGAGCTTGTTCTTGTGCTGCCATGATTAGTGCCTCTGTGCTGTCTTTCAGTCCAGCTTTGTCCAGCCACTGGTAGGATTTCTGGATATCAGCCACCTCCTCTATCTGCCGGTGGTACATACCGTGCATGGGCCTGTCCTTCCATGATGGTTCCTCGTCTCCCTCCTCTTTCTTGGGTTTCTGCTGCCTGAGGTATTCACTGAGCACTCGGTCAGTTGGGGCCATATATATATATATATATATATATATATATATATATATATATATATATATGTATATCTTTCACACAAAGTCTGAAAGAGGAACAACAACAACAGGTCTGTGGGCACAAATGCACTGATGAGGCCAGAGACCGCGGCAGAATGGCCACAAGCTGAGAGAAGAGCAACATTACCTCAGATGAATGAAGCAGCTCAGGACCTGTTCTGTTTAGTAACACAGCAATAGGCTCGATTTACTCAGAAACACTAGAAAAACCCGGCCTGTGTATTGAAGTGTTGCAGATTCAGTGTCTCACCTACACACTGCAGGATCATTTTAAGAACGATTGCTCGATGAGATCGTTGTACCCAAACAACCTTTGCAGACGTGCACATCACATCATGAGTGTGCTGCAGGGAGAATGACGCCATTATGCTGTTATGTGAAGATGGACCCAAATGTTTCTGTGATTCGGTAAACTTGAGCAGAGCAGGCTGACAGTAAAATGCTGTATATGTTGTGTTTTGATGCATAACCTGTTTGTCCCTCTGCAGCGGGCTGGGCTACATCCTGGGCTCCAGCGCCAAGGAGGCTGCAGGAGACTGGCACTGGGCACTGAGGGTAAGAGCGTCAGCATCATGTGGGGTGGTGGGAGGGGGCACTGGCTCAGACGTTTGGGGAACAGAGGCTCAAATCCTCCTTAGCTCAGCCTTCAGCTTCCTGCAGAAGCCTTTCTAAAACCATCTTCTTCCATTACACGTTCACACCAAAAAAACATTTGCTGCATAGGTTCTGATCGGCTTCAGCAGCAGGAACGTGGATTTCTAATAAACACGCTGCAGTCGCTGTAAACATTTAAGTAACATTTTGCTCATGAAGGCCATTTCTGCTGAACGAGGATAAATGGCAGCTCTGGGAGGTCTTTGTCACTACAGGAGATTAAGGAAATACAACATTTGGTTTGGCCATTGTGTCACTGTTGCACGTCTCGGGTGCATCCGCAGGTACGAGCTGTGTTGTGTCAAACAAATGTCTCCTGACGTCACACCGTAAAGCAAAGCGACAGAGATGATGTCAGAGCCCGATTCAGCAGCTGATGCAAAGATGCTGTTTATAGAGAGCAAGAATCACCCGCAGGAAATGAGCTGCAACAGGCGCCGCAGGCATTAAACGTCTTTGTAGGGCAGCGATGGAGCAATGAGCCGGGCATGGCGCTACAGCTGTGACTAAGTACTGTTGGGCAAATACCCTAAAGGTGCTCTGACGAATTAACCTGGATCTCGTTTGATAAAAGGCTCATTTCTGCTCCCGAGAGAAATCTATCTGCAGAAACCTGCTGATGGGATATTGAAAAAACTCATTAATAGACTGTTTTGTGCTGCAGCAGGAGAAAGGTGCTCTATTAGGAGCATAAAGCCAAAGCTGAGACCAAATGTTTGGAGGTGAACCTCAATGAAGCCGCCCGGCCTCAAAGGAGGGGACCAGCGAGAACCCCAGCAGGGCTCCTCGCGAACCGCTAACTTCAGGCCCATCCTTGGAACGAAGTATGACCTCACCCTTCTTATGAAGTGACTGGAACACATGAAACTTTCTCGCCATGGAAGAGATTCCTGGACACGGACAGCTCGCTTGGCAGGAAGTTCATTTCTTCCTCGCCGTGGCGGAGCTTTAAAATAAAAACAAAGAGCAGGCTGGCTTGTTCCAAAGCAGCCACAATGACATTCCAATAAAACAATCTCAAAGCCAATTAATCACCGGTGTGGCATGCAGGGAAAACAAATAACAAGACATAAAACGGGTTCTTTGCAGCGGCATCCTGCTTGAAGGGAAAAACACTGCAGCGCTTCCGTTTGTTTTTGCCCAGCGTGTTCCAGCTAGCTTCCTGAAAATATGGATGGGATGAAGCAACAAAGGAGGTCCAGCAGGAGAGGGCAGTAGCTCATTTATTTGATAGCCCACCACCCATACAGGAAGCGTCTAATGGGCCCTGTGGGAGTCGAGGTTAAAGGTCACAGCCCCTTTGAGTTTTAGAATAATTCTGAAGGAACATAAGTGCCAAAAAACCTGATATTTGTTTCCCCTTCAGTGAGACCAGCTCCAGCTTCCATTAGGCCGCCTCGCTCTGAGACACGTTATAAGATTTCGATGTAGACGGCGGCGCACGGCGGCGTAATCCTCACACTTCTGAGAGCGCAGCCACATTATTAACTGCATTATGAGCCACGGCAGACACAGAATTATTCCCCCAGTGAAAAACTCCAAAGGACAAACACAGACGCACACATCCTCACACAGACACACACAGACACACACAGACACACGTTTCACAGCAGCGCAGTACTTATGCATATAAATGGGCTTTTATGAGCATCAAAATATAACGGGATGAATTTCCCCTGACATACGAAATTGGTTTTGCTTTTGTGAGCAATTTGTATCACTCAAACGAACCCCCTCGAACGCAGCCCATCCTGCCTTTTGTCTTCGTCTCCGCCACAAAGTCGCACACAGGTACAAACACGCTGCCACGCAGCCCATGAAAGATGATGGTGACTATAGCAGCAGATGGGCACTTTATGAGGTTTTCACCTCGGTGAAACCTCACAAAGCAAAAACAAAAAAAGCTTTTTTAGGCTCTTTTGTGCTTGTACCCACAGCCAGGCCCACACCCACACATGCACACACATGCACACCCACACAGTGAGTGTCAGGCGTAACGCAGACGCCGTCCATTCAGACTGGAAACAGCGTTCTTTGTCTCCTGTTTTAACTCTTCTATTGCTGTTTGTTAGCATGATGTGTCTGAACTCTGATGCTGATTGATTCTCGTCCCTTTAGGTTTCCCCAGTTTTAGGCATCACTGCAAGCGTTCTCATCCTGCTCCTTGTCCCTGACCCAAAGAGAGGGAGCGCCGATCAGCTGGGAGGTCGCATCAGGAGCCGCACCTCCTGGTTGTGTGACATGAAAGCGCTCGCCAAGAAGTAAGGCTCACTTTCAGACAGCACATTTTGGGAAATCGTTTATGAGTTCAGTGTTCAGGGGGATTTATGGATAGATTTAGAGTTTTGGATATAAGTCGAGCTGCAAGGTCCCAACAGTCCTAAATGATCTCATCCTAGATCATCTGCCCCTCCGATCATCCTCCGTCTAAAGCTGTCGTCTCAGTTTCCCTACATGTCCACCCTGTCTTTGCTTCCCTCTGGTTTGCTCACAGCTGATATTAAATAAGGAAAATAGCAGAATTGTCTGTTTTTAGCTTTCTAAGTGTGAGAACATGCTTCTTTACATTCAACTACATCCTTCATCAGTACGTTTAAATTGTTGGATGGACAAACAAAAGCATTACACACGTCTTCATTATGTAACCATGGCTGAAATGGAAATGCCAACAGGAGCATTCACTGTCCTCCTGCCCTTCTGCTGAACAGCACATGGAGATATCATCTGAATTTCA
Organism: Maylandia zebra; assembly: GCF_041146795.1. Classification (NCBI taxonomy): domain Eukaryota; kingdom Metazoa; phylum Chordata; class Actinopteri; order Cichliformes; family Cichlidae; genus Maylandia; species Maylandia zebra. The sequence continues at coordinate 1,065,040 of NC_135176.1, read as the reverse complement.
GGAGCAGACCACCTCCGGCCTCAGGCTGTAGAAGCCCCCCCTTCACCAATACCTGCTGTTCTCATTTTCATGCCCCCCCGTTTTCTCTCGCTCCTCTCCTCTCCTCTCCTCTCGTCCTTTCCTTCATTCACTCCTCGTTAGTACATAGGATCTGTCCGGCCCGGGAGGCGTCACCAGTCCCCTTCGAGGCCTTCCCCAAACCGCAGCACCAGTTCGTACTCCCTCATCGCCCATCGTTACAAAGGATGTGGTCCCAGCCGGTGAAACACTGTAGCTTTGTTGTGTTGGACCCGTGGGCTGGGTTTCTTTATAGAGATGTTGGACATTTTTAGCCGTTTGGATTTATTCTTCACTTCGGTGGCTTTGAGCTGCAGCACCTGCTGTTTCAGCTGCTTTAACTCTGTGCAACCATCAGCTTGCAGTTCTGGTCAGATAAGAAAGAGTCAGCGAGATGTTTGACACGATGTGATTATCCTCACGATCTTTCTGTGTCTTTGTTGCCAGTCGGAGCTACGTGTTCTCCTCCTTGGCTTCGGCAGCGGTCTCCTTTGCCACGGGTGCGTTTGGTATATGGATTCCTGGCTACCTGTTTAGAGCCCGGGTGGTGCAGAAGACGGCAGAGGCTTGCACAAAAGAGATTTGCAGTAGCACGGACAGGTGAGAGGCTCATGACTCGACGGAGGGGGTGGATTTCTGTTTCCTTGTAAAGGGCAGGACTCCAGCACCGTTTAAGGATCAGAGATAGAAAGTAAAACTATTTGAGTTTCCTCCAAAGGATGCATGAGGAGGAGCGTGTGACACACCCCACTGTGAGCAGCTGATTGTAGCTTTTTTTACAGTGCGCCATTCTTCTGCGACCTTGATCGCAGTGTTTCACGCTGTAAAACCTGCTCGTCTAAATCTGCGTTATTTCCCACAGCATGGTGTTCGGGGCCATCACATGTGTGACGGGGCTGTTAGGCGTGGTCATCGGGGCTCTCACCACACGCCTGTGTCGCCAGAAGACAGAACGAGCCGACCCTCTGGTGTGCGCCGTCAGCATGCTGGGCTCGGCCATCTTCATCTGCCTCATCTTCGTGGTGGCCAAGAAGAGCATCATTGGAGCTTACGTAAGGCTCGTTCCCTGGAGCTGTCGCACAGACGGCGTTGTGCCTGCAGTGGATCAAGTTTAAGTAAAGAGCTGTGCCAGGTTTGGGGATGTTGGAAAAGCATTCTTCATTTTCAAGGATGAGGCGATATTAGCGTGTCAGTTATGATTCGTTCTAGAAGCTGACAGTCAAATGAGACGGAGAAGCTGTCGGGTGGGAGCAGAGCAGTGAATGGGTGTAGCTGATCATACTGATCGTAATAACAGGTGAGCCTGATCGGGCCTCCACACTCACTAATCGTAGGCAAACAGCATGGAGCCAGTGGACCTAATTACCTCGTGCAGCAGGAAAGGCTGTTTTTGAAACAATGTCGGACTTATCAAGCACAGATTTCTCGCTCTTATCAGTGACAAAGGAATAGGAAGGGACTCTCAACAAGTTGGCCTGCAGTGGCAGAAACGTGGCAGTCCCATGCGTGTAAGGAAACTTAACAAACAGGCTTCCATATCCTAAAAAATGTGACCTCGGCTTTCCCTGGAAAGTCCGGCTTCGTATTGGATTTTACAACTGTGAGCATTTTTTTAAACCGAGTGACGATTCGAGTGACACGTTTGATCCTGGTATGAGGAACAAATCCCTCTGAGCTGCTGTCAGGAAGAAGAAATCAAACATGCAGAGCTCCCACTGTCCACGAGCAAACAACCAAAAGCTGATTTATTTAAGCAGCAATATGTTAAGTTAAGTGTCATTTATATGAATTAAGTGAGTAGCCCACAGGTAGCACGCCAAACAAAGTAGGTCCCAGGTGACAGATGATTACTGCTGCGAATAATGATTTCGATGTAATGAAGTAAGATTTGTTTGAACTTCTTCCAGGTCAAAGGCGCACATTTATCAGGTGTCAGGCAGCAGCATGACTCAGCCAATTAGAGCCGAGGAGCAGAAGTTTCCATATTAATTACACCATTACAGATCTGTCCAACTCAATTTTATACAGTTGCTCTATTACAGAAACCGGCTTTAGCTTTGCTAATGACTGAAGTGACGCCTGGTATCGCTCCGAGTGTCAGATGGTAACAGTGCAGGTTGAACGCTGTCTCGGGTCCAACGACAGAGGTTTGGGTTTTTACCAGGCAGCAACAGTAGCAGTCCTCACTACGAGGTCATAATTTCAAACACATGATGTCACTGCTTTTAGCCAGCTTCAGTCTACTGTACAGTATTAAATCATCTTACAGTACAGCAGCGCGTGTAAGTGATCGGCTCAAGTTTCATGGCAAAGCGCTGACAGATGTGTCACATTATAAGGCGTGACACGGCTGCGGCGGGCGGCGCTGCTCTGTCGAGGCCGTCTGACCTCTCGCAGCTGTTGTCTCGTCAGCGCACAGCCGTGCGTCTCTCTTCTAAGAGGCGACGTGTTGGCAGCTTTCAGAGCGGACCTGTCTGCTGTGACCTCTCTGTACTGTAGGTCTGAAACAGCAGCACAAGTTTTATTCCCCGGCAGGAAACACATCAGCCGGCTGTGAGGAGCCGTGTTGGACCCTCGGTGCTGTTCACCAGCAGCCCGAGTGTTCCTGTCTTACTTCAAGTTTTCTCCTCCACCTGTATGGTTGTGGTTTTCCACACTGAGCTTCAACAACAATCCTTATCATCCGGTGCTGCTCTTCAGCTCGTGGGCTACACGCTCGGCGTTTTTAAACCACCGCAGCAAAGCATTTCTCTGAGTGTTCCCACACGGAGTTAACGATCTCTTTCTTTCTTTAGGTTTGTATCTTTATTGGAGAGACGCTGCTTTTCCTCAACTGGGCCATAACAGCAGACATCTTAATGGTAAGTATTGAGAAACCAGTACTTCTCCTCTGGGTCACTGGAAGTTCCAGCGACAAACTTTACCAATGGGGTCGTCAGATTAGATGCAGGTTTGGAAATGTGCGAGCGGCCGACAGTTCGGGCGGGGCTGATAATTGCTGCCTCGACTGAGGCTGAGTCATTCCCGCTGGTGAAAACAAACACAGGGGAGGTTTTTCTCTGATGTGTGTTTTAGTGTCTAAAAGTTCAAACCAGCCAAATGAAATTGGGTTTCCGCTGAGCTGGGTGAACGAAGCAGCGCCTGGGTTTGTGTTGGTGGTGACTGTGTGGAGACGCACCACTGTGGACAACCCAGGTGTGCCTGGGCTGGGTTTTCCAGTTACTTTGTGCAATCTGCTGCATTTTTCAGCCTTTGTTTCTTTATGTGTTTTTGCAGTTTGTTGTTATACCCACGCGGAGAGCAACAGCTGTCGCGTTCCAGAGCTTCACCTCTCATCTCCTGGGCGATGCAGGAAGTCCGTACCTGATAGGCCTGGTAAGACTCTCCCAACACAACACTGTGTGATGATCCGGGTGTGAAGAGGGAATGTGTTTACGGTTTAACCAGTGTTGTGAGTCTAGACAGTACTGCTGCAACACAAACGATGTTCAGCTCTCGCTTTAAGTAGGACGGTGCAAAGTGGAGCTTTTAGCTCACGTCTCAGGAGAGCTGTGATTTCACCGCTGCTCTTCAGGCTGTCGGTGGCTTTCTCTAGTAAACCTCGTGGCTCCCAGAAGGGGCCTCTGTTACTGTATTCAACTGGTCAGGAGACGAAAATGGCTCTTACCGCCACGCTGGGCCCCTCGAGGTCACAAGCAGCCCCCTGCCCCACATCCCACCCTTCAAACTGCAAGTATACAACCAAAGAACAGCATTTAGGGGCCCGAGTGGAAGTGCTGCTTGCTATTCAGTCAAGTGTGAAACAGGATTCACTTCAGACTGTCGAGTGAAATTCTTCACGTTTCAGCCTGAGATTAAACGATGTTAAATAGTAACTCACAGAGGCACACGGTGTGCGCTCGTGTTCAGCGTACACGGAGCGTGAACAACAGTGATGGCCGTAGAGCGTGTCACAATCTATGCACACGCTTGACTTTATCATAACCGCCTTTGTGTTGTATTGTTGTGCCCTGGCTCACAGCCTGGCTTAGCTACATTAACCAAAGCAGTGGAAGTGTTTGATTAGTGAATCAAACTGGCCCGACAGGCTCACGCAGACGCAGGTGTCTGCAGAGCTGCAGACCGCAGTGCTTTCTTCCCTAAATGAAAATGTTGAAATAGTGTCTAAGCCCGTGTAACAAAAGAAGCAGAAGATGATTTACAACGACTGATCAAAGCCAGCCTTTAAAAAAATACACATTCTGTGGTGATGCAGGTTCAGGGGCTGGCACTGCATTGTGCCTGCACATTCAATAGATCAATTATATTGTACAGATTTGCCACAGAGAGATTTTGCTTTGATAACCGTATGACTCATTCTCAGTCACCTTGATTCTACTCATTTGAAGGCTCCATCGGTGCTCCAATAGTCTAACCACAGAAACAGTTCAGATCAGTCGCAACAGGAAAAATGCAACGTGTTGCCGACAGGGAGGATTTGTCTCTGCTTGAAATCATTGTGCTTTATGTTGGATAAATAAAACAGGTGGAGTCTCACTGATATAATAAAACTTCTCCGTTTTTTTCCTGAATTTTACCAAGTAAAACAGAAAATTAACCAGCAGATTAAATATTAATTGAAATAACAGATTATTTAGACAGGACCATAGCAGCGCGGCTTTGTTGTCTACTTAAACATGCGGACATGAAACTGAGTAGGTGAGAAACAGCATGAGAAGAGGAGCTGGGGTGGAGGCGGGTTGCAAAGCTGCTTGCAGCCGCACAGAAGGTGAGGTTAAAACAGCAGGAAGGAATTTCTGTTTATGAGCAGACAACTGGATATCTGACAGAATATCAGCTGAGCTGTCATGTGATGTGTGCTGGCATTGAGGTCATCAACCTTATGCCTTTTATATAGTCCGATATAAGATTATTACTTAGCGGTCGTTGCCCATGCCCCAAATGTCGGTAAACACACACAGCTCAGTATTGAAGGCACTAAAGCCTACATCCAGGCTTCAGGGGTCACAGTTCACCTCTGGGTGACACAGCCAACCGCCGGCGGTTACTCAGACCTCCACAAACCCAGGACCGCAGCATAGACTGCTCCGAGTGCGTCAGCGCTGTTGTTGTGCAGTGGTTAGACATGGCCCTGTCGCAGCACAGGCTGAGTGCAGGCAGATACGCAGTCGCCCGTGCACTGTCACAAATACTGTGAATGAGCAAAGTGGAGAGTCACAAGAAAAACAGACCAGTGGTTATTGCTTAGCAACCACAGGAGAAAGTGAGCAAGTGAGTCGTCTCGGTTCACAATTAGGTTTTGACGTGTGACGCGGAGATCATGCACAACAAACCACTGCGGCATTTCCAGTACGCCTGCTGCACATGGCAGCGCCCGCAGATATCGGTGCCCGCATGCCGCACAGATACCACTTCCTGTCGTGTAAAAAAACAAAGATTCCTCTCTATCAGCGCGTACACCAAAACGAATCCCCCGAGAAGGACATGATGGACTCCACCTATACTGTAAAGTAGGACACAGCCAGAGGCAGAGTGGGTGGCAGCGGGATGCCGGTGACAATCTCTCAGCAATCTTCCAAGAAATGCTTCCTGGTAATTAGACATGCGGCTGTTCTCCACGTATTTTTAGTCAAGCTGCACTCTGCAAGTTGCAGACAATTGACTGTACCTGACGAAATGGCCTCTGCACCAGCCTCTCACACACACACACACACACACGCGCGCACACACACACACTTGGTCATTTTCTGTAATGGCTCCTTATTAAGCATGCACGTGGCTGCACATAGGAGCACATACTGCACGCGTGCAGTCCTCCTGTCAGCATTTCTCAAGCTCTCCCTGCAGAAGACCTGGCTTTTGCTGACATAACAAGAAATGCCTGTGCTTTAGTGACCTATTGTTGCCCACGGATTCGACAGCCCACAGTCTGCTGAAAGCTAGCAGCACCAGCCTCCTCTCCGTCACGACTGTCAGAGCAGCGATCTCTGGGAGGCAGAGATGGTCACTTCACTCCCACCGCTCTCCAGCTGTTGTTTTTCTCGACACTGCGCACGACAGACTGAATGCTGGTGTTGCTGAAGATGAAGATGAGCTATCAGCTGTGAAATCCTGCCTATTTTAGGACAAAAACAAGGCGTCTTACATCATGTGTCGGTTTTGCAGTGATGAAATGTGCAGAACTCACGCTGAGCAGTGAGCAGCTTGTAGTGTGTCAGAGCATTAGGAGATATATAAAGATAAGGTTTTGAATGAGTACAATCTTTCCTTTTGTTGTGTTTGTGGTCATGTGTCATTGTGTATGTGCGTCTGGCCTGATTGCAGATCTCGGACGCCCTTCAGCAGAAGTACACTACATCAGCACTGTGGCGGTTCCTGAGTTTGGGCTATGCCCTCATGCTTTGTCCCTTCATCATCGTCCTGGGGGGCATGTTTTTCCTGGCCACCGCGCTCTATTTCCTGGATGACAAAGATAAAGCCGAGGCCCAGTAAGTGACTCGGACTGTTTTTGAATAACTCATCATTATTTCATGTATTATTGAGTCATTCATTCTTCATGTAAGACCTCCACAAGTTCAAAACAAATCATCTTAGTTGCGAGAGGTTGAGGAGGTGTCAGCAATCCTTGTATTATTTATTGTCAGCAGAGTGCAGAAACATTGGGTTGAGATTTTTTATTTATGCTTGAGTTTGAGGCAAGCCAGGCACACGGCGCCTGAGCGATGCCAAGAGTGGTGCCAACCCGGAGGACCCAGAAAGGCCCCGAGCCAGCAGAAAGTCCCAGTCAGCTGAAAATGCTCCAGAGCTGTTGTAGCCATCAATTTGTTCTCACTAAGACTTTTACCAGCCTATCCTGCTCATACGTTCATATTTTCCCTCCTTCAAACCCAAGCAGGTCATAGCCTTAAAAGGCAAAAACACACTCGTCCTTCTTCGGTCTTCTTATTTCCTCCTGACTACTTTTTTCCTGTTTTTTTATCACGTCGGCTTACTCCCCTGGTGCCAGCGTTCTAAGAAATGACTTCCTTCCTGCTGAAGATGACGGGTGTTTTTAGACAGGATGGCAGTCTGAAGTCTGAAGTCTGTCTTCGCCCAATCGACTTAGTCACGCGTTGTTTCCCAGTGTTTTCCAAACCCCGTTCGAGCTTTTTTTGTCCAGCTTGGTCAAAATAATCACCAGAGGAGCGTTTTAGTGTCGTTGCCATATTTGTAGTCCAAGCTGCCGTTCACGCTGTCGATGTTTCCTCTGTGAAATGTTAATATACGGTTTTAAAGAGCTCTTTTTAAAGACATACATCACTGCTGTGGCTACGAAGCCACGCTGCGCTTCTGGTGGGTTTACTCGAAGAAGAAAAAGAGTCACACTCTTGCCATTGTGCCAGTAATAGATACGAGGCTGTGGCCAAACATGCAACCACATTATTGCAGATTGCAAATGTTCACTCAAACTATGTCCAACCACAAGCCCTTAACTTTCACGTGACACTGTTTAGGTCTAATGCTGCAGCATGTGCAGAGCTACACACTACACAGACTGGAGGCGTGTCCTCATACAAATACTTCACATGGTGTATGGAAGTTAGCATTAAGGTCACTTGGACTCAACGCCAGTACAGCTTTAAGTCTCCCTGCATAAAAGACTAAAAGAAAAAATGTTTAATCAGTATGTAATAAATCCTTATGCTGCAGTAATACGTGTGAGTATACAGACGTTACACAGACACTGTGGTAGGAAGAACACCATCCACACCCACAGCCTGCTCCTGTGGAAAGCTGAAGCATAAATAAATGACTGTGAATCCACTCGATACAACAGCAAACGCAGCGTTCATACCTGCGCGCTACACAGCAGATTTGTGCGAAATATCCCATCAGACTGAAACAGCAACTCTTATGTAACAAACAGCAAACGGCACCTCGGGGACCGAGAAAGCTCACAACACGCACAACTTTGTCGAACGAGGGTTGTTCCACGACTCGGCTATTTATAGATCCCATTCACACTATAAAGCCCCAATTTATACACAGCGCTCTGCACCCCCGTCCTCCTCCTCTGAGTGTGTCCTCAGACACTCTGAGCTATTTATAAAAAGCTGAACAAGTAACTCGGGAGAGTGCGGCTGTCTAATTTCTGCCTTAAACATTGCTTCATTATTTCTAGGTTGGTAGCTTTTGGCTGCAGGGTTGCCATTAATAGCTCCAGTTCATTGCACACACACACCCTTCTCGCACACATTTATCCAGTCCACATCTACACTCGCTGATGTGTGACAGCAGATCTGTCTCAGCCGCCATGACTGTGAGCTTTGATCGAGCGTGGGTTCAAGCAGGCAGGCGGTACGCTGCAGCTCGGTGAGAACAGGATGTGGACATGATGGAAGTTAGGATGAAAACGTGAAGAAAAACTGAGGATTCATAAACATACAGTGAATTGTGTGTGTTTTTAGCGAGATGCTAAAATGATTCTTCTTTCTTCAGGTGTAACCAGGCAACACAGCCCCCGTCTTCAGTCAAGGTATGACCAGGTAAATTGCCTTTTATCCTAAAGACACTTTCAGCAGTAGTAGTAGTGACAGTCTCAGCTCACTGACGTTTACAGAGCTCCCGTCTCAGTACCTGGCAGCGCTTTTCATTGGGAGACACCTAAAAACAAGGATGAATGACACGTTAACCTGAGGCCACGCAGAGCTTTACAGCAGTGCAGGTGATAAACACGAATCCATTCGGCGTCTACTCGGGCGTTCAGGCGTTCTTTGAATTGTGGTTATTTGACCAACTACTTGGCATCTTATCAGGACCTGAGGTGCCTTTCCTATTTCCTGCCTTTATCACTCGCTCACACATGGTGCAAACCTCCCTAATTATTAACTCAGCAGAAAAGCACACAATAACTGGCAGCAAACCAGCAGACTCTGCACAATGGGGGGGGGGCACAAGAATAAACTTTGACTCCCTGATTAGGAAGACAAGAAAATCTGCCGCGACTTATTTGTAAAGGTTATCATGTACAGCTGAAAGGCCGGGCTTTTACTCTGTTCTTTGGAGCCCTGGCTGGGTTTAATTGACCTCTAAATATTTATCAAACTGGTTTATGTACACGAAACGGAAAAAACTGCCAATTGATGCTTGTAATTTTGGCTTTTTTTCACTACCCGCCATTAATAATCTGTCTGTGTGAGCCAAGGTCCCGTCTGCTGGTGTAACCAGGATAGACAAACGAGAAAACAAAGGGGCGTTGGAGTTTTGACCGGATGGACAGAGTTCAGGTCAGGAAACAGTGTGATCATGGGCCAAAGTTGCAGCTGCCTGTAGTATTTGAGAGCAACGGTCGATTAGATGGAAAATTTGTCTGAGAGTGCGACTTCACACAGACGGTAGAAAGAATGATCTACCTGAGAAAACCTGATTATCTGTATGTAGGAAAAGTTGTCCTCTGCTCATCCTGCACATTTTCCGAAATAAACATAGAAATTAAAATTCAAAGATTACAACCGACGAGACGCTACGCTGGTGGCACCGCTCAGTTCAGGTTTGCTCGTATAACACCAAGTCAGAAAAGTGTAAAAGCCTCCTTTGACGACAACAGAAACTGTGCAAACAACAGTGTAAATATTCGCCTTGAGAATAAGAATGTTTTCAACAGTTAACACTGAAAGCTGCACCACCGTACGGCATAGCATCACTCACAGCAACCAAATGTTTACTGTGATGGATTACCTATTACAGGTGAGAGCTTGGGAAGCAGATTTGCATGGAGCACTGATGGATGGGAGCCTTGAAGGCAGAAAATCAATCTCAAAATTTGCAGAATGCTTCAGAATATATTCTGCAGAAACATAGGGGCATACAATTTGTATTTAATGGGCTGCAAAATATCGAAACACCAGTGCTGTCCTGTAGGTCCTGCAGCGTCATTCCCATTGGCAGGGTGAGATTAGCGTGCATAGCTAATGACAGGTGACACGAAAGGCTCCGCCGCCGTGCATATTGTGTTTCGGTGCTCTCGGCCTGAGGGCCTCATCACTTCTCTGTCACACGCAGCAACCAAAGCATTTCGTTCCTGCTGTCAAACGGTGCTAATTATAGAGAACAGTGATTACAGCTGCATGAGGTCAGAGTTGAGTCTGCCTGTGACATTTCTGCAGTACAACCACATCGTTCCAGGTAATTGATTCTCAACAGATTTGATGTGCAGGGTAATCCAGTCAATGGCAGGTAGCATTTCCTCCCTTGGGTCTGATTCAAGATCAATACAGAAAACAGATTACCTGCTCAGCGATGACACGTGTTCACGCTCACTTTGACCGCTGTGTACAGCCGTCAAATAGAAACAGGCCGACAAATAGAAACAGGGCAACAAATAGAAACAGGGCGACAAATAGAAACAGGCCGACAAATAGAAACAGGCCGTCAAATAGAAACAGGGCAACAAATAGAAACAGGCCGACAAATAGAAACAGGGCGACAAATAGAAACAGGCCGACAAATAGAAACAGGGCGACAAATAGAAACAGGGCGACAAATAGAAACAGGCCGACAAATAGAAACAGGCCGTCAAATAGAAACAGGCCGACAAATAGAAACAGGCCGACAAATAGAAACAGGGCGACAAATAGAAACAGGGCAACAAATAGAAACAGGCCGTCAAATAGAAACAGGCCGACAAATAGAAACAGGCCGACAAATAGAAACAGGCCGACAAATAGAAACAGGGCAACAAACAGAAACAGGGCGACAAATAGAAACAGGGCAACAAATAGAAACAGGCCGACAAATAGAAACAGGCGTTCAAATAGAAACAGGGCGACAAATAGAAACAGAGCGACAAATAGAAACAGGGCGACAAATAGAAACAGGCGTTCAAATAGAAACAGGGCAACAAATAGAAACAGGCCGTCAAATAGGAACAGGCCGTCAAATAGAAACAGGCCGTCAAATAGAAACAGGGCAACAAATAGAAACAGGCCGACAAATAGAAACAGGCCGACAAATAGAAACAGGGCGACAAACAGAAACAGGGCGACAAATAGAAACAGGGCGACAAATAGAAACAGGCCGTCAAATAGAAACAGGGCGACAAATAGAAACAGGGCGACAAATAGAAACAGGCCGACAAATAGAAACAGGGCGACAAATAGAAACAGGGCGACAAATAGAAACAGGGCGACAAATAGAAACAGGGCAACAAATAGAAACAGGGCGACAAATAGAAACAGGGCAACAAATAGAAACAGGGCGACAAATAGAAACAGGGCAACAAATAGAAACAGGCCGACAAATAGAAACAGGGCAACAAACAGAAACAGGGCGACAAATAGAAACAGGGCGACAAATAGAAACAGGCCGTCAAATAGAAACAGGGCGACAAACAGAAACAGGGCGACAAATAGAAACAGGGCGACAAATAGAAACAGGGCGACAAATAGAAACAGGGCGACAAACAGAAACAGGGTGACAAATAGAAACAGGCCGACAAATAGAAACAGGCCGACAAATAGAAACAGGCCGACAAATAGAAACAGGCCGACAAACAGAAACAGGGCGACAAACAGAAACAGGGTGACAAACAGAAACAGGGCGACAAATAGAAACAGGGCGACAAATAGAAACAGGCCGACAAATAGAAACAGGCCGACAAATAGAAACAGGGCGACAAATAGGAAATTATAAAGCGCTGGAAAAGTTTAGGGAAAATATTTTAATTTGAAAAGTGTCTGAATCCATCAAGAAGTGGAAGCTGGTGTGAGGAGAGAAAAGACACTTCTGCTGAATAAATGAGGATGAAGGGAGGCAGTAATCGCTTAAGCTGTTATACATCGCGAGCTATTAATCTCCGGCGAAGCAATCCCAGACGGAGATGAGATACACCAAGATCCAATTAACTTCATGTGCAAGAGGAACTGGCCTCTGCTGACCAGGTTTCCTCCACCCCGCCGCACAATACCTCGAGGACGTCCCCGAGCCGGGGGCCGTCAAAAGATCGCCGTGTGATCTGACAGCGGACCTTCACGCTCATTTATTCAGTAACTGCAACTCTCCTGAAATTTAAATCATGAGGCAAAACTCTGACTTAATCACTGCTGTCCAAACTTTAACTGTTACAACTGTTTATACAGCTGCAGGCACAAACTTTCCTTCTTCCTCCTCTTATCATTCAACAAAGGCTCAGAGTCCTCAGTCAGCAGAGCTCGCTGGGGTCACCGTGCCGCAACCGCAGACCGCACACACACATGCATATACACACACACACACATGCATATGAACACACACACATGCATATGCACACACGGGAAGTATAGAGGCAGGCTGTGGTGGGACTCGTATAGCTTTTATTGCATTGCTCCTGTTTCATGACATTGTGAATGCCGTGTCTTCTTTATTGTCTTTGGCCTTCAGTCTGGTTTCGTCGCTCCTCCATCACATCTGCAGCCGTGTCAGCCGACATGTTTTTGCTTCCAAAAACTGCTGCATGTTGGTTTGATTAGTCTTTGTTTGCTTGCCAAATCACTCAGTCCTCCACTTTGCTGCAGAAGCCAGCACAGTAATTGTTTAGCTGCGAGGAGGCAGGCCAGTCCCACAATATCAAAGCATTCACAACTCTAATTATCTCTCCATCACACTAGCGTTTGGGTATTTTAATTTCAAGTCTGTCTCATAAACAATTCAGAGTTTACAGCAACAACTGGAACTAACAGTTGAAAAATGCTTCATCCCAGAGAGGGCTGGATCTGCATATGCAAAACAAAAATCCCTTAATCCTCTTGTTTATGCTAATTACCCCGGCTGCTCTCAGTGTGTGTGTCTACATGTGCACTATATACACCTGTGTGTGTTTCACTGAGAGACGCTCAGAAACTCACTCTGCTGAGCTCTCTCACAATAATCCCATTGTAGCAGCAGCATTAGCACGTGCACTGGAGCGACCAGGGCAACGTAAATGACCACAACAAGCAGCGGGACACTCTGCCATCCCTCACTCATCCAATCTGAAGGGATCACAAGTGTGGCACCGTGAAAGCTTAAAGGTCTAATCTCCAGCTGGTGTGAAGTCCCCCCTCTGGTGCCACGCCTTCTCCATTCGCTTTGTTTGTGTTTGTATCAGCAGCTAGAAGTTAGATTGGCTTGTCACACCGGCCTCTTCGTTCAATCACTTCCTCATTTAATCGCCTCGTGTTATGACCGTGTTTTACCCTCAACAAACCCCTCCCTCATTAGTCTTTGCGTATGCCGATGGCATGTTTGCCATAGAAACCGAGGCACCATCAACATCGAATATACGGCTGCATCTGGAGAAGCAGCGGCCGCGTGTTGCTGTGGCTTATAGCTTGCAGACTGGGGAGGATCTGCGTTAGACAAAGCGTAAAGCGCTGTCAGACCATCTCTCCCTTCTGCTACACCCAATATACACACAAAAGATCAAGAGCACTGGGATTACAACCAAAACCGTGAGAACATGGCCGCAGGACGCTATTCCGATGCTTCAGGACTGTTTCCACTGCACAGACTGGGATGTATTCAAGGTGCAGGACACTGACAATCGTGTCGCATTGGACAGTTACACCTCCACTGTCTTGGACTACATCTGTTTCTGTGTGGACAATGTAACAACTTGGAAACGATTCCGTGTGTTCCCTAATAATCCACCCTGGATGACACACGGAGTTCAACAACTTATTCGAACAAGGAACAACGCTTTCAAATCCGGGGACCAGGAGGCATACAGTGCTGCCAGGGCCAACCTGAGAAGAGGCATCAAGACTGCCAAGCAGCAGCACAGGAGGCGTATCGAGGCCAGGTTTGAGAACAACACAAACCCAAGGCAGGTCTGGGAGGGCATCAGGGCTATCACGGACTACAAAAGAAGAACACCATCACCCTCAGCCGACAGTTCTACTCTGGCTGAGGATCTAAATCTCTTTTATGCCCGTTTTGACAGGGAGAACACCGACCCTGTCCTGTCCCCTCTCCCCTCAACCGACCCTGCTCCGGTCCTGAGCACTCATGAGCTGAGGCGTGTGTTCCGGAGCATTAACACCAGGAAGGCGGCCGGGCCGGATGGAGTGCTGGGCCGGGTGCTAAAAGACTGTGCTGCGGACCTGGCAGACGTCTTCACCTCTATATATAACACCTCGTTGTCCTGTTCACTGGTACCATCCTGTTTCAAAGCAGCAACCATCGTTCCCATCCCAAAACAGTCAAATGTCACATGTCTGAACGATTTCAGACCTGTGGCACTCACCCCCATTCCCGCCAAATGCCTGGAGAGACTGGTCATTAAACACATCAGAGCTGCTTTTCCACCATCCCTGGACTCGCACCAGTTTGCATACAGGGAGAACCGGTCAACCGAGGATGCGATCGCCACAGTGCTGCACACATTACTGAAGCACTTGGAACACAGGAACACCTATGCACGGCTCCTCTTTGTAGACTACAGCTCGGCTTTTAATACCATCCGGCCATACAAACTCCGTCCCAAACTCCACCAACTGGGACTTAACTCCTCTCTGTGCAACTGGATTGTGGACTTCCTCACTAACCGTAGACAGAGTGTCAGAGTGGGTAAGAACACCTCTTCCACCCTTGTGGTCAACACCGGTGCCCCTCAGGGGTGTGTTCTGAGCCCTCTGCTATACACTCTCTTCACCCATGACTGTATTTCCTCCTGCGCGTCCAATCTCATTGTTAAGTTTGCAGATGACACCACAGTGCTCGGACTTATATCCAACAATGATGAGACAAACTATAGGACAGAGGTGCAACAACTAGAGTCATGGTGCCACGACAATAACTTGGTCTTAAACACCAAAAAGACCAAGGAGATCATTGTAGATTTCTGGAAGAGGGGTCATAACAACCATCTGCCTCTCTTCATTGGCAGTGAGGCGGTGGAGAGGGTGAGCAGTTTTAAATTCTTGGGGGTAACTGTGACCGAGGACCTGTCCTGGGGCAACCATATCACCTCAGTTGCACGGAAGGCCCAACAGCGCCTCTACTACCTGAGGAGACTGCGGAGCGCACACATTCCCAGATCTCTGATGTTGAACTTCTACAACTGTGCCATCAGCAGCGTTCTGACGTATGGATTTCTAGTGTGGTTCCCCAGCTGCACCAAGGCCGATCAGCAAGCACTCCAGCGGGTGGTGAAAGAAGCTGGCAGAATTATTGGAACAAGTCTGCCAGAGATCAGTAATATCTTCCCCACTCGCTGTCTGAGGAGGGTGCACAGTATCTTGCGGGACCAACATCACCCTGCGCGCCACCTTTTCCATCTGCTGCCCTCAGGGAGAAGGTACAGGTCTATACAGGCCAGAACATCCAGACTGGCCAACAGCCTGTATCCACAGGCTGTGAGGCTCCTGAACTCTCTGCCCCCCTCTCACGGACAATAACCATATCCAACTTCTTAATAGCAATGAACTGGTCTGCATTGGTGCATCATATCTTTATTCTCTTCCCCCTCCTGCCCCCCCCCCCCCTCTTTCTTAAATAGATAACTATCATATCTGATATCATATCTCACAGTACAATAATATTGAATGGGTTGCATTGTTGTATTTTGTCATGTTTCTCAGGTCTTTGTCTGAATTTCTACGAACATTATTGCTAAGGATTGTCTTATTGCATTGGAGTCACACTGGGTTAAATATGTACACTTGGGTTTTAAGGGGTATTTATTATTTTCTTCTTTTTTTTGGGTTGTATGGAAGCCCCAAACGCAATTTCATTGTTCTTGACAATGACAATAAATAAATAAATACTAAATACTAAAATACTAAATACTATTTAGGTCATAGGCTGGTCCTGGTGTGAAGGGTCGCACCAGATGGCCCGGGAGCTTTCGACCTCAGCGTTAATTACAGGAGAATTCCCCGTGGTGCGGCCAGGCTCTAACTGCAGCTTTTTCTCTCTTCCTCTCAGGTGACGAGCAAATGAGGAGCTACCTGAATGCACAACCAAACCTGACAAAGGATGACTAGACGGCGATAAAAGAAAGGCTTCTTTATGCTCCCAGTCATCCTCCCCAAGATCATCATCATCCTCCTCCTCTTGGCTCCTGCTGCTCTCTGTTTTTTTACAGCCTCGCTGAGGTGACTGGAAAGAGGGAGCGTCTTGCCCCTCCTTCTAAACCACAGCCCGGTGAGAAGGTGCTCAACCCACCCTCCACTTGGATCGTGTCCTCCTCGCCTCTGTGAGGATCCTCTGAACTTTTGCAGGCCAAGACCGCCGTAAGCCCTCCTGATGCTAAACTACTGAATGCTGACCACGAACCTGCCCTGTCTGTCTGCCTGTCTGTCTCTTATCGGCTGTCGATCTGCAACAAGTGCCATCGCATCATTACATTCCTTCGGATTTGCACTGACCGCCAACAGCCCTCATCACTAGCTATGTTTACATGCATTCGACTAAGCCACGCATGCTCTGCTGAAGCTAAAGCAGCTGCAGGAAAACGCAGCAGCGGTGCAGGCGTTGTTTATCTCTTTAAACAAGTGACTGATGTCGCATTACTCATCACAGTCTCGCCACAGTAACAGCAGAAACAGCAAATTCAGTGTTTACACCATAAATCCAGTATTTTCACAGTGAAAGTTTTGCCGTGCATGTAAACAAGCTAGAGCCAAAAATGTGTTGCTTTGGGAAAGGTCAGTGAACGAGCCTTAAAGTCGGAGCTTTCACACCTGCAGATGTTTCTTTGAGCCCCGCGTGCGTTTCCACTTGGATGAGAACTCGTTATGTTCGGATTGTTTGTGTCGTTTTCTGTTTATGTCGGATTTGAAGCTGGAGGTTACTGCCTATGATTGTTTCCTAACCGTGATGATGCAGTCTGGGCAATTTAAAGTGGACACTGGATATGTATAGTTTATATAATTTATATTTATAATTTATTCTATTCATGCTTTTTCCAAAAGTCAATGTCATGCTAGTCTTTTGACTGTTTATGTACACGAGAAGCAATACTAAGAACATTTAGAAGAAACCAACCTTTTTGTTCCACACTGCCTTATCAGTGAGCTCGGCTTCCCTTTAAAGAGGTCGCTCTCTGATGGTTGGTTTTGAATTTCTGGACACACCACCCACCCACACAGGGACCGAGTCGCTCTTAATGGTGGATCGCAGTCCAATCATCAGCGGTTACAATAGCAGGCATTGTGAAAAGAGGCCCTTCCTCTCCAACTGCAGATATCCCATTGCATCAGTTTATTAGCGAGGGGAATCAAAATCCCAGACAGGAACAGGAAACGCGAGCTCGTATCGTTGCAAACTGATGAATGAGGAATCCCCCTAAAGAGCTGAAAGAGCTTCATTTCTGCCTGCCGTTTCCATGGGTACACATCTCTCGCGAAGAAAACAAAACAACAATTGTCAGTGAGGGAAGCTATAGCATGTAGCTTGCACATAACACAAGCGATGGTGAAGGGTGAAAGTGATTATTGTGAAACCTCAGAGCCACTAATGGGATCCCAGGTTTTAAGGGGGAAAGATGCACTTTGCAGACCTGGAAGGAACCACAGAAGGCAGAGGATGCACTGACCGTAGCTGAGGAACAAAAGGAGACTCCGAGGTTGTTCTTGTAGCATTGATGTGTGAGCATGACTCACTGGCTGTGTGGGGGTGCTGTGTGGGCTGTGTCCTTGCTGCCAGATCATTAGCTTTAGCTTCTTCCTCCAACTGCGTGGAGCTCTCTGAATGTGATTCTGTCCCACCCGATGTGTTTACACCACCTCCATCTTCTTAACGAACTAAGCTTCTTACCTTCCATTTATTGATCTTCTTTTCCTTTGTAATGTTATCAGAGGACTTTTTGAATACCTACAGTAGAGATATATATATAAAGCTATACCATGCAGCGATTTTAATATATTGTAAATGATGGCTTGGATGCAATGTATTTATTTGTTTGTTACATATTGAAGAATATTCTATAAAGGGAAATTTAAGGCTGCAGTATAATAGACTGAGCCATGTGTCACTGGGTTGGAAACCTTTTCCTGTCATACTGAAACAACACACGCCCCTTTTGCATTAGCTGGATTACGATTGGACGTGTCCCACGTGTAGACACAGAAATAAATGCAACGGGTTGTTTTTAAGACACATTAGTCTCATTGTAAGGATGCAATTTATATTAAGCTCATTTATGTGTTTTTATTTGTAGATTCAAAACCATTTTTGCACATTTAATGATCAGGGATTTCTTTGAGCCACCGCCTCGCACCATCGACGGCCCGGCCTCTCGGCGCTGGCGTGTCGTCGTCTGTCATCCGTAGGAACTTCCGCTCTGATCAGACGAGCCATGGATCGAGTTTCACGTTGCCAAAGTTCAGTTGATTTAGCACCAGTCCGTCCTTTTATCTGTCGTAAATGTATGTTAACAATCACTGAAGTGATGTCTCGAGGAAATGCTTCTTGTCATACAAGAGTCTGTACAAATAAACTCACGTTGAGCAGAAGAGAAAAAAAACAAAAAACAGAAGTTATTTTTATTTTTAGAGGACGTCAGTACACGTGTCCGAGAAGTCAAAGGGTATTCTTTTAGAGCTGGAATGTGATGCTCCCGTGGGTGGATGATGGAAAAATGTACAGGTCTGTAAATCAAATAAACCTATTCACACACACGTCTGTGCGTCTCTGTGTGTCTGTAACGCCACGGCCATGTGTGTTCACGGCGTTTGCTTCGTCTCGCTGTGTGAATCTGAGGACAGCTCGCACTGCGGCAGCGCCTCGACTGATATTTAGAGGCTGCGCGTAAACTAGAGCAAGAATCTGTGTGTGTTTAAATAGTGCTTTAATGTTCGGTGCAAGGATCGGTTCTGGCTGGAGTTGCAGATATTAATCTGTAACGTAGTTTGTTTGTAACTTTAATACAAGGATTCAAATATTTTAGGAGGAAAAATCTTTATTAAAAAGACAAGTGAGTGTTTAGTTATTAAGGCTTCAGTTTTGTGCTGCTTGGCAAAATGTTAATAGTGTTGGTGTCACAGAAATGGAGGAAACCCTGTGAGACTCGCTGTCAATCTGTTTAACCTGCAGAACGCGCGCCGACGTGTCTGTTTGCTCATCACTTGCTCATTTCCATGTGTGTCGTATTTGTGGGGAGAGGCTGCTGGAGCGCAGACACCAGACTTTAACTGCATTCTGCTGCAACAAATCAACCTGACAGACGGACCCGGGGCTTACAGTAGTACACAAACTCAATGCCAAAGAAATTGTGAGGAATGTAAATTTAAAGAAAAGTGTGGATTGATTTGAAAATCTCTCAAACCCGGATTTTATCCCCAGTAGATCCCACAAACCACGTCAAAGGTTTGAATGGAGAAAATCAACATTTTAAGAAAGAAGATCATTTTGAATTTGAAAGTTGGTCCGGGGAGATGTTTACTGCTGCGTAGCGTCCCCTCTTCTTTTAACCACAGCCTGCAAACATCTGGGAGCTGAGGACACCAGCTGCTGGGCTTCAAGGACAGTAATGCTGATTCCTCCACGGTGATGTGGGATTAAAGCTGCTCAACCAGGTCTCCTCTCTGGGTTAGCAGGCAGGTCAGCACCACGCTGTTGTGTAGATGGGAGCACATGTTGCTCTAAAACCTGCCTGTACCTTTGAACTGTGTTTGCAGACTTCCAGAAGTGCTTCTGAGCCCATGCAGCGATTTGCAGGACCGAATCATGACTGTTTTACAGAATCATGCAGTTCAGCCTGATCGCGGTCGTCCAGTATTGACTTTCAGCCTTGTCCCTCACACACCGATATTTCTCCAGGTGCGCTGAATCATCGTGCACTGTAGATGATGAGATAGTTACAGGATTCATAATTGTTCCAGAAACAGAAAACAGTTTGTACAGACTGATGAACCTCTGCCCATCGTCACGTCTGAGAAACTCCTTTCAGTTTCCTGCTTTTGTTCCTCCTTCCCATGTTGCTAACATCAAAATCAGCTGTTACTTTACAGAAAAGGGTTCATTCTCTCAGATCAGACGTTTGACACGTTTGTTATTCTCATTAAAGTCTGAAAGTCATCACATTCTGTTTTTATTCACATTTCGCTTCTGCAATCGAAACTATTGTATGAGCATAGTCCTTTGATTCTTGTTGCTGCTTTCTGTGAACCATCTCTGCTTGTAAATGAATCCACTTACTGTGCTATAGACCCATCATTAGCCCGCCTGCTACATCATTCAGCAGCAGCGTATTTTGTAAACCTTATAATAAAATGTCACCTGGCTTTGTTCACCAAAGGATGAGTCAGATCGAAGGCATTTAAACGATTTTATTTTGAAATAAACCTACATCCTATCTAGTTCCACACGCCTCATCTTTGCTTACAAAGACTTGATTTTCATCACAGCGAGAGAAGGCAGGAGCTGATCCGTGAATGAACCACTGTATTGTTCAGGTGCAGTGATGCAGGGCCCTGTAAGACTGTTCCCAAAGTAATTTTGCAGCCCCGAGATTGGTTTACAGACACGCTGACACATCACAGGTCTCCATCCGTGCTGTGCATTCTGTAGAAAAGATATATATATATATATATTTAACTTCCCGGGAAGTGAGGACACCTTCACCAAAAGGTCATCTCTGCACAGATGCTTATTAGAAAGGGCAGCTCCCTCACATGACTGCTAATGGCGCCAGTGGACGGGTCTATGACAAGGCTGTACAAGCACAAGGAGTAAGTACACGCTGCTTTTGTGACAAAAGAAGACTTGAGACGTTGTCTGGGAGGCCTTTAATTAGGCTAAACCACAGTTAGACCTCACTATCTGATTCGACGTCAGGAGTCCGAGCGAGCTCCAAGTGGAGATTTAGTGTTTAGTTGGCGAACGACCCAAAGAAACCAACACCCTTTCCCACAGTCAGACAAATATGTACCCCAAAGTCTGATGTTCTGGTCTCAAAGTCAACACACCTAGTCATATACAGCAGGCAGGAAACACAGGGGCGTAGACAGGAAAAGGGAACCATTCTAGCAGCGCTGGAATTTCCATCTGCACTTTGCCTACTTACACTCACAGAGGACGACACACGGGGCAAGTTCAGGTTCACAGCCTCCAAACTGTCGGCACATCCATTTCATACAAATACAGAAAGATCATCAGAATAAGTTCACTGCTGTAGAAATACATAAAAATCCTGTTTGTCATTCTGTTTGTTTCTTTGCTGGTTTTCTGTGAACCTCACAGAGCTTTGATCTCCAAACTTTAAATTAGTCTTTGCAGTCGAACGCTGTAAGAAGCATCATATTCTTTTAGAGCATTGATGAATGCCAACAAGTTGAAAACACAAAGAGCTTTCAATAAAGACCTGAAATAGTTTCTGTGAATGAAATCTAAGACACGGCGGCGTGGCGGCACGGCAGCACGGCGGCGTGGGTTCTCCCCGGGTCCTCCGCCTTCCTCCCACAAAGACACCAGTTAGTGGCTTTAGGTTCATTGGAAACTCTAAATTGCCCACAGGTTTGAATGTGAGCGTGAATGGTTGTCTGTGTGACACCCCTGTGACAGACTGGCGCCCTGTCCAGGCTGGACCCCGCCTCTCGCCCTCAGACAGCTGCGATAGGCTCCGGCCCCCGCGACCCTGACCAGGATAAGCGGAAGAGAACGGATGGATGGAAAAAGTGGAATCTTGGCAGTCACTCGAATCAGGACACGACAGGTTTGCTGTGGGGACGATCACTATCATATTTGATTCCTCTTAGACTCTGTTGAATATGACGACTCGTTCTGCAAGACACGTGGCCTTTCTGACATCGGATGCCACAAATGTCCCTGCTTAACTGGAATAAGGAACAGCCGACAAAAATAACAGATGTTACTATATGTGAAGCAAAGTGTGTGTTTTCCACAAAACGGTCGACTGCATAGAGCAGTCAGGTCTGATGATTAAGACTAAAATAAAGCTTAGAATAAAAAAAGGAAAGAAAGCAGATCTTTCATCTCAAATGGAGCCGAGAGTTTTTATCAGAATACGTGAACCACAGCTGTTTACAGTCTGTCGCCTCTGTGAGTCTCTCACTTCCCTCTGCCGACCACCCGCCGTCCTGACCCGGCTCACGCTGCCGAGGCACGGTCACCTTCATCCAAACACGATGACATCGTCCTTTTTAAGGTCATCCTGGATGTATCTGCGAGGCTGTCAAAGACAATATGTTTGCTTTTGAGCACTGAATTCGACTCTGCTCATCAGTTCACATGTTACATGTTCCTCACTTTACCATTTCTGTGTGTCGCAGATGCTTCTTCTAACATTACAGGACAGGAGGAGCTGCGAGTACAAAAGGATTAAAAACTACAAATAACTCTGTGATGTTTGAGCAACTGAGGCAAAAACAGCTGACTGCTCCATCACAAGTTCACTTAAGGCAGAGAGCTGTTCAGTTTTCATCCGCTGTCATTGTAAAGGCTCCGTGACTAACAGAAGAAGAAGTAAATGCAGTGTATTTATATGACAGTCATATCCAACATCATCATGCTTTTCTTCTGCTATGACACAGGAAACAGAGATGGAGGGTTTTAAACTCTTTGTGCCAGAAATACACCGACTGCTCTGTAAGTGACACGTCAGTGTTGTCATTTTGAAACCCTAAACTTTATTTGTTTTAGTTTCTGACACTTTGATCCAGTTTGCTGAACAAAGGCAGTGATGAGCCTAATATTCCCTCCACAACTTTAAAAGGAGTAAATGAGCGTTTTACAGCAGCATAGTCACAGCCCTGTTTAAATGAGATAACACACAACCAGGTTTGTTCATCTATTAACAAATATGTGTTTGTTTAATAATCATGTGAGGATTTCCATCCTGCACTGTGCTTGCAGTGGGAAGCTGTTACTGTGCGGTGTGATGAATGATTCGTTTGGTGTTTGGTGGACTTTGTTTCCTTTCAGACTGAGAACATTTCTGATCACGTTAAAGGAGCAGATAAGTCTTCCTATGCTTTCAGATTATGACTCTCAGATACTGTTTATCTGCAGAAGACGAGCCCTCCATTTCTTCTGTGTCCTCTCTGTAGTTTCCTACATTTTTATGAATACACTGCACACGATGTTGAAATGCCCGACTCTCAGCTTGCACCAACAAGAATCACATCGTTGGTGCAAAAACACTGTTGTCATTCCACAGAAAGAAACAGGAGCAAATGATGTGTTTGTGCAACAGGCTGCCCAAAGCCCCATTTTTAAATCGGCTAAAATAAGCTGTATGAACATGTTATTAGTTCAATTCAATTGTATTTATATAGACAAAAGTCGCAATAAGACGCTTTATTATTAGAATTCATCCCGTCTCCAACAAATCCCATAAAAGTCCAACCAACAGCCTGGAGTTCATCCTGGCTCTGTGTCTGAGGTTGTGTTCAAGGATGTTTTGACCTGACCTGCAGAACTATCACCGACGTGTAGCTGCTTCCTACAGACCCACACAGTCACATTTTATAAGATATTTTTGAACAGATGTGCAAGAATCGATCTTTGAGGTACAGCATACAGCAAAATTAAATGATCGAAGTTAAACATGGAAGTGTGGTTTATTGTTTAACACGCAACACGTGTGAAATTATTATTTGCTAACTTTTAAGACCTGCACATTGGTTGGCTGGCTTGAGCGATGCTCTTCCTCTCCTCTACTTTGGACTTCATGGATGTTTTTAGCCCTGTGGAGCCGGCTGACCTTCAGCTGTCAGAGTCTGCATTAATGCATATCTCTGCATGTGTTATTATGCGATTAAAGAAGCTGACACATGTTCGAGGGAAAACACGAGGTGCCCTCCTGCCCTCATGGAATGAATAAGAGACGTCGGTGGGCTCAGCAACGTCAGTGAAGGAGTAAATGATTCAGGAACACGTGTCAAGAACATGGCAGGAAGTGGCCATGCTTGCTGTCTTTGGAGCAGACGTCATTACCCCACAGCCAGCTATGATGATCACTCCTCGCTTCCCACCGGGCCTTGAGACTGTAACTTCATCTCAAACTGTGTCAGTGACGTCCCCGCTGGGATGAGGGATTAATTTGATTTGCATGCTTACTAACAAGGATGAAATGCAAATTGACAATGAAACAGTGTTACTGCAGTGTGCTTGTTAAGCACCACAGTGGGTTCAGTGTCACGGGTGAAGCAAGAGTGAGTTATGAATACCAGAGTTTTCTGAATTAAACATGAGTTTATGCTTGGCCTGCAAAGACTGGATGATGGTGCTATTTTTAATCCCACGATTCCATATTTAGAGCTGATGTTTCCACTGCAGCGTGAACTGAGGCTATTTATGCACACGCCCATGTGTGTGGGTAGCATCTGCATTCATCGCTCCCACACAAGAAGCAGAGGTGTGGAAGCAGCTTTGTGAATGATTTGTGTGTGGAGAAGTGAGAAAGTGCCGACCACAGTGTGGAGGAAGGCAAATTACACGGAGTAGCTACACACACACAAACAGGTGCATGCAAACGAGATGACAGAGTAAATCGCTCACACCTGCAGTACCACACCTCTTCTACTTTAAACGGGGTCAGACACCAAATGAGAGGATATCTGCTGCTTTGTGTAGTCAAATGAAACATGTTTGATGTAAGGAACATATTACACACATAGCTGATGTGCACATCCCTGGGTGCTCCAACTGGGCTGGATCAGCCATGCTGCAGTATACCTACAATACCCACAGTCCCATTTGTCAAGCTGGTCGACCCTTTAGGAACAGCAGCCGCTGGTCTGGCTCTTGACTGAATGGCTGCTCTGAATGTTTGTACAGATATCAGATGAAAATAAACGAATCCTGATGACGACCTTCTGACTTTCCCTTTAACCCTCTCAGGCTCAAATTAGACTTTTTGTTGCTAATGCACAACCAAGTCCTGCAGTGGTACTTCTGAGTAAACAAAACTCATAAAATATGTATGTGGGGTAATCAGGTTGTTCGTTATAAACTGTTGTAAATCTGCAACGCCTGCCTGGAGAGGGTTAACACTGACAGTGGCACTAAATCACTAAACCACTGGAAAATATAGAAATTCAGTTTTCCTAATGTTTTCTCTATGATCACATTTCTGCAAAGCAAATGATTTCCATCAGACTCAGTGTTCCCAGATGCTAACAGCTAATCCATATATGTCAGAATACAAACAGGTTACACTTTTCCAGTTGTTTCAGCACGATGTCATTACAGTTACAGTGGCTTTTGTAGTGTTACCGATGGCTGAATTTCCACCCATCAGGTTGGTTTTTCATATTTTGCATGAAATTTGTGAATGTCTAAAAATCAAAGTCCATATTTGAATAAAAAATAATCCTTCATTTTTACCTGTATGCTACCAAACTGACATAAGTCATTCTTATAGCCCAACATTAGTCCTGCCCAGCGTTTAGCTGCATTATAGATGCACAGCTGAGCCCAGCTTCCTGTCTTTGCTGTGGGCTCACACTTTCCTCGGCTCTTACTCAGCCAGAGAATAAAGAGCTGAGACATGTTAACCACAAAGAAACGGATGTCACTGAGCAAAGACTCAAATGGAGCCAGTACATAATTCAGAGTGGTTAGTGACCGACCAGGCGTTGCACGCAGGCCGACAGCGATGGGAAGCTGACTGCACATCGCCACACAAGCTCTGTGGATTTGAAACTGCTTTATGACGTGAATTCAGAAGTTAATGTGGATGTACAAATGTGGTGCCCACTGTTCAGCAGCTGTTTCAGTGGGACAGTTGTTTAGAAGATAATTATTCACATGAAATAATCCCTTGGTTGACTTGGACACAAATTTGAGGAGCATCAGTTGCTTCACTTAACCCTGTTTTTATGGCATCACCACATCCAGCGTGCTGCACGTCCACTGACCTCCCTCTTTGATTTTACCGCAGGAACAGCTTCTCTGCCTGTTCACATATGGCGCTAAGAGATTTCGTTTTTTCTCGGAGACTTCAGGAAATAGACGTGAATGCTATGCCTACACAGACGCCACATTCCAAATTCCTCAAATGCTATTCAAAGGACATGAATGACATCACACGAGGAAATGTGGCAGGACAGAAAAATAAGGAGGACAGGAAATATTGCTTCGTGCTAAACTTGCTGAACTTTACCTCAGTGAGATCTCGCTGCTTATGTCGACATAAACACGCGTCTGAGAGGTGCTTAATTAAGTGAAGCATGTTAGATAGCAGTAAGTGCAACTGATAAAGAAAAGGGGACATGACGAGTGTGACGTACTGATAAGAAGAGGACGCCATCACCCATGCTGTCAGTCAGTGTTGCAGTAAAACACCTGAGTGAGCCTCATTTGTAGCTGTAAGCAATCAGAGCAAACCACACAGTCCAAAAGCACAAAATCCTCCATTTCTTTGTTGTGTTGTTGCCTCTACAATTTGTCACCATGAACTGGTGACAAAAATCATTCACTACTTTAGAGCAAAACCCTTTCCTGACAATATCACTGATCAATACGTCCGTTCTGGTTTTGATATGGATACATTCACCTAATGAGATTCATGTGGAGAGGCTTGTTAGGCTATGAGAATGGCAAATGACCTTTGACACAGTCAATAGTGTAGGAGAGTGCTTGCCTGGCTGTCACTTTGACCCAGCTCGTTGAAGCACTTTGGCCGTGTTTTCAAAGCGCTTCAATGATTACAGAACAGCACTGAGTGCTGATTACAAATAAAGAGGAGATAAAGTCAGTGGATCTGTGGAGAGGACATTTGCAGAATACTAGGAGGGGAAAAAGGGCATCTAAATCTGTGAAACAGGCAAAATGCCACATGTTAGCATGCTGTGCAGCCTCGTAGCCTGTGGACAGCGGTGTGGAGACAAAGAGTGGGAGCCAAAACCTGCTCCCACCCAGAGGGGCCGAGCCGAGTGCGATCTGTAAACAGTGATCTGCATTCGCACTGACGCTGAAGACAAATGTCCTGAGGTCAAGTGTATTCAAATCCATATTAAATGAGACGGTTCTTAATTCTGCTGAGGAAGAGGATTCAGTTTACGTGGCTCCTGATAACGACGGACACGATAAAGGCGTCACCATATCGCTTCTGTAAATGCTAACAGTGAGGCTGGCTCCTTGGGAAGTTTGTCTCGGCCCAAATCCAGTGGGAGAATCATCGGATGTGGTGGTAGGCGGCAGCACAACAGAAGCCTCGTGGGACTGAGGGATTTATGGGATGTAGGCAGCAGGGTAAGAACTCTCTGCCAGACACCAACTAAACATTAAATATGCATGAGAGCAGGCAGTCTGCACTGCTCTCTGACCATATGTAGGTAAAATTGATTAACATGCTCTGATTGGTTTGAAACAGTCAGGTGATATTCCCATTTCAGCTGAAGGTTGCTGGTGATGCTATTGGTAGATACTGGCCTATCGCAGACATTTGAATGTGGCTGTCCAACATATGTTAACACTGAATGTAGAAGATTCACTGGTTTCAATGAATCCATGTAGAAATGGAGTGATTCGATTCACTGTCATTTATACAGCGCCAAGTCACAACAGTCGCCTCAAGGTGCTGTGTATTGTGCAGTAGATCCTACAATTATACATACAGAGAAAACCCAACAATCACATGACCCCCTATGAGCAGCACTTTGGCGACAGTGGGAAGGAAAAACTCCCTTTTAACAGGAAGAAACCTGTTAAAAAATACATATTAAATGTGACATATATGACTATGGGACCAAAAATCCAGTGTGATCTATTCAATGTAACAGTTTTTATAATACGTTTGATATGCCCACATACCAAACAGCACTTTAACTACTTATTTATTGTCACATTGTCAACAATTTATGACTTAGATAAAATACACTCACTTTGAAAACATGATTTGATTGAACCCTGTGTCAGATTTCTGGTTAAATACTCAGGCTAAACCCAAACATGACATGACAAGGATGACGAGACTCGCAGGGTCTAAACATTTGAATACAGGAAAATCTAGAGTGAGTGTCAAAGCCTGCTATACACCTACAGACTCAAGCAGGACATTTACAGGACGACACGCATCAAACATGCTGAAGTGATTCAACAGGAAGATATTTTTAGGCTGTATGCAGTGCTGTTCAATTTGCTCATTAAAATGCACACTAAGGGCTCGCAGGCATCCCAGCGGTTTGCACAGTGCATGGTTTCTCAGGACCAGGCTTACAGGAAAGATCTTTGAGCTCCCCCTTGTGGTAGCAACTGTAACTATTTTATTAGTGATAAACGTTATGAGTGATTTTGTTTTAAATTTTACATCCAAACGTTTTTTTCTTCAGCCGGGGTAATAAACTGATCACTGATCAATCCTGAGCAGACTCTGCACCACCGCCTGGTCAGGCAGACACATCATTCTCATGTTTATGTGAGCCTGCACCTCCAAAAGCTAACTTTAAACGTGAAAAACAGTTTCGTAGCTTTCAAGTTTAAAGGACAAGAAAGAAAGAATCTCAATATGCTTAGAAAAGCTTGTTTACTTATTTTCATAAAATTAAACCATGTAAAAGGTCAACAACATAAAACAAACACTTAAGGAATGGGTATTCACGCCACAAGGCCTCAGAGATGAAGGACTGGGGTCATTTCAAAATTCGATTGAATTTCAGTCCAAAAGATTTGAATTTAAACAGTGTGGAGATCAAGGACAATTCTGTGTCCACCTCCAGTCTAATTCAGTTAATTCAAGAGGCTAAACTCAAATTTGGGAAGAAGTCCGGTTGTGAATCGACACCAACACTAGATGACGGCGAACAGCATAAAAAAACTTCACAGAGGAGGAAGAGAAAGCATCGTCTTCATTACGAGGTGTCCATAGCAGCTGTTTCTGAAACATAAGAACATCTGTTCATCATGTCATGTCAAACCTGCATATTTACACAGAAAGAAAACCGAGCGCCTTCTTTTCCAGCACGACTGCAGCACTGAGTTGGGAATAACGCCGTTTCACAGCGTTTTTCTCCTCAGATCACTTTTAGTATTCTAAACCTAAAATCTACACTAGTTACTCCCACGAGGGGTGAAAACCAGCGTTTAACTTGTGTGAACGCACGAGCTGCTGATACAGAGAACGAACAGCAAACTCACGTGTTTCATTAAAGAGGAAGGAATCCTGATACTCCTTCATGTACTGAGAGGATCTGGCCTCATCCAGGAACAGAGAGTAAACTCTTTTAATGTCTTCTACCTGAACCTCTGTGCCCTGCAAAAAACAAACGGCACCAACAGAGTCAACGTGACAAAACTAAAGAAGCAATGGATGTGATACACGTGCAGCTGCTGAAGTCGTTCACATCGAGCTTACCTTGCGTTTACGACACACCAGCCCTGCGGTGCTGATCAGCTGGATCGCGTAGCGCAGTGACGTTTCCATGCCGATACGAGTGAGGACCGTGTGAGCCTCCTCGCTCAGCTCCACATCCTCCTCCTCACACCTGAAACGGAAACCTCAGCTTTACATTTCATCTGCGGCAGAAGATGGAAGTGTCTGCTGATTATGAACACGCGTTTTTACCGGATCTTCAGGATCTGCTTCGTCTCTTTTTCGGTGTAAGGGGAGGTGGCGATGATGAGCAGCCGATCGAGGAGATCGATGGGGATGCCGTGAGGGCTCTGATAGTTTGTTCCACGGATTCTGCAGGGAGACGAGTGAGTAGCACGTTACTAATGAAACACCCAAATTATTCAGTATTACCTTTACTGAAGCGGAAGGCTGACTGAAAGCAGTACGGTTTGGAAAAACAGTACCGAGTGATGCCTCTGTTGGTGGCCATAATGAGAACTGGGGAGAGGTCACTCTCCAGGGCACGGTTCAAGAAGGAAAAGCACTCCATGTCCAGCATATGCACCTCATCAATAAATAACACCTACAACAAGAGAGAAACGTTTAACAGAAACTCATGAAAAGCAAATAGAAGCATATAAAAACACTCACCCCTGGAATGATCTCGGCCTTTCCTTCTTCCCTCCACTCACACACTTTGGCATTAATCTGCTCGCGGACTTCAGACTTGATCTCTCCGGTGTCTCCAGAGAAAAGAGCCAGGAAGCCTTGTGTGCGACTGTTAATGACATCGATCTCGTGGAGCGACACTGTGTGGACCACCTCTTTTCTCTTCTGCAGCTCTCCCTCAGGACACTGTACAAACTGTGTCTAAAAAGATGGTAAAGAAATTGATTTTAAAATACTGCATCATCCAACAGCACGATCTGAGCGCTGTGACAACAGACCTGAGCTCCCATGGCATCGTAGTCTCTGGCTCTGGTGAAAGAGCGCCCCAACTTGGTGATCTTTCCAGTGGCTTTATCGATGGTGATAACATCTCTGAGAGAAAAGCAACAGAAACGCTCAGAAGACACGAGTCCTGTGCAAGTCTGAGTGATGCTGTAAAACTTCATATAACATTCATATCACATAACAGGTCCTGTAACAAGATCACCTACTGAACTTACCCCGCTTGCACCTTCTCTTTACTCAAACTGTCAATCATCTTGTTGCCCAAGTCGTAGATCGTCTCCATCTCCGTAGTCTTTAGCGTCAACTTGCCCACCTTTGCACCCTGATCCAAGGCACAAACTTCTCAGTAAGTTATATGAAGTATCATAATAATAATAATAATAATAATGGATTGCATTTATATAGCGCTTTTCAAGACCCTCAAAGCACTGTACACTTCCACTATTCATTCACTCTCACATTCACACACTGGTGGAGGCAGCTGCAGTTGTAGCCACAGCTGCCCTGGGGCAGACTGACAGAAGCGATTACCACTGGTGTGACCTGGGGTTGTGCGATTGGACGAACATGTCGACGACAGGCTCAGCCCATCAGCGATCGTTTTCACAAGGACGATTTATTTATTTGCCCATGAGTAAATTTGCTAATAATGATGTAGCTGCAGAAGTTGGTGATAGCCTAGCATACTCAGCTGCATGGTGGACACGTACGTGCTCATGCAAGTTAGCCGTGTTTGAGTGCTTTGCTCGCACTATACGTCTGCACAAGCCGCACACCGCTTTGGTTACATCCTCAGGTTTCAGGATAGCTCAGTAGGTAAAGTGGTCGCCCCATGATCGGAAGGTCGGCGGTTCGAATCCACTTAACGGCTACCCTGAGGTACCCCTGAGCAAGGTACCGTCCCTACACACTGCTCCCCGGGCGCCTGCTTAGTGGGCTGCCCACTGCTTCACTGAGTGAATGGGTCAAATGCAGAGAAAAACAAGTAATTTCCCCATGGGGATCAATAAAGTATCCATTATTATTATTATTATTATTATTATTATTACCTCTTTCACGTGGTTTAAAAATCCCAAATTGGCGACTTCATATTTTTTCAGTGCTGTCAGCGTTAACGTGCCGTCATCACGACTAACGCGATTAACAAGTAACCCATCGGGAGCGCAGACTGAGTCGAAATCCCTAAAATGTCTCTGTCAACGCACTGTCGTGTCGTGATGATTGACACGTTAACGCCACAGCCCTAATTTTGGGGGGAAATTAGTTCATCCCTGTTTGGACTTCCTCTGTGTTGTAAACGTGCAAATCAGTCTGTGCATGACTACATTGCTCCGCCCATCAAAAAGTCTGCGCAGGTGCAAATATATCGCCCATTGTCGATTACTGGACGGACGACTGTAGGCTGGAAAATGTTTACATATCGCCCAACCCTGGTGTGACCAATAAAATACTTCCCAAAGAACCACATAAAAAGACTGGGTTCACTATATTACGAGTGGAAGCTGCTTACCGTTCCTGTGGCTGGTCTGTCAATCTGGATCTCGACCACCTCTCCTTCAATGATCTCCGTCTCCTCTCTGTTAAAAAACAAAAACAGTTAATAGCAGTTCTTTTCGTATAAGAAGATTTACCAAACTCTATTACAGCATTTGCTCACTCACTTGATCCTTACTCCGATGGCTTTTCTAAAAGCTTGGCTAAGTGCCTCAGTCTTGCTCATCTCCAGGGAGAAGATCTCACTACCAGCCAGTGCTGTAAAGGGTGTATCAGGGCCAAGAGACTGGGCGATGCCTGCATTGGAAAACCCCCCAAAATCAAAAACAAAGTCTCAGCTGAACCCACACTCTGCCAATCAAGCTGGGAGCAACAAAAATGTACCCTAAGCCAATCCCATCAATCCAAGAAACCAATATCTCTTCTAGCTGGGGCTAATATTATGTTCTGGAGGCTTCCAGTGGAGATCTTACCCATAGCAATTGCAGTTTTTCCTGTGCCAGGCTGGCCAGCAATCAGTATTGCCCTGCCAGCAATGTGGCCATCTTTGATCATCTCCAAGATGACTCCTGCGGCTCGACGGGAGGCCAGCTGGCCAACCATCCCCTGAGACACCTGGAATTGAACATAGACATGTAAAAGGCACATCTCCTCGACACAGACACAGAATATTTAAGTCACAAATCCATTACATGCCCCTTAAGAAAGAGAGAAAAAAGGCATTTAAAGACTTAACGCTACCTGTCTTGGTTCTAAAGCATCATCCAAACCAAGGCCACGAATGTGAGAATGTGCACCTAAACAACAAGGTGAAAACAGATAAAATAATGTGAGTCACAGGAAGTAAAAAAACTCAAAAATCAGGTACCATGTGCACCTATCACAGCACTATCACACAGTAACCAATCATCATGTGTTTCCGGGTCTCAGTCATACCAATTCTCTCGATTCGTGTGATGTCACGAACCTCTGGAACCTTTGTAGTTGCCATCTGTATTAAAAGCAGAAAGATCATTCATTAATCACTATAGAGTGATCCTGCCCGGTTTCCTACCACTACTTTTACATTTAAAAACAGGCATTTCGCAGTATTAGACCTTCAGACTATCCCACTCCATGTCAGAATGTCAAACAACAGATAAAAAAAAAAAATTAGCTCCAGCAAGAGATTCAAATATTTCTACTGACGTTTTAACGACATACAACCCAGTCACTATTAAATAAATGTTAAAAACCAAAACACTTTGGTGATAAGACTACCACAACATTAAGTGGTTAGATTGTCAAACAATTAACACTTTAAAGAGCCCGTCCTGGTCAGTTGGTTGTCATAGTGACAGAGTTGAGCGCATGCCACAACAGAGTAAGAACAGTGTTAGCGTTACGTTAGCCTGGTTTCTAAGGCTTTTTATTCTTCATATTTTTACTTTTTCATATAAGCAACGGGAAGCTCGGGTATCGCCATAACACAGATTTAATAATGTGGTACACGAAATCCACAAATCTCGTTTGGCGCCAAGTAAACAGAGCAAGGATAGTGCCAAGTAATGCTAACGCCAGCTAATGTTATGTTAGCAAATTAGCTAGCTCCATTCAAAGCTTTCTTCTTTGAGTAACTCCTGCTTAGCAAGACGAAGACGTGATGTTCGACAGAACATGGAAGGATGATCCTACAGGACACATCGTGTAACACCACGGTGCGAAAGCCTGGAGTTAACACTGTTTATATTGATCGCATGAACACTCACCTGTGCAGCCACACTTGCGAAAATGTGAGAATGCGGCGCTTCTTTCTAATGGTGCGCAGATTAAAAGCGTCCGTACAGAAACAGCTTCTTTTCTTTTTTTTCCCCCCTGCTAGGGGATGTTTGGGTTGACTGCCCTCTATGGACTCGATGGTAAAAGGACAGCACGAGCTTGTGATTTACAGGGAGTGGCAGGAAACCTTACCGGTGTCCTGGATTATATTATGGACATTTGAATCCGTGTAGCCGTTTCAGTCCAGAGTGGTTAAACTGTGTGCTAGGCTCCCTTTAACTCCCTTTTCCACGGACGGGCTATTTTGTTGCAAGAAGAAAACGTAAAACCTTTAATATTTACTGGTGTAATGTGCTGGGTTACGGAACTGAGATGTTGTAGAGATGTCAATGTCATACTGTACGTAAGCTGGACCAGCCAAGGAAGCACTTTGCTCTGTTTTAGTTACTGTTTGTACACGCTAACAGCGGAAGCTTTCACTTCAGCCACGATAAAAAAAACCTGCTTAAACTTAGTACTGCAGACGTTTGTCCACCAGAGGCTGCAAGAGCCCCGAGTTATATTAAAGGTTGAAGAATTTCGAAGTTGAAGCCAAAGTTTTTGCAGAGTGGTGTTGATGATGCAGTAGGCCGGATAAATTCATCTTAGTGTAAAAGCCTCTTTCATTTTTTAAACTGAGAAATATTATAATCCAAACTATGGAGATGAGTTTGAGATTTTTATTGTCTCAAGCTCAGCTTCATATTTGCAAAAAGTAATTTTAAAAGCTTACAAATCAAGACTGCAGTATTATTGAACAATGGGAAAGCCTGCCTGCTGATTATAATCTCAAGGTTTCTGGAGGGGTTTTCATATCCTCTCCACTAGACCTTTCAAGCTCCACCTCAAGGCCCAGGCCACAAACTGAAGTCGCTTTATTTAAACATCACAGCAGAGCGACTGCTGCACGGTGAAAGGTAAATTTCGGTGCTCCTGAGTTGCTACACTAACTCAGAACAATTTTTATTTCATTTTAAACTTCGATAACAAAACCAAAATAAATAAAAAAAAAAGAATAAATAAATAAATGAATAATAAATGTAAAAAAACTAAACTAACTCAGAACTTTTTACTGAAGAACTTGACGATACATTAGGACTCAGTCATACTTCCACTCAGCTGAACGAGTCTTAAGCGTCACAGAAACCTCTCAGGTACACCTCGCCTGTTCCTGTAGAGTTCCTTAATGACCTCTCAGCTGCTTTTCAAAACACTGTGCTTTAAGCACACACAAACACACCATCTCCTCCCAGTCCACACTCAAAGCTGGGTCTATTTTACATTTGCTTATTAAATAATTGCACTGTGAGTGACGTTGCTAATGGCAGGAAATGTCTGCCTTTTAAAGATCTTACAGATCTGGCTCAGAGCTGATTAGCTTGAAGAGTGAGTTAGGAAGCTCGTCATCGTAGAAGAAATGAGAGGAAAAAATCCGCATCACAGCTCATGCTTGTTACCAAAAGTTTATTTGATAAAAAAAGCAAAATATCACAAATGGTCATCACATTGTACAAGGTTCATTATTTTGAATTATAGTGTAAATATACATATACTATATTATTTCTGAATTAGTAAATGCTCATTGACTTTCTGCAACTGATTTTACACTGAACACATGTTGATTTGCTGAATATTTGCTCTTCGAGCATCGTTTCCCCCATCAGCACATATCGGATACCAAACAAAACAACGATCTAATATCAGAAAAAAAGGGGGAAACAAAAGCATATTTTCTCACAACAGCAGTACTTTGCATCATTCCACACCCACTGATCTTTGGATGTGTTACTTAATCACAGCTGGATAATGGTAATGGCTGACTCATACCAAACCCAGAAGCCTGGATAGACAGGTTCACTAAAGGAGGCATTAAAGCGGTGGATTAGAGACATGGTTTCCCCAACAGCGTAGAATGAGAGAGTACCCCCGGCGTGATCCAGGAAAACGCCGATGCGGGAGGAGTAGGGCGCGCTGACCTCTTGCTGGTCCTTGTTGTGGCGGGCTGAGTAACTGGAATCAGAGCAGAAAAGGCTCCATGACTTGCGGTTGTAGCCGATGCGGCAGCTGTCACTGTAGCCCGATCTCTTGATGCCTTTGTAGGCGATGCCGATGGAAGCCCCCTCCCCACTCCAGTCTACCTCCCAGTAGTAGGTGCCTCCAGAGAGGGGCTCCTTACACAAGACCTGTGGCAGGGAGTCGAACCTGGCAGGGCTGTCAGGGTAGGACTGGGGGTCTCTCTTGAGGGCAGCTTTTCTGTTCCCTCGTGACAAGTAAAGCTGTCTGTAGGCTGTGTTTTGGTCCAGAGTGAGCTGGCAAGCATCTAAAGATGGGTGGAAGACAAGTTTACTCAACAATGCTTAACTTAAATCAGTCTGGGATAAACGTAAATGAGGAAAGCAAATAGCCAAAGCATCTGTCCTACAGCAGCTGAAGCACCCCACTCCAAAGCAGCAGCAGAACGTCATCGACATCTCAGTTAAACTTCTACTCACTGCGGTAGAAGTTTAAATGACTTCTGCAAAACACACTTTGAAGGAAAAGCAAGAGACCCTCTGGCTGGACACGGAAATCAGAATAGTCACCTGACTGCTGTGTACCTCCACCTCTGCAGGTCACAGCTGGTGGGACACCCGACGCCCTCGGCTAGATCTGCCCGGCCTATGATCTGGAACGCCAAAGGTATCAAACACTGTTTGTGAGTTTGACCACAAACAGAATTCCAGCAAAGACCTTTTTCAGCTGTGACGTGAGTCAATGACTATGCAGTTTCTCCCAGCGCTAAAGTTGAGAGGCCCCAAAGATTTCTGTTGAAAGCTGGATTAACCTCCTGAGACCGTGTCCTCATATGGGAACATTACATTTAGACTTACACTCCATCTTACAAAATCAATATTTTACACTCTGTTAATAATGACCATAAAACTATATTGTGTTATGCTGCCAAACAAACCCACTGTCTCTATATCGAGGACATACTTTTTAATATATTTATGTATTTAAAAACCTTTCTGTTCAAAGGCGATGCTTCTTTTTTTACTTATTGGCTTCGAGAAAATTTGGAGAAATGAAAAATGCATCCCAAACAAGAGCTCGTGTTGCAGGAGGTTAAAATGCAGCTTAAGTAAAGATGACATAGCTGTGCAATATTTGCAGTGAATCAGTCCCAACCTCTGTCAACACTGTAGGACTAACAGTAGCTTCTAAGAGCAGATTTTGTGGTCAGCCACAGGGTCTGACAGAGAACCTCGTCAGCATCTAATATGCGTCATGCAGTGAACTGAGCAGAGAGAACGGTGAACAGTGTGGGTCAGAGCAGAGACTCACATCTCAGGAAGTCCTCCCTGTACTGAGGCTCCTTGACTGGCACAGACTTGTACACGGGAGCTTCGTCACCTGTGAGAGGAAACACAGAAAATGAGACAGAGTTGTGTGTCAGCAGTTTTTAATGTGCTGCACCTGAACAGCTAATACGTGTGCAGGAGGTCACGTTCTCGTCACACTATCAGTGATCAGGCAAACACCTCGTAAAGCAATCTAACAGGAGAATGGAAAGAACTGAGGAAACAGGGCCAGATGATGAAACGCCTGAGCGTTATGACTCAACACCACATCTCCTGGCTTTAGCCTGACTCTGTGCTAAAGTTGTTCCGCCCTCATTCATTGTTGTGTGTATGAGCAAGTTGTGAAATGATGCTCTTGAAAGACTGACTCACTTTTTATTGATTGATATTGTTTCTTCTTGGAATCCTCCAGCTCACAGAAGGTCATTTTGTTAACTGCAAATACAGAAAAACCGCTCAGTCATCGTGCTTTCTTCATATGTTTGAAATAACACAGTGAGATTACAGCAACATCACACTGCAGTAGTCAGATTCCCTGCTGCATCTGTTCTGTGAACATCGAGACGTCAGTCTTCACGCTCACCTGTCTTGGCTACCTTAACCAGTTCGTCATTGCTGGATTCATTCAGTTGCTGTTTCAGCTCAGAGACGGCTTTGGTCACCGGGCCGAAGGAGAAGTACGGGTTGACGCTCACCGACGGCAGCTCCTCGGCCTCTGTTTGTGCTATCAGCATGTGGTAACTCTAACAACAATATAAAAGTAAGATAACACTGATTCTGTCAGATTATATTTTTATCTTTATGAACATGCCTTCCTGAGCCGCTGGCGGCTGCCAGTTACCTGGATGAAGTGGATGTGGTCCTCGGTGCGAGACAGCTGGGTGATCTCGTTGTCTCTCGCCTTCAGGTCAGCGATCTCATGACTCAGACGCTCCAGATGGCTCTCTGCGTTGTTGAGTGCCGCCCGCTTGTTGGAGGATATCAGCTTTGCCATCTCTTGCTGCATCCTCTCAATGGAGCGCATCATGTCGCCAAACATCTTCTCACATTCCTGAAGCGCCCTCTGGGCTGAGTTCTGCACAGGAGACATTGGAGTGTGTCGTAAGGTGAACTGGTGTCGCACTGGTTTTTACGATGACACACTTAGAAGAAGGAATGCTGTCAGTGCTGTTAGCTTCCGCTCAGCCTGTAGCGGTCAGAGTGCTCGTATCTGTCTGATGGATGATAATGACGGCACAAACCTTGAGAGAGTCCACCGCGTGTTTTAGTTCCTCCATCTGTTTCAGGCGATCGTGAATCCTCTCCTGGATCTCAGCCTGGGTGGCACCCAGCCGTTGCTATAAGACAGTTGAAACATTGATGATTATTATGACAAGAGCTTTACGCAGAAGTAACTCAAATATATGAAATCGTCTAAAAAAATTAGCTTAAATGTTTGGCTTTTAAGTTCAGGGGTCCAGGTTCACTGGACGCCAACACCTTTATCTTTGTTTGCATGAATGGGCGTCTATTGTTGCTGCTCTTTCATGCTTTGCTCCCCACCCTTTAACTGCTGTAGTGCACCGTGTTACAGCTTTAATACGGAATATTTGACCCTTATTTCTCACACGTTTTAGCGTTATTGTTGAACCAAAGGAGGACCGGTACGAGGGTGTTGCCTACCTGTTCCTCAGATCTCTCCTGCTCAGCTGACACCATGTCGTGGCCCTTGTGTTCTTTCACTGTGCACAGCACGCAGATACACATCTGGTCGGTGCGACAGAACAGCTCCAGACCCTTCTGATGCTGCGGGCAGATCTGCCTGTCCAGGTGGCCGATTTCATCCACCAGCTTGTGCCTCTTAAAGGTGGCCGACTCGTAGTGGGGCTTCAGGTGCTTCTCGCAGTAGTGCGCCAGACACATCAGGCAGGACTTGATGGCTTTGTGCTTCTTCCCAACGCAGATGTCACAACCTACATCCTGGGGTCCAGCGACGTTGTAGTCGGGGGACGGAGGTGGAGGCGGAAAGGACTCCGAGTTGCGTTGGAGCGTGGAGTTCCTTGAGCCTCCGACGCGCCTCGGAGTTGGCCTCTTGCTGTAGGAAACCCTGCACTCCGGGCAGTTGAACGAGCCGGTGTGTTCAGCATGATCCCAGTATGTCTTCAGGCAGATGGAGCAGAATACGTGGCCACATGGGATGGACACAGGGTCCCTGAGATATTCCTTACAAAGGTAGCAGGTGTCTTGGTCAAAAGACATGGAGGCAGTTTGCTTCTTTTCCCTCTAACGCCGAGAAGATGATGTGAAGTCAGAGCCTCACTTGTGTCAGCACTGTGGCAAAGTGACTGCACAGGTAGTGCGGGTGCAACTTATATAGAGTAAACAGAGAGGGAGGATAAACAGGTTAAGCCGAAACCAGTAAAACAAGGGCGGAGAAAGAAAAGGACACAATGAGTAGATCCACGTGTTACAGAATGCTGAGAAAATGAATGATATGTGCGATCTGAAAATATTTGATCCAAAGAGTTGTAGTTTCCATTTATTACATTTTGACACTGTAAAAAAACAAAAGGTCCAAACTAAGATAGGAAATTTTGAGCAGCAACGATGTGTAATCAAAGGATACCACGTAATATTCACAGGAACTGAAGCATTATTTGTTTTTTAACAGAAGTGAAAGAAAAGCCATAAAACAGGTGTTACACATTTCAGGGAATAAGATGTGTAATAATAAAATAAATAAAATGGCATCAAATGTAAACGAGTGAGTAAAACCTTCTGCGAGCTCCGGTCAGATTCAGTCTGTTGGATTTGCTAAAGTTGACTTCACCCGTGACCAGTTAATTATTAACCGCGTTTACTTTGCTTTGCCACTGATTTCCTCTGACAGGATGCCACAGTTCTCATATACACGAACTCAACTGTAACGTTTCCACCAGTAAGAAGCTAAAGTATTTAATAATGTATCATCTTCTGCACACACACAAAATCCTTCCCTCTGTATATTTTACTTTACGGCGAACACGCCTCCCGGCCGGAGTTTCAGTGTCGGATAGGAATGCAACTACACTTGATAGCCGAGATAACAGAAGGGCCAAGAAAGCCTGCTTAAAAGATTCCTTTGTGTGAGAGCCAGCAGGGTCTAAACAGCATTACAGGGTCGGCTGTGAACAACAGTAACTGCAGCTGACATGTATGACCACACGTAGCATTTAACCAAAGCTGCTCTGGCTGTGGTTACGCTCCTCACTGGAGGTGATTCAAAACTTTGTGAACTGATATTGGAAAAAGCATCACAAATATCTTTATGTAATCTCTGGTTTGCAAAAGTTACTTATTTTATTTCAAGTTCATTGGCATTCAAAGGATTTCCATCACTCTTCTCTGCAGTTAACTTATTTAAAGTCAGTGTTAGTTTAGGGTAAAGTTACATAGATACTTTTCACAGGATTTCTTTAATTTCATTTCTTATTTTACGCTGAATCATTTTAGGACAGTCTGTAACTTGTGCTCTGTAACACTGCTCATCTGTTTGTAATCTGATTACATGCCAGTGACATGCAACACACCCTTTTAAACTGACGACAGAACTGCTAGTGATGCAATAGAAAGCATGTCTGTCCTGATGGCAGATTTTCTGTTTTCTGATTTCGTTTCCATAAAACAAAAAAATTTCTTTGTTTGATTCTTTGGAGGAGAAAAACTGTCTGGAGCTACGAGACGATATTTCACTTTGTCATCTGTGCATAGTTTTGTTTTTTCATGCGCCCGTTATCCAGTTCCAACAAACACAGTGATCGGAGCAAAAAGGTCAAATAAGCATCTGTCAGAGTTTATTCCTTCCATGTGACTCGACCTCTCCCTACAGGGGTGTAGAAACAGAGAGCGCTGAGATCTTAGCTTCTTTTAAAGTTCTCTGACTTTGTGATTCAGTTTTTTCCGCGTTGCTCAAAAAGAGGGCCCTCGAGCATCATGACACAAAGTTCAGCTGTGAGGATGTCAGCATGGGAGCATAAACCATTGTGAATCTTTGGCAGGTTCACTGAAGAGGCGACAACAAGACACCACCGAGGCTTTGCTGCTGGCCACAGACCGTCGCTCTCTCCTTATCCCCCGACTCCAGCCTTACGTTCTGCTGATGTTCTTGTCGTGGCTCGCTGCTGGCTGCAGGTTTCCTTATAAGCAGTTCAGCTGCATCACGACCTAAAATAGCGCCTAACAATGATCGTGTAAGGATTTGATACCGTTCCCTTCTTTTTTTCAGGACTCACTTTCGAGCAAACCAAAACTTTATATCATAACAATAACAAAGGATGTGCACATCTCTACATCCTTATCATTACCACAACAAATGAAAAAACACGGGAATGCAGTTCTGAGCCGCAGAACGAGCTGTTAGACACTTTGAACGCTGTTCTACGTTTTGGATCATCCCTATCTGAGTTATGCATCCTGTCAAGCAACATTTCTTCTGAATCTTGCAACAGTCTTTTTCACTGAAATCTTGTGTATGCACTGATGACCGATGCCTGCATTTTCACTTTTTAAGCTCTCATTTCACTCGTTTCCTTTGATCAAACAGCGAGCGCTCTCCTGCGCTCACCTTGAAGAAACCATGCTCGCTGCACTTTTATAAAGGGTGACCTTTCCCCTTGAACTTGGACTATATATGACTGTGGATGACTGCGGAGTTTCGGTCTGCTTTGTTGGAGAAAACAGCCTGATAACAAGCCTGCCACTCTTTAAAGTGGGCGTCTGCTCAAACCTTAATAAAACTGACTGTAAACACTGTTATGCTTCAGATTGGCTTCCTCGGAGCACGGGATACATTTGACCAAACTTGTGCTGTTAAGTTTTCACTCTTCTAGCAAGCACGCTCATTTAAAACTTTGATTCAAAGATTTTTCCCCTTTGGCAGTCGTGCTGTCCAAAAACAGGTGGTTAATCTGTAAGCACAATGCTCCCTTTACTCTGGAGGAAGGAAGGAAAACTGGCTTATCAGAAACCTGACCAAAT
Organism: Maylandia zebra; assembly: GCF_041146795.1. Taxonomy (NCBI): domain Eukaryota; kingdom Metazoa; phylum Chordata; class Actinopteri; order Cichliformes; family Cichlidae; genus Maylandia; species Maylandia zebra. The sequence continues at coordinate 1,023,166 of NC_135176.1, read as the reverse complement.
ACGGAGAGGTGAAACTACCTCGTGTATGAAGTAATGCAAGCTATGAATTGAAGGTGGAGCAAATGTACCTTTTAGAAGCTTAAGATTACTTTGCCATGTGATTGCAGATCAGGCAAACATACATTGCACAATTTTATTTGAAGCTAATTTCAAACAGTGTTCAAAGAGTGTTTGTATTTCTTTTTTTAACAATGTGTACTTTCAATGTAATTTCAAGCAGGAAACATGCCTGTGAGTTGGACACTGGTGTAAGTAGGAGCAGATTGGGCCTAATTGAAATGCTAATGAGAGGCCGGTGATGTCAGCAGACACTTCACGCTGTGGAGAGAGTCGGGTCACCTCAGGAGTTCTTCCCCTGCTTTGTTCTAACCAGTAATACGTGCAGGAATTATGAGGGGGACATTTTGCATTGCCACGTAACTCGAGTGAAATATGTACACAACTATGCGAAACATCTACCGCAACAACACCTGGACGCGACAGGAATGCGTCTGTTTGAGTATTTGCACCCATGCGTTTATGTTTGACACGTGAATGTTTTCTTACCACTGAAAACAGAAACCAGCCGCATATCTGCAGATACAAACGGCCACGTACGAGTGAACGGACGAGTCGGGCCAGTTACAGAACAAATATTACAACTTTTAAATGAGTGTTTCTCTGACGACAGATGTGAGCAGAGACGTTTGAGGTCATTCTCAAACCGTGTGCGTGTTTGTTTACTGGGTGGTCCCTGAAATTCCTTCAGTACCTTAGGCTGCATGTATGTTTGTCGGACTATAACCGGTTTAAGACAATGGCGATTCTGTGGGACAACAATAGGTGGAAATGCAGCTGCCAAGAAGTGTGTGCGCAGCTCACCCGCAGATGAGCCACATGAGAAATGCGAGTGAAAGAAGAGGAAGCTGCAGGGAAATGGAAACATTTTCTTGCACATTTATTGTCACGACTTTGGTGTTTTACTTTTCATTCATTCTCTCTTTATTTCTGCTCTCTCTCTGCTCTCCTGTCTGCTCTCTGCTTTGCTCTTTTTTCCTCTCCCTCCTTGTTCAACCTGCTTATCTGAACTGGGCAGGGCCCGATGTACTCACAGGACGGGGGAGGGGCCTTGCCTGCTTTCAATCAATAACCTTTTGGAATTTAGAAATACAAGTAGGTCCTGTCTCTGGCAGGCTGTACCACACTCTCGAGGGCGGGCTTTCAGGCACACTCGACGAAATCCCTATCTCCTCCTGGCATTCTCCCTGACTGTTTCTCCAGGGCTGACTGTTTGGAGTCCACCACAATGGCTGATCACACCTCTCCAGACTACTTCAGCTGCTCTCTGTGTCAGAACCTACTGAGGGACCCTGTGGCTATCCCCTGCGGCCACAGCTTCTGTATGGACTGCATCAGTGGCTACTGGAATGAAGCCGACTACACAGGGATTTACATTTGTCCCCAGTGTAAGATCACATTCACCCAGAGGCCTGTACTGAGGCCCAACGCCACTCTGAGCATGGTGGCAGAGAAGATCAAGAAGAGCGGTCTGAACCTCAACCTCAGCACGTCCCAGGGGAGCGTCTTTGCCGGATCAAACGACGTGCCCTGTGACTTCTGCATCGGGAAGAAATTAAAGGCTGTCAAGTCCTGCCTCAACTGCCTGGCATCCTACTGCGAAAAGCACTTGAAGCCACACTATGAATCAACCACGTTCAAGAGGCACAAGCTTGTGGACGAGTTAGGGAACTTGGACAGGAAGATCTGCCCACAGCACCAGAAGTCCCTGGAGCTCTTCTGTCGCACAGATCAAATGTGTATCTGTGCCATCTGCACAGTCAGCGAGCACAGGGGCCATGACATCGTGTCTGCTGAGGCAGAGAGGGGCGAGAAGCAGGTAAGAATAACTCTCAGTGTCTGTTGATGCCTCCTTTTAACAGACAGAGACCAAGTGAGAGAGAGACTGCAAGCTGAATGTTTTCTTTGATAGGTTAGGAGCACATCCTCTCTGGAATAACTTCAGCTAAAGCAAACAGGCTGTTTTTCTCAATTCCTTCCCCTGAACTGCGACTGGTGATTGTACTTTGACCCATTTCACCAAGGCTATCAGCAACCCTGGCGAGCGTTCACAGCCGCCAAAACAAATCCAGCCCTGTGATTAGCTGGACACTGGCCGGAGGCGTGTCTTACAGGCGTCGTGAAAGCGGCTTTCCAGAAAATGCGGTGATCCAGCTGTGGGATAAACACACAGAAAGTGCAGCCTTCTTTCTGCTGCGCTGGTTCCCACCTGTGGGAGTGAGTGTGCAGCGGTGCAGGAATGTCAGGGAGTGCAGGCACTCTACACCTACATTCAATCTCTGTGAGCAATGTGCATTCAAATGACTCACTTTGCCTGTAACACGCTGTGGGATAGACATGAATGTCAATAGATACTGTAATGTAGCAGCTGTGTGAGTAATCAGGGAGTGTTTTTACAGCTAATGCAGGCTAAAGGAGTCCTGTGCCGCCATGAACGCATATTTTATCCCACTGTTGGCTTTACATGGCGGGGAGTCTGGTTTCTCTCATCTAAAGATTTACAACCTGAGTCCAACACATCTCACTCCATCTCCCGCTCCGTCTCCCCTCCCCCTCTCCTGTTGATTCCCCCTCCCTGGATTCCCCACATTCCTCAAGCTTATCTTGAAGAATGGGTTGGTGGGCTCGAGTAAAAGCTGAATTAGAAGCCTTCTATTCTGCATGTCAGCGCTGCGTGCACCTTGAAACGTCTCTTTAAAAGTCAGACGCTGGTAGATTCACATTCCTGACATGGCCAGAATTCCTCCAAAGATTTTTCCCCTCTCCCTCTGAGATAAAAGCGGGATGTATTAAGAAGATCTTTGAGAGGGGCTTATTAAGGACGCCACAGGGCCACACCGATACTCCGTGATGAGAAAGAATGTTTGCAGGCTTTACATTTGGCATAACCTTTTTAAAAACAACATTCAGCTGCATTTTACGTGATAGTAATCTTAAAGCCAGTTTGGCTCCCAGCATGAGCACAAATGGTTGGGAAATTATTAAAACGCATATCTCTGTAATACTCCTTAATTCTGCAGAAACTTTTGGGAGTCTCCCAAGCTGAGATTAAACAAAAATGCCAGGAGAGGGTGAAGGAGCTGGAGGAGCTCAAGACTGCGGTGGATTCCCTCAAGGTAAGGCCTGAACAACCGGATCAGTTTCTACACAAAGCAAGATCAGTCTCCCAAGATTGTTTAGATCAGGCTGATGAAGATCAGGCTGTAGAGCGATGACATCCTGCTTGCTTTGCCCAGAACTCCGCCCACAGAGCCATGGTGGAGAGCCAGAAGATGTTTGAGGATATGATACGCTCCATTGAGAGGATGAGGTCAGAGGTGAGCAAGCTGATTGGAATCAATGAGAAGGCTGCTTTCAGCCAATCCGAGGCTTTGATCGAGCGTCTGGAACAAGAGATTGATGAGCTGAAGAAAAAAGAGTCTGGCCTCAAGCAGCTGTACAGCACTGAGGACCACATCCACTTCCTGCAGGTACCACGCAGCCTTAAAGAAACTGTGTCGACAGCTGTCATATCAGGCTAACAGGATACTTATTAATAAGTGATTAACGATGACACTGTGATGAAATATTGAGCCCTTTTTAAAAAATTGGGCAGATCAATACATTTCCATAATATAACACTCACAGTACTGAGAACCCAGGCACCCACGTGTCACCGTCCACGTGACACTACCTCAAATTTCTCATTGGCTCTCATGTTTGCACCAGAACTTCAACTACCTCTGCACCCCCACTGATGACGGCTTCATACCCAGAGTGACCGTGAACCCCGACTTCTCCTTCGCGGCTGTCAGGAAAGCTGTGGCTGAGATTAAGGAGCGCCTCGAGGAGTTTGGCAGAGAGGAGCTGCTCAGGATTTCCAAGTCAGGTGTGAGCAGCACAAACGTAATGTTGAACACAAAGAGTAAAACTTCCAGGTTTCTAATCATGTATATCTTCTACTTTACAGTGAATGAGGTCCCGGTTTACACTACAGAGAGTCGAACGTTGGACAGAAGGAGCAGAGGTGAGGCTCCTATAGCAGTTTATAACCGCAAGAGGTTAATTATTATCCAAAACCACACCAGCCAAAGAATTACAGGCATTTGTGTGGGCGCATGGAGTTCACCGTGACCTAACAAAGAGATATTTCACGTGCAGGCAAAGAAATGACAGTGGACAACACTCCCCCAGAGCCAAAGACCAGAGCTGATTTTCTGAAATGTGAGTTGTTCTGGAACATAACTTGTACTCAAGTATTCATTTTTTTTACTTTTGTCAGTTTGACAGTTTGTATTTTACTGCAGCGTGCTGCTTTACTTGTGCTCATGACATCTCAGGAAAATGCGTTTCACTCATTGACTTTTTTATGGCACAGAAGTCTCTTGCTGGAGGTTAATATCCTCAATCATTTCTCTCGTATCAGTTATGGTATAAGGCAGCACTTCAAAGCAACAAAGAACATTTGACTTCTATGAAAAGGTCAAATGCAGCAGTGCAGCGCTGTGTATCAGCGTGCAGGTTATGAAACAATAAATCTGTAACTGACAAACACTTTGTAAAAACGGCATTTTTACTGGATTTAAGTCTGTTTCAGGAACTCTATGACTGGTATTTTTTAAATTCATGTACAGCATAGATATTTCAGAGGTGCACCTCACATCCATTTGAGGATCACTGCTCTGTTCTGCAGTAAAACAGCTACATTAGGCTCAACTTTTAAAAACTCGACATTGTTCACACGGTTTTGAATTGGATTCAATGTCGTCTTTCCTTCTTCAGACTTCTGCCAACTGAAATTAGATCATAACACGGCCTACAAGGAGCTTTGCATCTCTGAGAACAGCAGGAAAGTTATCCGCACCAGGGAGCCGCAGTCCTACGGAGACAACTCAGAGAGGTTTGATAGCTTTGCCCAGGTGCTGTGCCGAGAAGCTCTATCTGGAGGCCGCTACTACTGGGAGATCGAGTGGAGCGGGGAGTTCTCCATCGGAGTGGCTTATAAGAGCATCAGTCGAAAGGGCAAAGGTTCGCTCTGTCTGCTGGGCTATAACGACAAATCCTGGAGTCTGCTTTGTTCTGACTCCGGTTACTCAGCGTGGCACAACCGCGTGGACAAGCCTGCCAATGGTCCTCACTCCCCGCGGATAGGCGTGTACCTGGATCACACTGCAGGGGTGTTGGCATTTTACAGCATAGGCAACACCATGACCCGCCTGCACAGGTTTGAGACTAAATTTGTCGAGCCCCTCTATCCGGGCTTTGGAGTCGGAACGTCAGTCAGGATCTGCAACGTCAAGTGAACGCTGGCATTTGAGCTGTTTTAAAAAGATTTCTGCGAATATACACCAGTGCTTTTGGAATATCTATTTTTGCACCCATTATAAAATGTCTCAGCTTATTTTTAAGGTTTATGATGCTTCTTCCAAATGTCTATACACTTTTTTTGAACACCACATGTATTAAGCTTTGAATGTAGCTGTCAAATCATATTCTCATGGCAGTTTAACAAATATATATATATGTATTATTGAAATACACAATTCCTGCATAGTCACACAAGAAAAGTGTTATCCTGTTTGGCGTCTGATGATATCTGCTGGATAATATGATAACATACTTTTAAACATTTTAGCTGATAATTTGCATCTATAGATTTACACAAAGTTAACAATGTCAGTTTTGTGATGTCATCAGGTTGTTCACTATTGTTATTGAATAATTCTTTTAAAATTGCACTCCTACGACAGGTATGAGTACTATGAAGGTGCATTGTTATAATTTCACTACTGTTCCAAGAATGCTGTCATTTCATTTGGTCGTGTTGTGATATTATCTAAAGGTCGTCACATGAGTTTTTCCACTTGAACTAACCCTTATTTAATTTTGTGTATGTTTACTTACATAATGGACAGCAGAGTATAATTGCTATCAAAGAGAATTGTTTTGTAACAACATTGATGCATTTAAATAAAGAACTCAAATGAACAGAGCTTTGTCTTGTGAGCCGTGTGCAGAACTGGGCCAAAGAAGACAGGATCACCAAATGTAAACACATTACTGGATTAGAAATGGTGTGTGTGTCTCATGTTGAATACTAGCAGTGTGTTCCACATCATCCTTTGAAATCTCAAACTACACAGAGGGAGCAGTGCAGTATTGACACGCAGCTCCCCCTGCTGGTTGAATGTAAGAACTAAACCGTAAGAGAAAAAAAAAGGCCTCAGCCTATCAGTGACACTATTCTGCTCAGAGTTGATGTTAAAAATCCACCATATCATCAGAAAATACAATAAAGCCCAGTTTAAACGCAGTCCTTTAAAGTGCAGCAGCACAGCTCGTCTCCCATTTGGAACATGATCCAGTCCACTTGGATACTGAACCGTGAGCTGCCCCTGATGCATCCATCAGAGCGAGTGTCTGCATCAATGTTTGGCAGTGGAAAGCTCATCTACTGTTCACATTTAGCAGATAAGTGCTGCAAAATTAAAGTACTTAACTACAGCAGGATAGTTATAGTACAACACATGATTTCATGTTGGTAGTTTTTGCACAATCCTGACAGCAACAGTAACGATGATTACACACGTTCAACTCAGCTTTGAGCAGAGGAATAACATTTTGTAGTAAACCTGCAGATTAATTCAATAATAAGGTTAAATTAATGAGTCAAAAACAGATTTAACACAACAGCTTTACTGGTTCCCATATTTCATGGAGTAGGTTGAGCACACAATGCTCAAAAGAAAAAAAAATGCTTTAAAGTCCAAAATTTAGACATTGTAGCCCACGATGCCTCCTTTGCCAATGCACTCTCCAATGTAGAACCACATCAGCACCTCGGTGGCCACCAGCCCGTTCCTTAAAGCATCCTGCGAGGAAGCAAGGACACAGGTTTGATTTGCATTAGAAGTAACATCAAAAGTACAGGATTAGGATTCACACACACAACCTGAAATTCAAAAACATTTTATTTGCTGCTCTGGATAATTACAGGTTTAAGATGTACTTCACAGATTAATTCATCATTTGATCCATTTCTGTCAGTAATTACTAATATGATGAAGGACCTCACTAATGAAATACTGAATTAACATTTCCTGTACGACACACAGTGATCAATAATACAGCATCACATCCCAGGTGCTTTTTCTTATCATTTTAAATACAGATGAAGGCGTTTCTAATCACACCGCTTCTCTATAGAAAACATTAATTATTACTATTTGCACACAATAGCAGACTTATTACCATCCTCCTCCTGAAAAAGGGAACTTTTCATTTAGCCATAGCACAAACTACTGCTGTGCAATGAATGAACTCTGTAACGCTCAGCTTTAAAATCAACACATGCCAAGTTCTCACAGCATTACAGAGCAACTGAGAAGTATTATCAACAAGTTCAAAAGCCTGTCACAGGTAGGAAGCAAAAGATTTCCAGGACTCTGAAAGGAAAATTAGTAAGAAGAGTCTCAAGACCACAGAACGACTGCCAGGACATACAGTGGGGCAAAAAAGTATTTAGTCAGCCACCGATTGTGCAAGTTCCCCCACCTAAAATGATGACAGAGGTCAGTAATTTGCACCAGAGGTACACTTCAACTGTGAGAGACAGAATGTGAAAGAAAAAAATCCATGAATCCACATGGTAGGATTTGTAAAGAATTTATTCGTAAATCAGGGTGGAAAATAAGTATTTGGTCAATAACAAAAATACAACTCAATACTTTGTAACATAACCTTTGTTGGCAATAACAGAGGTCAAACGTTTACTATAGGTCTTTACCAGGTTTGCACACACAGTAGCTGGTATTTTGGCCCATTCCTCCATGCAGATCTTCTCGAGAGCAGTGATGTTTTGGGGCTGTCGCCGAGCAACACGGACTTTCAACTCCCGCCACAGATTTTCTATGGGGTTGAGGTCTGGAGACTGGCTAGGCCACTCCAGGACTTTCAAATGCTTCTTACGGAGCCACTCCTTTGTTGCCCGGGCGGTGTGTTTTGGATCATTGTCATGTTGGAAGACCCAGCCTGGTTTCATCTTCAAAGTTCTCACTGATGGAAGGAGGTTTTGGCTCAAAATCTCACGATACATGGCCCCATTCATTCTGTCCTTAACACGGATCAGTCGTCCTGTCCCCTTGGCAGAAAAACAGCCCCATAGCATGATGTTTCCACCCCCATGCTTCACAGTAGGTATGGTGTTCTTGGGATGCAATTCAGTATTCTTCTTCCTCCAAACACGACGAGTTGAGTTTATACCAAAAGGTTCTACTTTGGTTTCATCTGACCACATGACATTCTCCCAATCCTCTGCTGTATCATCCATGTGCTCTCTGGCAAACTTCAGACGGGCCTGGACATGCACTGGCTTCAGCAGCGGAACACGTCTGGCACTGCGGGATTTGATTCCCTGCCGTTGTAGTGTGTTACTGATGGTGACCTTTGTTACTTTGGTCCCAGCTCTCTGCAGGTCATTCACCAGGTCCCCCCGTGTGGTTCTGGGATCTTTGCTCACCGTTCTCATGATCATTTTGACCCCACGGGATGAGATCCTGCGTGGAGCCCCAGATGGAGGGAGATTATCAGTGGTCTTGTATGTCTTCCATTTTCTGATGATTGCTCCCACAGTTGATTTTTTCACACCAAGCTGCTTGCCTATTGTAGATTCACTCTTCCCAGTCTGGTGCAGGTCTACAATACTTTTCCTGGTGTCCTTCGAAAGCTCTTTGGTCTTGGCCATGGCGGAGTTTGGAGTCTGACTGTTTGAGGCTGTGGACAGGTGTCTTTTATACAGATGATGAGTTCAAACAGGTGCCATTCATACAGGTAACGAGTGGGGGACAGAAAAGCTTCTTACAGAAGACATTACAGGTCTGTGAGAGCCAGAGATTTTCCTTGTTTGAGGTGACCAAATACTTATTTTCCACCCTGATTTACGAATAAATTCTTTACAAATCCTACCATGTGGATTCATGGATTTTTTTTCACATTCTGTCTCTCACAGTTGAAGTGTACCTCTGGTGCAAATTACTGACCTCTGTCATCATTTTAAGTGGGGGAACTTGCACAATCGGTGGCTGACTAAATACTTTTTTGCCCCACTGTAAGTTAATGATGTAGCCAAGTCTGGAATTGTAGTGCAATCACTGAAAGCCTGCACGGGAGCGCACTTTGAGGCTGCACACCAAAACGCCACTTCTGCAGAAGAGACACTTCAAGCCAGACTGAAGAATACTAAAGACAACCTGGAGAAGATGATGCATACTGTACCATGTCTTTTGGTCAGATGAGACGATACTATGGTTACTGACAAGCTGCTGATGTTTGGGGAAAGACAGCAGAGGTGTACAACCCAAGAACACCGTCCCCACAGTGAAGCATGTTGGTGGGAGTATTATGCTGTGGGGATGGAAATCTTATCATTGTGGAGGGAATCATGAAGAAAGACGGATATGTTAAGATTTTGAAAGAAAAGTAGTCAGCAGCAAAACTTTACGTCTCTGCTGCTGCTTCCAACAGGACTACGACCCAAAACACACGTTGCTCCTGGTGAAGGATTTTCCCCTGAAGACCAAAGTGAACATTACTGACTGGCCTAACATGAATGCTACTGAAAATCTGGGGGCTGAACTGAAATCCATTACATCTGGAGAAGCTTGAGAGATTTGCCAAAGAAGAATTGGCTGGATTTGCTCAGGAGACGTGTGAGAGATAAAACACAACAACAAACCACTAAAGGCTGTGTTAAAAACTTTCAAGTTTGTCCTCATCCATGTACACACGCACACTAAATTCAGTGCATTACTGTGTGTACAACCACAGCTTTTATAATAATCCTGAATATTTTCTTAAGACAACAACAATTTGCCCACAGTCTGAAAGAGGTTTTCTTTACTATCAGAAGCTAGAAATGTGTCCTTATTTCATGATGTCCTACAGCTACTGCTTTGTTAATGAATCCAGGAGATGACAGACGATGTAAAGTCAGCACAAGAGGCTTTGGTTGGAATTAATAATGTGACATCTGCTGTGGTTAAGATGCACGACCACGGCCGCAGGTTTAATTTAAAAAAGACGTGGACGTGTTTTTTGTTGTTGTTTTTACATAAACAACAATGACCTGTGTCTTAGATTAATACGAGTACCTTCACTGTGGTTTGACCGAGACGTCCCGTCTGGAACCCCTTGATGATGTTTGTGGCCCCCTCGATGGCTTTAGGGATTTCAGCGGGGGCAGGTGGGACAAGCTCAACACGCGCATAGTACCAAAAGTTTGCCAGGCGAGGTTTGGAGTAGGTGACAGCGGCTGAAAGAGAGAGCGAGAGAACATTAAATGCTGCTATCGATTCGCCATCCTAGCAGCAGAGCTTCTGAGATGTTAGCAGGTAGCGTTAGCCATCAGCTACGCGGATTGTGTTTGCTGAGAGCAAACCAAATAAACCGATGTACCTGCTTATCCACAACACATGTCAAAACAACAAAAACACAGCATATCAACGTCAAAGGCCTTCTACGTCTGAAAGCGTCAATTAACGTTACACCTGCTTCATTCAACTGACGCCCGGGTCACAGTGCCGCTGACAGCGTCGGCCTACTGAAGTCTTCTCACCGAGGAGAAAACTGCCTACCTCAGCCTCCACTAATGGACCCGTCCAAATAACAGACTAGCTTACCGTTAACCAGGGTGGGTACTTTAGCAACCAACTTCTGCACTGCCTGTGCCATTTTGAGGCGTTTGTGATGTTAACTATTCCCCGTCTCTGCTAAATGTCACCTCCAATAGAAGGACCCTCGACTGCAGTTGACCACACAACTGCCTGAAGAGAAACCGCAGGAGTCTTCTTCTTTATATTGTTTATTGGCGGTTGGCAAACAGCAAAATGGTGCATTACCGCCACCAACTGGTGAGGAGTGTGGACTGAAATTAAAAAAAAAATCAAATCCTCCCGAACAAATGAGTCTGACTTAAAAACCAAAATATCACCTTATAACTTTCACTACTCGAATTCTTACGAAATAAATCAACCAGTTTGACTTTCAAGCTTTTTGATCAGCTGTCTTCTTTCAGCATCATATTTCTGACAATGCATTAAAACATGTTCTATTGTTTCCTGTTCTCTACTGCAGTCACACTCCCTGTACGGAATTTCTCTATTAAAAGCAACGTGTTATTCAGACCAATGTGTCCAAATCTAAGTTGAGATATAACCTTCGCCTCTCTCCTGTTCCTTCCTGTGCTTCTCATTTCTCCTGTTTTCCTTTGGATTTTGTAAAACCTTCGCCAGTATACACTGATAAACCAGTGTATACTGGTTTATCAGTGTATACTGATAAACCATCACTGGTCCTTTTCCTTACTTTGATATTAAATTCAGGAACAGTAAATGCTATCCCGCTTTGGTTGGCTGTATTCTTTGATGCATCTGTGTAGATTTTGACATAACTGTAATACTGATTAATATATGTCTGGCTACGGGCTTCCTTCTTCTTGCCAGCTTTTATTCGCGGTTGGCAAATAATGAAATGTTGCATTACCTCCACCAGCTGGCATTGAGTGTTGCATGCCCCGGTCCATGTCTTCCAGGAGATCCTCCAGGACATCCAACCATCGTCTTTTTAGGAGCCCTGGCACTGTCAGCCATGCATACAAACAGGTGGGGCCATATAAAGTACTGAGTAGGCCTACTGCTGACAATGTACATCTCACAACCATGAACTGCTGCAGCACTGCAGGAGAGGCAGACAGCAGACAGACAGAGAATGCATTAACCCACCTAGTAACACACACACATGCAATGAAAGCAGCTAACACTCATAAACATGGCCATACCGCTCATCACTGTTAAAAATGAAACAAAAACTTTACAAAAACACTTGCTACCAAATGCTGAGTTCATCCACTGCTGACATAGACCTGCCACATTAGGACAACAGGTTGACTTTTTAGTAGAGTCTGTGTAGACTGTGTTAAACCCACAGCAGCAGATGGTTAACCACATGATTTTATAGCAGCCTGTTCACCCAGACCTGACCTACAGGGCGCACCGCTCGCCAACTCTAACCTGAAGGTCTTTGTGGACAATTTGACATCACGCAACCTGGACACCAGTTAAAATGAAGTAGGCCATGTAGCGATCACAGAACACAGGCAAACACATGGGGTGATACATGATTTTAGACACATTATGGAAACAACAGTTTAGGATGTTTTCTACAGAATATCTTTTAATTTTTCTTTTGGGAATAAACTAAAACCCAACACCACCTTGGTCACACACTGGCTGAGTCGCAGTACGTGACCAGGAGTTGCCAGGCTGTTGTGGCTGTGTATGGTCCTTCCACGTGTTACTGAGGCCCCTATTTGTTAAAAGAATAAACCGTTTAATTGCAGATAATCTTCAGAATTCAGTAAATGACACCCAACAAGTGTCAGTAGCAGAATAAGCTGTCCGGCATTGGCAGAGAACATTCGACGAGTTTTTCATGGCCACAGCCCACATACTCAACTCTGCTGCTCAACCCACATTTTCCTTACAAACGTGACACCATTGAAGGGGAAATAAACGGGCTTTCCAGCAGTAAGACCTTTATAGCCAAGAAGCATAGTTACAACAAAGAAAAGACTGAACAAACACAAATTGCCTCAATTTTTGTGCTCACTGGGACCAGTGAAACATTCATTTTTGTCTGAAGCAGACGTGGACAAGTTTCCCCTCAGGGAAACTACGACTCCAGCAGCACAACACCAGGTCACACTAAATGCAAATAAGAAAAAATACCAAGCAGGTAAAATAGTTCAGATCCAAATATCAGCAGCTCACCAGCTTAATCTGTCAGGCTGCACCGTGTGTTTATGGCTGTGGTGACAGAGGTATTTTTAACCTTATGTTGAGGCCACGGCTCCGATTCTCATGATGAGCGACGGTGTCCCTGTGTTGGTGATGTTCCTGCATCAGCATAATAGTAAGAATAATAATAATAATGATGATAGCAGGGCAATTACTTTTGTCCCCACAGGTAAGTTTGGATAGGTTCTTTCCATTCTCACAGATACTTTCACAGCACTGCAGCTGGAGTGAAATTGGAGTCAGTAACGGGAAATTCCTCAAAAAATATTATTTGTATTTAATTATTTTTATTCTTTTATTTGCTAACTCTACTGCTGTTAACGCACATTTATTACCATTTCCGATTTTAGGGATGCTTAGCTGCCTGAATCTCAACCTTATCGTTCGGATAGAGGATGGAAATCCTCTATCCGAACGATCCTGAGGAAGTATAGCTGTAAAAAAGAAAAACCCCAAAACAAACTTGATAGATCCTGAGGAAGTCAGTATTGCAAAAGGTGGAAAACGGTCCGTGTCTGGACTCTGCTGATTTTACAAACTGCAACAATGGTTTTGTGTTCTCAGATGCATGTCTCCTGTTTTGTAGACGTTCTGTGATTGCATGATGGGCACAGACGTCAGCATCAGATAAATTATTGGGAAGCAGCGGTCATGTGCTCCTTATTCTGTTTGTTTCCCGGCAACATGAAACCGATGAGCTGAAAACCTGTTATATCACCTGCAGCTTCTCTTACAAATGTAACTGGACTGCCAGTGCTGCGAACATGTCAGCGGCCAGGGCAGAGAGCCATGCCCACTCCCTTGTCCGGTGCATTCTGGGAGTTGTAGTCATACTCACCTAGCCAAAACCCCAACAATGCTAAGAAGCTTTTATGTGGTTGAATTTGTCCATTTCATAAGCCTGGTGGTGCAAACACAACACCAATTCTTTTTTTCCTTTTTTTTTTTTTTTTTTTTTTTTTAAACAGACCCTAATCAACAGCTTTTCAATGGACACAGTTGTACAGATTTCTTAGCTTAAGCCTTAAACCCTACAGCAAGCTATCGATATTAGGTACTTATACTTAGCACAGAAAAAAGTCTGTTTTAACCAACGTGTGCGGACCAAGATTGGTCCACGTTATGCTCAACGTGTGTGTTGCCTTCTGACGAGCTCTGGGGGACAGATACATAATATCGGATCAGCCCATCTCTAGCACAGTTTGAAAAAATGCAAATAAAGTTGAAATATTTACAACGATTTTTATTTACAGAACTTTAACAAAAAAAATTAGGCAAGTTTTTCAAGTAAACCAAACAGCCTTCTCTGCTCTTTCCTCCATTTCCCTTCACATTCTCATATCCAATCTTTCTTTTCTTTCTTGGTTGCAGCTGGTCCTCATCCTCCTGGACGAGTGGTAGAAGACCTCCGTCCTAACACCTCATCCATGAGGGAAACCAGGGCCATGTAGCAGCAGTGGGCTTCCCACTCACTCCCACGCCTGACGCTGGATACTAGCAATCGTAAAGGCAGAGGAAAGGTGGCAGCTGACAAACGCAGCAACAGTGCAGGTTTATATGAATACGTTCAATAACGTCTGGTTAAAAATTCAGATTTGAATACTGCTGTCCATACTTTGTTTTTCTTTCTTTTTTTTGACACTTTTTATTTGTTTAGGAACATTTTTATGCAACAAGATAAAATAAAAAAATAAAAAACAAACAGTATGAGGTCATGGGACACAACAGGCAGCTTAGAATACAGTTGAATAAACATTAAAAACAACAGATGATGAAATCATTTCTGATAGTATGTCGTCATATTTTGACCAACACAGTGCATCTGTTTACATTTCAAAACCCATCATTCTAAATATTTTGTTAATGTGACATTGCTGTTACATGTTGGTACGAACATATGGCTTCTTCATACCGCAGTCTTCGTGAATGATGCGGTGTGCAGCGGTGTGCAGCTGTGGGCCATAAGCACACTGGTTCAGCTTCACATGGGAGACCTTTATGTGGTCACAAAGTGGTGAATGGCTGCCTCCCTCCACAGGGAGACTGTCATGGTTCAACCATCCTGGAATCACAAACATGACAGAATGAAAGATTTATTCATTAACTAACACACAAAGCCCACAGGCGCACACAAAGCCCACAGGCACACAAAGCCCACAGGCACACAAAGCCCACAGGCACACACAATCTGCTCACCTACCGCCAAATGTACCAGATGACTTTCAGCTGTCAGTATCACACTTCAGGTGCAGCATTACCTGCTTCAGCTGGAGAGTTTTTATAGGAACGTGTTGTTTCCCTGACAACCTTCCTCACTGCCAAACACAGAAAAGTCCATTAAAATTAACGTCAGTTATAGTGAGTGTATAGATCCGTGACAGGCGTTTGTTTCTTGACGAGTCTACAAACACCTTGGACACACAACACGTTTGAGTATTTTCCTTTAAACCCATGCTTCAGCGACAGCTTTCACTACATTATATGTCGACTACTTCCATTGTTCCTCCTTTTGTTTTCATTGTATACATCACACTCACTAAAGCCGTTTGTCTGTGCATTTAAAACGATATAATCTAATCCTTCCATCATTGTTAGCGAGCACATAAAGACTGTTGAGTGTAATCTAGCCCATACAATACAAATGTATGTAGGCATGATGGAAATGGACTGTATGAATACCAGAAACACAAATGATAAAATAATAGTGGTTGTTCATGTTCCCACAATTTAGTGTTTGACTGACAACAATTTTGACTGGTAAATGCATAAAAACAATAACGGTTTCTTTGAAAAGCTAAATATCAGTTCTGATGGGACCACAGATACTGACCTCCACGACCCCCCCTTGGTTGAGCTCATCTTTGGCGTCGTTACAGGCCAGGAGGATGCAGAAGATCCTCCGCTTTCGCAGTAAGACCTTCTGCCAGTGGAAGGGCAGGTGCCCTGAAAAACTGAGTCCATGCAGTGATGTTTATGACCTAAGGGGGAGCTGTGCCTCTCAGTTCATGCCCCCTTATTATATATGAGGCCCCCCCTCGTGGACTTTGGAGAACTCCTCAAACACGCTTCACTACAATCTCCCCATCGGTGATGGCTGCCACCTTATTACACTTTGTAATGTGTGGTTTAGCCACTCCCTCTTTCAAGTCCTAGGTGATCACCCCGACCTGGTCGCATCGTTTTAAAACCCGGATATGCAACGGTGGTGGAAATAAGGCATCTCTTCATCAAACACATTAACAGGTTAATGCATTTCTGCTGGATCCAGTTCTGATATAATACAGTAACACCTGCTGCTGTCATGGAGTCTCTTTGCATTTTGAGATGGCACAAACATCGTTAACCTCTTAAACACCAAGTGTGTTTCTGAGGTTCCTGCTTGAAATTTACACGCCCGAAATCATTACAATATTTCTCTGAAAGTACAAACTCTGTCTACAAAATTAACTTGACACTTATGAGCCTTCATCAAATACATACAAATATTACAGCTCATGCACGTCTGTCCAACTCACTCTGATAGAACCCAGTCACTGTTTTTGTAGCAAATAATCCCTTTTGAAAATAAGTTACAGTACACAATACACTAGAAAACAGGGAAGATGTTCATAGGAAGATTATGTGAGACACGATTCATGCGGCTGAAGTGAAACAGCAACGTTACAGATATTTTCCTGAGGAGCAGCCGAGGATTGTGCAGCCTGTGAGTCCTTATTTGTGAACAGCAGAAATAGAAGAAGAAGAAATGAAGTTATTCAGAAAATGGTTTCTATCAGTTTTTGGCAGATCTTGTTTATGGCCCTATATTGTCCATAACATTAACAAAGAGCAGTAAGAACTCAAAGTTCAATACTTACTGTAGTTGTGTCGTGAGGTGGCATGAGTCGATGACAACTCCGGATATTATTCCGGGATCACCAGGACATATGGTACGACTCTTCCTTGACGGCATTGAGAGAGAGAGAAAAGGGATCAGGCTTTTCCAAACCATCCCACCCCAGCCGAACCACCGGAGCGGTGCATCCAGACCGAGGTTGGTCCCAATGGTGTCCTTCGCTCGTGCTTCCCCACGGCGGATGTAGCCGTCCCCAGTGATGTAGATCTTGGGTCCTGTTGATTATGAAATTTAGTATAAAATGGGGTGATGATTTTTTGAAATGTGTTTTTGGTAATGTAATATTCACTATTTTTGTAATGAACAAAGATGGAGTGTCACTTTATTATAGATTAAGTTTTAAGGTAAACATTTAAACACACTCAGGTCTCTAAGAAGTTGAAATAAGTTTCCACATCACTTCCTCCTTGCTGTCGTTTTGCTCACCCACTGCTGTGCTTGGCCCTGGAGTGTCCTCAGGGAGAGAGGACACTAGGACAGGAGGCCTAATGGAAGGCATCTGTCCTCTCACCTCATCCGTGAGGGCAAACCAGGGCCAAGCACAGCAGTGGGCTTCCCACTGACCCCCTCTCCTGAGCCTGGATACTTCCTAAAGGCAGAGGAAATCAAAAATGACAGTAGACAAATAAAAACACCACAACAGCTCTTAGTATTTGTACATTTCTTAACTTGTGTTCTTAATAATTATCTTCTTGATAACACACATACGTACTTTGTATTTATTTTTTTTTTAAGTTGTCCCATTTCTTTCTGGCCTGCGAGGTGGGTGACTTTCCCCCGCAGGCCCAACTTCCCCAGAATTGTCCTGATCACACACAACACATAAGAGAAGAGAGGAAACCATGGCAACTATATTAATCTCTAAATCCAAAAGTTTTCACAGGAGAACATCAGAGGAACATCAGAGGTTCTGTACAGCATGAGGGTTAATAAAACCGGCCTCGTGTGATGTGTAAACTGATTTATTCCTGCACCCCAGTGAAGAGGGGATCGTTTTCTCCTCTTATTTTTATCAATTCAGCCGTTTGATCTTTGGTCCCTAAAACATATCACAAAAATCGAAATTAGCCGTATGTAAAAACCGCGGGACCCACCGTACAAGCTAGTTTACGATTATTTTAATTTAAAAAACAAAAACATGTCTATGCAGATGCCAAAGTCTAACAACACAACCGCTATAAAAATGTAACTTTTGTACCAGCAGATTTTCATACACTTACATTTGAAAGCGTTTCCTCTCCCGCATTAACTCCCGTTCTGACCGCCATCGTTATCAGAAAAACTCCTGTATGGCCCGCAATGAATCCTGGGATATGGTAGGACCCGAAGGATACCCGAGCCATCCTTCGAATTCAAGGAAAACAAGAAGGCATTTGTCGCCACATTTGGAGGACTCTTTGAATTTGCACAGCCTTCGTCAGTGTGCCTAGTTTGGCTTCCCCTGCTCTTGTTGTGTTTGATTACTCCCAGCTGTGCTCTCCTCCTGTGTGTCCCATTCCCTCGTTATCCCTCCGCGTATTTTAGCCCCGTGTTTCTCTCAGTCATGCTGTGTGGTAGTGATGGGAATTCCGGGTCTTTTTTAGAGAACCGGCTCTTTCGGCTCGACTCACTAAAAAGAGTCGGCTCTTTCGGCTCCCAATCGACTCTTCAGGTTGTTTTGTTGCTTTAATTAATTTATTATTAACAACAATATAAAATTATGCACAAAAGGAATTACTAATGTAAAAAAACGTGGTTTTATTTATTATATATATTAGGGGTGCAACGATACACAAAATCCACGGTTCGGTTCGATACTTTGGTGTCACGGTTCGATATTTTTTTCGATACAAAAAAAAATGTTCATGCCTTTTTAATTTGTCATTTATTAAATTTTCACGGCACATTCCGCACCACATCTCTGTGCGTTCATCATTTGTTTGAAGCCAGCTCACCTCCTGCAACTACTTTTCCGAGAATACATGCTTCTTTTGTGGTTCGGACTCCTTCTGACATTTGTTTGGAGGTGGAGGAACACCAAAGTAATTGCTTAAAGGAGCTTCTTCGACATCTTTAAGAGTTCTAAACAAATGTCTGTCCTCCTCCTGAAAATCTTATGTACGCAAACACGCGTTGCAACTTCTTATCTTGTGCGCGTTTTTTATTTTGACAGTGAATGCGCACCTGCGGACCACTTATGTGCAGCCCTGGTTATTTAGCTCATCATATCGCAGCCACAGAAATTATTTTGTCCATGAAACCATAAAGCTGCACTTTCTTTTTGCCTTATAGTCTGATTTGTCATAACTTCTCCGTTTTGCGGTAAGCTTTTATTTGGCTGTCACTTCTTCACCCTGACCTGTCTTATTTGGCTCAGCAGAACTAAAATATATATCCTGCTGCTTTTACACACGCACTCACATAAGCTCAGCGATTCTCTGCGCGATCAACCTCTCACATGTTTAAGCTGCGGGAGATTTCACTTGTCATGTTTGCATAGTAAGCTAACGATTAATAAGACGATGTCAGAGGAATTGGTGCGCAAATTATCATCACTCACAGATCAGTGCTGTCGCTCTCTATACACAGTTCGCACGATTGCAAAGTGAAAGCAAAAAACAAGCGCAAATTCAAACGCGATTTCAATATGTCACATATTGACAGTGGCTCACCGATGCCAATGACATAATTACCCAGCTACATTTCTGAAAGAATGCAAAAGCATTGACATATATTTTTCCTTCCTACAATAGCCCGACGGGCAGGGCAGAGATAGATTTTGGTAGCCCGACTGGAAAAATCGCTAGCCCCAGGACGTCGGGCTAGCGATATTGCAAGCCCTGTATCTGATTGAGGAATCACTCATCTTTGGAAAAGAGTTTGTTACAGAGAAATGTCTCTTTCCAAAATAAAAGCTATACTATCCGCTTCTTCTGGGCTATATTCTCAGCAGCATATTAAACATATCAGGTCCCCATAAGGAGAATCATGTGCTAACGGCTGTCTAAATGACTCGGGTAAAGTTTGTAGCATGGTGCTGGTTGTTTTTGTCTGCTTCCACTTGTCTTTGCACTACGATGATGTCGGAGTAAATGTGCAGTCATATTCGTTGTGTTCCCACTAGTGCTGTCAGCGTAAATCTCCTTGAAATGACGTTAACGCCACAACACGGCAAATCTCCGTTAACGAGCTACCGCGGATCGCCCCGTGCGTGGGGCTGGACGACCAACACGTTAACGAGCTAACTGCACTAACACACTAGCTCCCACCCATGTAATTGAGCATTGCATGGCACATCCAACATACTGTTTTACTTTAGTCCATGACGCGCTTACCTTCAGGGTCATACGTCACATGAAAACCAAAATAGTTCCAAAGGCCAGATCTGAATGAGGGTGGGGGAGGTTCAGTTTGCCATGTTGCAACGAGCTTAGCTTCTGTCTCGCTAGCTTGCGCTGCACTCAGTGGATCTAGGCTGCACTGTCGAGCGCAGATCCACTGAGCGCTCAACACAGACAGCATCGTCAGAAGGAAAGTTGATAAAATAAATTAATTTTTGTATTGTTCATACATATGCGTACCGAACCGAAAGCACTGTATCGAACGGTTCAATATCGATACGAGTATCGTTGCACCCCTAATAAATATATGTTTATATATAAATATATGCGGTGGCCCCTAGAGACAAAGCACTTACAAACTCCAAAACCCATGTCTAGCGTTAACTGAACTTCCAAAACAGTGCTACCTAGATCACTTAAATTACACAATTGAAAGCATATGTGTATTGTTTGTGTATTTATACACAAGCACTCATATAGGGCTGTGCGATATGACCAAAATCTCATATCCCGATCTATCGTTCCGATAACGATATAAATCACAAAAATTTAACATTTTCTGAAAATTCTATGAATCTGGTGCAGCTCGACTTGCGTGAAGTGTTTCCAGCTGAGCGTCGTGTACCGGGAGTTGAATGTTTTAACCGATGCATGAAACTATACATTTTTAGACATGAGTTGTAACGGCCGCCATTTTCTTTGTATTTATTATACAGCGTGCTGTTCTAACGTTTGAGTCTAAGGTTTATTTTTTAGCACCTGACGGCTCTTTTTTACTTCTCATCCGCAAGCACTCTGCATACTCTTTCACATGATTCAGTTTATTTTGAACAGGATCTTGAGCTTTATTGTGAAAGGTCTATGTGGAAAATAAACAAGCAAACAGGCGACGGTGTTACCGTCGTCGTTGCTAACGACAACACATAAAAACAGGCGCTTGTCTGTCTGTAGTGTGGTTATATTAAATATAAGACAAAGAGAGAACTTTAAGAATTTAGAAAAAGCCACTACAGTGACCATCAAAACCATGAAAAAATATTGCCATAAACAGTTTATTTTGTGACACCACGAAACAAACGACAGACATTTTTATATTGTCATCTGATATATATCGTTATATCGAACAGCCCTATATATATATGTCAATATAAATAATTTAAAAAAATGTTCATTTACCTGTTACTACCACAAACCAAATCTGGTCGTTGGTACTTCCTGGATTGTGTAGCCACTAGGTAACAAAAGCTCAACACTGCCCCCTAGCATCCTGGAGCACTTCCATTGTGTTTTGTACGTGCTTTGTCTGTAGGGGCCACTGTAAATATACTTTTATTTATTCACTCCACATAAAATGTAATAAATAAATTATATAATACAAAAACCAACTATTTACATTTCAACTTTTAACTATTTAAATTTTCAGCTTTTTCCTTTTAAACAAATTCAAAGTGAAACAACACAAAACGGCAGAAAGAAAAAGGAAAATAGTGAAGTATTTAAAAAAAGAAGGGCAAAAATGGATTTGTGTGTAACTTTTGAGGACTCACGAGCTTCAATCCACACACAAATACGAAGCACAAGTATTTTACAAATGTAAATGATCTGATTCTTATATAGCGCTTTTCTGCTCTCCCGGAGTACTCAAAGCACTGTATACAACATGCCTCATTCACCCACATACAAGCACTTCTAAACACAAGTGTAAACGAATCTACATTCATACTCATGGGGTTAATATCTTGCCCAAGGACATTTGGCATGCAGACTGGGGAAGCCAAGGATCGAACCACCAACCAGCAGCTGACCTGCTCTACCACCTGAGCTACAGCCACCCCGAAAGTGTACAAGCCTGAATAAATGCTGATAATTTATGCACGATTTATAAGTTCAGCTTCACGAGTCTGTTCATTTTCTCTTTCAAAAAACTTCCTGTGCACACAAATACCTGAAACTACACGTAACATCTCTCGCTTGCTCACAAAACCTTAAATGCATGTGCACCTGATACGTACCAATCACATCCCATGCCCACCTGGGGTTTTAAGGCTTTAATGCTGCCCGCTTCACACAGATCACAAATATAAGCTATGTTCAAGTCCCCGTGTAAAAGTGGGACATCTGGCCGTCCACTGTATACCGGCATCTAAAAAAAGTCGTTTGTTTATTTCAAATAAAATGGATCCGTATATGCACAGAAATGTTTTTTTTTAAAAGAAAATGATTCATGAAGCTGAACTTTATAAATGTAGTATTTATTCATTTTACAAATAATGTGCTCAATGCTTCTTATTCATGTGTGGATTGAAGAAAGCACCTGTGAGTCTAAAGTTACACAATGATTGTGCACTTTTGTAAATCTTAGTTCACGCCTGTCAAACATATCATAAATATGCATTTGCAACACTTTTGCTGCAAATTTCACTCCATAATTAAAGAGGGGAAGAAAGGGAGCCTCTGAAACTGTTCACAGCTATGAAGCCGTGTAGAGATTTAGTATCTGTAAAATTGACTGGGACTGTCCAGTGAGGATGTGAAACAGAAAAGAGGAAATGCAGGATTTTCTTTATTTCATTTTTCTGAAGTCAAGTGTGTGTGTCTATTTATATCATAGATAAATAACACTAAATAATTAGATATTATGATCATCCGGACCTTTGCTTCAATAATTGTTTTCTGACTCACCACTTTAAATTTGAGTTGATTTGCCCTGTTGTAGGCCTGTTGGAGAAGAGCAGAGCAGGCCACTGGTTTATTTTAGTAGTGTGTGACTACTACTACTGAGATATCCTGATGCTTTCTCCTCAAAAAAGGTTAAGGCCCATTCTCCATTCCAGGTTTTTTTTTTGACACAATTGGCCGGAAGAGTTTGACATGTTCACGGGGCTTCAGAAACAGCTTGGTTCGTCTGAACAGAGTCACGTGATCAGTGACGTACTGTTCTCTCTATGTGTTGAACTCCCTGAGTGCGAACATAGATAAACAGCCAAATTTGGCCCGCGAAGCCATACAAAATTAACAATAGAGCTGGCCTGCCAGTATTATACAGTGCATGTACTGCCAATACTACAATTCCCAGAATGCTCTGTTGGTGTTTTGGCACGTCAGTCATGACAGGACTTATTAGCACCCTCTCCTCTGTTGACCATAGTCATAGCAACCATGCAAATACTGCCATGCCACCGATCCCAAAATGTCAAAAAGAAAGGCAGAAAACAGGAGCTTTCTGGACAGGTGGGAGAATATGATGAAAATCTGATAAATGATAAAATGATCAAATTTAACTCAGAAGGCTGCAAATACAATTTTTATTTAAGAAATGAATTCCACTGATGTGTTATTTAATTGGAAGTTTGATTTTGCATGTGTGCAATATTAAGTTATATATACGTTTATATAAGTTATATATATTGTTTAGTATTAAGCTTTGATTGTTCCATACTTAGTTTTTCAGCAAAACTTGTTTGAGTCCATAAGAAAAGATTCCTTATTATATTTGGAGGAAGATTTTTTTTCAATAAATATTAATGTTAGCCCGCCACTTTGATCCAGTTTTGAATTTTGGCCCACTGTGTATTTGAGTTTGACAGCCCTGCTTTAAAGGATAAATTGATCCAGTTTAAAGTTGTAGACTCCAAAGTGCAGCAGTCACTTTAGAAATAAACACAGAAAGCGCACTCAGTGATAAAAGAGATCACTGGAATTAAAGTGTTTACCACTCACTAAGTTAACAGGTTAACAGATTTCTGCAGCAATTCAGTTCAGTTCAGTTCAGTTCAGTTTTATTTATACAGCGCCAAATCACAACAGCAGTCACCTCAAGGAGCTTTATATTGTACAGTAGATCGTACAATAATGCAGCATTCACATCGTGTCCTTTTTATAACAGTGCTGCATTTGCTTGTACATTTTTTGTTCTTTAAAGATTTTTAATCACCAATTAAACATTTCTGGAAGGGTTGGTGCTGGTAGGGATCATTTCCTGTGGAAGAAAAGTCATATGACCAGTGAAATGTTCTTTGTAGGTTAGTTTGATGGTACTAACCCCACCCCTTTCATGTGAACATGAAAGGGGTGGGGTTAACATATTAACTAACACAGTGAGTTAATAACCACTTTAATTGCCAGTGTTGTGTAAGTGTATCCAGGTCATGGAAAGATACGTGTGCTCCACTCACACCGTGTATAGCAGAGGTGCGGTGCTGCTGACTTCAGTTGAGGATATAATCAGGCCCTGACTGACACGCCTTCTATAGATGAAATAGAGTCTAGGGATGAAGGGGACGGCTTGCCCGTCACTGGGGGCGAGGTCACTGAGGTAGTTAAACAATTCTTTGGTGGCCGACCCCGGTACTGACGAGGTTCGCCCTCAGTTCCTAAAAACTCTGGATATTGAAGGACTGTCTTGTTTGACATGCCTCTGCAACATTGCATGGAGATCTGGGACGGTGGCTCTGGACTGGCAGACTGGGGTGGTGGTTCCTGTTTTTAAGAAGGGGGACTGGAGGGTGTGCAGGGGAAATCACACTCCTCTGCCTCCCTGGAAAAAGGGAACACGGAAAGGAGCATTCGCATAGTAGTCCAACCACGGATACAGGAGAAACAATGTGATCAAGTGTATATATTTGTTTGGTTATTTCCTATTTTCATTCATTATTGACACATTTAATAAATTATTTAAAATTATTTATGACATATGACGTATTTAGTTGATTAATTTTGGCACAGTTGGCACTCCACATTTTTACGCTAAAATAAAAGTTTGAACTGAATCTTTATTTATGGTTTAAAAGGGCACTGTGTATCAATGTAGAAAAAAATATCCTATAGTTTGATATTTAGTGGTATTGCTCATTGTTGAGTATATTGTTCTGTTTGTTTTCTTGTTATGTGCAAACTATTGTCAGAGTGTAATTTTGGTTGCCTACTTGTCTTATCACAGATAGGGGGCAGGTGTCAATAAGAATTTATTCTTCTGGCTCCTTTTCATGCATGGAACCAGTGCTACTTTAATTGAAAGGAAGGTTGTGAATAGGAAATGAATTACTAGTGTACCATGTGTGAAACTAAATAAATAAATAATAAATAAATGATGCACATTTTATTTCAATGGCAACTGAAGTGTTGGATTTCATATAATAGCTTCACTTGAATGGAAAAATTACTGGAGACCGAATCTGTGAAAGCCCGATGGTGGCGGTCCATTTGCACTACTTTATTTCTTTTAGAGCTGTTCTGTTGATCGCTTTGTAAAGACTAAATTCAAAAAACACTGAACACATAAAATGTTAGTGGTATTTCATCGCTGTGCTTTTATTTTTCCCCCCTGAAAATTAGGCTACACTTATTGTGGAAAATGTAACCGGAAGTAACTTCTACTTTCATTTAGTCCATCTGGCGACGACATGTGAGTTGACTTGAACAGGAAGAGGAAAAAACGGCTACAGACCTACCGCATCGAGTAAAAGGCAGGGTGCGTATCACACCGTTAGTAAGTGCCAGGCTTTTATTTGTCGCTGCACATTCAGTTCGTGTTTTTAAGCTGTGTGAATAATTTATCTGTAGTCGGTTGGATAGCTAGCTAGCTTATGAGATCAATTTAACGGCTGCCGTCTTCTCATCACTTCTTCTCTGTCTGGTTGTTTCCTGTGTTGTCAGGTGGAACAGAACCTTTGAAGAATCTAAGCCAGTCTGCTGAGACGTTTTTAACAGCAAGAAGAGTTTGTTGGAGCCGATACAGAATGTCCGGACAGAGCATTACTGACAGGATCACGGCCGCTCAGCACAGCGTCACCGGCTCGGCGATTTCGAAAACTGTCTGCAAGGCAACCACTCATGAAATAATGGGGCCAAAGAAGAAGCACTTGAACTGTAAGTTTCGTTTCCCTGTTTAGAAAAGTTGCACATTTCCTTCCCATTTTTTCGGTTAATACTGGATTTGAGCGCTGTGTCTGTGGGGCCTGCACATACTGTAACGCTATAATCACAGGGCCAGACGGTGCTTTTACGAGTTTCAGGAAACTTTCGAGAAAAGTAAACCCACCGTGTTTGATGTAAGCAGGGATCTGTACTGTACGCTTCATACAACTGTATTTACCAGCAGGATGTTATTGCCCACACTTTAACTCCACCTGCAAAGAACTCGCCGAGTAGCTTTAGAAAGTTTAACCCGCCTGTTCCACGTGAGGCTAAAAGGCTCAAATCTGTGTTATTCTTTTGAAATACATGATGGGACTTTGGGTCAACAACCAACATCCAGAAAGGCTCTAAAGTCACAGAGCTCGTTCTGTTATACAGAACACACACAGGCTGGACTTTGATAACCACAGTCATAATCATTTACAGCTCTGTACAACATGCTGTGTAGCTGACTCTGCTCTTATTCCTGGAAGCAGCTTCGTAGTTACCGACTTTACAACTTTACCAAGAGTTGGTAAATGCAGATTACTTTCAGCACAGCTTACCTTGTGCATTGTGGAGGAATACAGCAAGTATTCCTCCACAATAAGCCTACTGAAAGCTGCTTTCTGGGTTCTGTTGGTGGTGTTTGATGTTTTAAGTTACTGAAAGGAACTTTTTTATTTTTTAAACAATTATCTTTACTATATATCATGGCAGAATGATCTGCATCAAAAAGTACATTTTAAACTAGGGCTGCCACAAACGATTATTTTGATAGTCAACTAGTCACCGATGATTTTTGCGATTAGTCTGCAAGGCTACATGTATGTTTCCCGTCCAATGGACCATGCATCCATTGGATGGGAAACGTACAGCTTCTTGCACCAGCATGTGTCTGCTCTCATATAACTATCATTAGCTTACAGCTTGAAGTGTTTAAGGTATGTGCTAACTAAAATTAAGACAAGATGATTGTTTATTACACTTAATAAAATTAGCAGATTGACTCGGTGGAGTTTAATAAACTCAGCCGGCTGCTCCTTGCTGTCTAAAATATAACAGGACCAATGTTCCCTCTAAGCTGCGCACTGCTGGCTTGGTCTCTGCGCACAGGAAATCTGCGTTGCGCACAAAAAAAAAAATCTAACCTGAATTGAAATGAAAACAAAAACTTTAACAATTCTGTTCTGCATGTTAGTCAGTGACTGGCTGCTCCCGTATGGGATCAGAACGATGCCGCCTTATCCCAAAGTCCAGCCAATCACGCGATTCACATTCGTATATACGCAGCTAATCAACGTGGCTGACAGGCTATGACAGCGTCCTTATGTGCGACACCGGTGTTTTAGCAAAGCGGCTGATGTGGAGTGAAGCCACGTTAATGACAACGTGTCCAACCATTGGAGATGTGAGCAGGACAGACGGAACAACTGACGGACAAAGTGTGGACTTTATACCAGTTTTTAAATCGTGTT
Source organism: Maylandia zebra (assembly GCF_041146795.1). Taxonomy (NCBI): domain Eukaryota; kingdom Metazoa; phylum Chordata; class Actinopteri; order Cichliformes; family Cichlidae; genus Maylandia; species Maylandia zebra. Next base: position 995,691 of record NC_135176.1, on the reverse strand, counting down.
GATCGGCCACGTAAAACCAGAGTTATGATAAAATATCTGCAATGTTTGTTTTTCTTCCTGAATACTGTCGTTGTTTATATTTACTGCGGGAAGAAACGGTGAAAACAGCGTTTTATAAGGAAAACGCTGGAAAGCCTGTGAGCAAAACAGCCCCCCTCCCCCAGCCTTTCCTATTGGTGGAAAAATGACATGGCAACATGGCATTTAGTTGTTTAGGAAGGGGGAAGTTTTAGGAGTGACGGCGTGTTTTGAGAGATTTGAGACGTTTAGCACAAATCTTGTGTAGTTAGTGTTTAGTTAGTGTGTAGTTAGTGTGTAGTTAGTGTGTAGTGTAGTCAATAGTTGTGTTGTGTGTGTCAGAACAATGGTTTACAGGTGTTACAGCAGTGACACATCTGCTGCTCTCAGGCCTGCAGGTATCAGGCTGTTGTTCTCCTTCATCTCAGTGGACAGAAATTATTTTTTGGAGCGGCACAAATAATTTGTGTGGCATCAGATTTGATGCAGAACAGCTGATTGTTCTGTAAATAGTTTGAAATGTTTGTTTAAAAAACGCCTTGGCTGCATTTTTAGGTACCGTATTTCCCGGACTACAAAGCGCACCTGAATATTAGCCGCACAAGCTAAAATCAGGGGAAAATCCTGTTTTGTACATACATTAGCCGCACCTGACTAAAAGCCGCAGGGTTCAAAGCTTGTGCAAAAAGTAGCGGCTTATAGCCCGACAATTACGGTAAACAGCTGCAAAAAACTTTGTTTGCAAAACTCAGTTACTTTTTTGAAGAAGTAACTATATAATTAATTGCCCAACATTGGTCATTATTTACTGTATTTTGCAGACAGAGTTACAGGACTCTCTCCCAGACCACAGACTCATAATACAGTCAGAGCTTTATAAATATATAAAAAAGAAGAAGTTTTTTTTTCAAAATTGGAGTTCAGGTTATTTTTCCTTCCAATAGTGTTAACATGCTGCACAGGTCATGAACAAGATTTATTTAAATTTTCATTGTAAGTGGACTAAAGCAGTCAATTAAAAGTAGTCTAACATAAATGCTGTAATTTGATTACTTTAATAAACATGTAACTTGCATGGATTGGATGCTGGCGTGACCACAGTGCACACGTCTGTTGTTGCTCACAGTGGTCCAGGGACGCTCAGGGAGTTTGTGTGCTCGCTCAGACACATGAAACATTAGAGGGAACATTGAACTGGACACTGGAGTAAACTCTCGACCGTCTCACACTTCTGTTTAATCAGTTTTCTGTTTGACGTTTATTCAGCTGTGTGAAAACCAAGGAGGAACCCACCCGATGGATTAATAGTTTTATTTTATCTAATCTAATAATTTTAATCTCAGCCAAACTGATTCACTCAGGCACAAATAAAACACTGAAAAAGACAAACAATAACATTTTTAAGTTATCTAAGTGACTTATATATCATGTTTAGCCCGAGTAGCCAAAGATCGCGGGGGTTTAAAACGATGTGCCGAGAGTTTGCTGTTCTCACCCTTGAACCCCCGGCTAGCTGTCGAGCAGCACTTTTGCAAATATGTGGTGTCTTGATAAACTGAGCAGATATTTGAAGTTTACACAGCCACATTCTCGCCTGAAAATATCTTAAAAGTTTATTTTGTGACTCAGAAAGATTAATAAGAGTAACATTAAAACTTAGTAGCGCCGCCATTGCTGGAAACTGGAATTTGCAGCGCCGCGCTATGAATTCTGGGATATGGTGGGCCACGAAGGACACACCCGACCCATCCTTCAAATCTGGGGAAATTAAGGATGCATTTGTCGGAGTCTTCGAATTTGGACAGGCTTCGTCGTGCCGCTGTGACGTAATCGGCCTACAAATGCGACCAAAAATATTTATCACGATATACATTTGAAAATTTGTGATAACGATATAACTGACGATATAATTGACACGAGACAAAATACTTTACAACTCCTCAACTTTATTAGTGCAAAAAAAACATCAATGTATTTTCACTTAAACAAGCAGCTGTTTTATGTGCATTAAAGTTATAGAAAAATGTAACAGTGCAAATGCAAACTCCTCACTGACAGTTTAACCAAAAGGCATTTCCAGTGGAAACTGGCCGACATATCCTCAGCATAACCAAGTATAACATCCACAACACTTAAAAAGAGCTTATACACACACAATACGGTAACATTATGTTGAAGCACAGTGCGTATCACTCCGCGAGGCTCCGCCTACGATAGCCGTAATGCTCCCACAATCCATCAAGCGGTGCGACTTCGTAGCTCAGCAAAGTCGTACTGAAACATGTGACAGATTTTCGAGCGCCGTGCACATAAAATCGTTTCGAGGTCAGTAAACACAACCAGAGTTCATACATAAGGCACACGGGATTATAAGGGGCTCTGTCGACTTTCAGAAAAATCAAAGGATTGATTTTAAGTGCGCCGTATTTTCCAAACAACACGGTAATAACGACGGCCCGCTAGCATGCGCTACCAAAAATAGTGCTTTGTTGTGTATCTGACGGACCAAAGCTAAACCAGTTCCACACCAGTGAAGCTGCAGCATTTTTACAAACCAGTTCAGGTTCATCGTTTCATTCAACGATCCACTTTCGCCCTTCTCATTCTCCGTCACCGCCATGCTTTTTCCTTCCATGTGCGTATGAAAACAAAGGCACTGCGCATGTGCGTTTTACCCATATTCTATCACCATATTTCATTTTCCTATCGTTGCCCAACGTTACACCGGTATTACCGTGGACGGTATGATATGGCCCAGCCCTAAGATGTGGTTTAATTTAGTTAAATCTGCAAGCGTAGGAGAGATCTCGTCTGATCTCGGAAGCTAAGCAGGTACTGATCAGAAGGTTGGTGGTTCGATTCCCCCAGTCTGCATGCCATATATCCTTGGGCAAGATACTAACCCCAAGTTGCTTTCCGATGCATCCATCGGAGAGAAACTCCATCCTCATCGGAGTATCAAAATGTCATAAAAAGTCATCTTTCAGAAAAACTACTGCAACTTCCATTTAAGAGTCAGTGTGTGTGAATGTTAGGTAGAAAGCACCAAGGAAAATGTGGTTGTGCGAATGGGAGTGAGTGGGTGAAAGCACAAGTTGTGTAAAGCGCTTTAAGTGCTCAAGATTGAGTAGAAAAGCGCTATAAGAACCAGTCCATCTACCATGTGCCATACCTAAATATTTAATATTTCCAGATTGCAGTGGGGCAGAAGAAGGGTTATGGAAGGAGCAGTTAATCAGAAGAACTGCAGATTTTAACCAGTTTATTGAATAATCTGAAACTCTTGCTAAAGAGTTTATTAGTGTGATTACCTCAGAGAGATTGGTTTGTGAGTGCTGGAGAAAAAGCAACACATCATCCGCATAAAGAGGGATGATCACTGCAGCCTGTCTAACTGCTGCTGCAGGTGGTTGGATAAAAACTGCAAACAGTGACGGGGAGAGTGGGCGTCCCTGCCTGCTGGGCGTCCCTGCCTGCTGGGCGTCCCTGCCTGCTGGGCGTCCCTGCCTGCTGGGCGTCCCTGCCTGGTGCCCCTCAGGAGACAGAAGCTGGAGGATGTTTGGTCATTTGTTTTGACACAAGCTGTTGGGGAATTATATCATATTTTTAACCAGTTAATGAAAGAGGTTCGAAACCAAAGTTTCCAGTTAACTCTGTCAAACGCTTTTTCTGCATCTAGAAACAATACTGTGGTTTCAGTGTTTTTTCAGCAAGAACAGTCTATCAAATTAAGTCATCTACGTGTATTTGTTGATGAGTGCTGCCTTTAGTGAAGCCAGTTTGGTCAGGATGAGTTATGAGGGGGGTTCTCTTCTCTGATCTGAAGGATATAAAAAAAACAACAGCAATAGAATAATATTAAACACAAAGTGAACCGTCTTCCTTCATTAAATAGGTTCTTTTAGATGTTAAGGAGGAATTGACTTAACCAGGCTGGCGGAGAATGAAGACAACCGGACACCTGCAGCAGATGGGGGAATCAGTGAACTTTTATTGAGACAGAGACAACCTCTCAAAAACAGCTCACATCAAGAGATTCCTAATATTTTCTGTGAGGATGGGTATATATTCTCTAAAACTTACAGGAGGGGGTTGTGAGGAAAGTGCTGCATTAGCAGAAAAACAACTCCATAAAAGGAAAGCGGCCTTGAGTGTTCTAGTCTCTTCGCTTGCAGATATCTTTCGCCTGCAGGATGAGGCGATCGCTTCTTATCGCTCTCAAGGCCAAAGTCGTGAGCACACAGTTGCACAGTAACTTTAAAGCTGTGAGCACATTTTTATTACACAGTTGCACAGTAACTTTAAAGCTGAACAATATTTAAAGCTGAATAATGTTTGATCAGATTATAATTTCTTCAAATCCCCCTTTTGACCCATCTTAAATGGGTCAACACACAAAAATAAGTAACATTCAAAGGAACACAGAGACGTGTCGAAGCCTGGCTCGAAAAACTCCTCGGGTCTTATCATTTGTATTTATCTGTCATTGCAGATGAGGAGAAAAGAGTCCAGGCACCACCCTGCCCAGGGGTCGGCTGCAAGCAGTCTCGGTTCCCGATGAAAGCAGTAACAGCTGTCCTGCACACACGGATACAACGAGTTAGTGCAACCAGGGTAGTGACACAAAATTAACAGTTCCTGTAACTCAGCAACCAAAAAGCCTAAGTAATGATAAAAATGTGGAGAGTACAGAGTATACTATAATAATGAGAGATATAAACGTGAACATGTGAAAGAATAAATCAACCGTAAAATAAACTCAGAACGGTAACTGCTAAGGACATTCAAAAGTGAATATGGTAAAACGTGAGGAAGGGGTGTGGAATAAAACAATTCATATCCAGTGGTGGGAGTACATATTCGCTCAGGCTTAAGTCCGGAGACCCTGAGAACATCGCTTAACCCTCACAACCCGACCAGACACAGTTCAACCAGATATATCCTTCAAGAGGAAGTGGGTGAGGGAAACAATTAATAACAAGCCTAATATAAAACACCACAGAGAAACAATCATTCTAGAAGAATTTAAACAAGAGAAAGACGATAATGTTCGTCACCCTCACGATCAGAGTTTTCATCATCCGTTGGCGAGGAGGTGGGAAGTTGACTAGCCAATAAAGGCATCTGCCGGGCGAGATCCTTATCCTCAGGAGTGAAAGCTGTAACAATCAGTCTCTGGAAGAGGGATCGAATGCATGGAATACAACAGCAACCGCAGGTGACTAGGATAGCAACAAAAACTGAGATGGAAACTAGAATGGAAGCTACAAGGGCCTTATATTTGCCAAACATGTTAAGCCAAGAGTCCCACATGGCAGTATCAACGCCCGAGTGTTCCTTCATTTTAACAGTAAGAGCTGTGAGACCAGTAATAGCTTTAGTGAGGGAACCATCAGGAGCTGTGTTATTGGGGATATAGGTACAGCACTCCTGACCAAAAAGGCTGCAGACTCCGCCTTGTTCTGCGAGGAGAAAATCCGTTGCGACCCTGTTTTGGAAAGCCATTAGGGAAGTGGCAGATAACTGTGCATGCACAGCTTCAAAACCATCTCGAGTGTAATTAGCCAACAGTTGCACATTAAAGTGAATGTAGTTAATTCTGTCTACATTCGCATTTATTTCAACCATCCAAAGTATCGAGGCCCATCCTGCTTTAACCTGGTCTCGCAGTTTATATTCATCGGGGACCCCACGGGGTATACCTACAGCATCAATATAGGTTGGATTATGAGCTGAACCTGGGATTAGAGAACGTTTAGAGCGGCGTTCAGAGGAGGATGGGAGGCCAACTTCGTGTAGTTTTATAGAGAGATCTACTGGAGTGACTAAAACAGGTAAAATAAGAGTTATGAGAGCGCAAAGACCTGACGCATCCCGAGGGAAACCATCATATAACTTGTTATTGCCACACCACCACCACAAATCAGCCCTAGCCGTAGGTCGGAAGTTTGGTTTCATAACCGTCATCTCAGTGCACCAAGAAGAGTTCAAGCTACCTAGTGTTACTGCATTGCCAGTCAGGTTAATACAAGTGAAATTGTTCACAGCTACATCTGAAGAAAAGAAAGGTGGTTTATTAGAGACCGAGCGTTGAGTTTTAGGAAAGTGGTTTTCCAGATATGAGCAATGACCTCGTTTTGTATTGTTCATAAGATGCAGGAGGCATGCACTATTGACTGGCGCCGGTACCACACGTAAAGTGGGGCGTGCTCCCATACAAACTATGCAGTCGGAAGCCGTCGTGTCAGCAGCTTGTTCAGCTAGTAGTAACCAGTTGTTTGTTGCTCCAGAAATACCGGTTAGAATTTGGAAGAGGTCATCTTTAGACATTTTATCTGTGTCTACAATGCGTATTCGGCCGTTTCTCCCCCCGTTTGTATATGTCACCGGAGGACCATTAAAGGTGGGATTATCATCTTTAACTACAGAGCTTGGAGCTGCACCAACGCTAGGGCATATTTCCATTTGCCAATACAGGGCGGTGCGATCAGTCCAAGGGGCAAGTATGAATTGTTGACAGGAGGTCAAGGCCAGATCCTTTAGGGTAAAAATTAAGCCTGACAGATCCGGTTTTTTTGCTATTCTGAGCATATTTTGGTTTCTCCAGTGCAAAGCCTGACCCTTAGAGTGCTTGGACCAATCGAGGTCCGTTTCTGACACTAAACTGGACCACTTCCACTGATGCCAACCTCCCAGGGTTATATACCACACTGAGGAGGAGAGATGTACTGCAAGGTTAAAAAGATCCCCCCCTTGGTCTTTGGTGACGGGAGTGACTGGGAAGCTAGCGAAATCTATTTCGACTACCCAACTTTTATTGTTGGGGACACAGAGAGTAATCATTCTAGTCGTACTTGGGGTGCAGGAGGTAACCGTGTGTCGTTTCTTTCTAACTGGATCGGGCGTGGGCAAAACTGGAGAGGAAGTGGTGGGCAAGACCCTAGGGGCTACATTTGTCAGATTGGGACTTTCAGAAAGGGGCGAAGCTTTTGAACTTGAAGGTGTCAGAAGTGTCGGGGGCCCTTCACAGATCAGGATTATGCCAATGGGAATGAGACCCAGGGCCAGGAAGCAAACAAAGACGCAACATCTTTGCCTGCCTGTCATTTCAGGGGGAAAGGGCCAAGACATGTTTACTTAGCTTGGATGTCGTCCAATAGAGGATGATGGGGCAGAGAAAGGTGGTCCAGTTCCCCCCACCTCGCCAAGGGCGTGTTCTAGGAGTTAAAGAGCAACAAAAAGTATCAGTGACACAACTTTAAATGAGCTTTCAGCGGTTAAAACTATTGTAATGTAAAATGTAAATCTTAAAAACTCAAGCCAATATAAAAGCAAAGTCATAAAAGATGTTAAAAATAAAAAAATAAAAATGTTTAGTTCAGTGTGAAGAACACCCCCTTTTGTAACCAGCCGGCTTGTAGGTTGAGCTTTGGCTCCCTCAAGTGGTTGGTGATGCTGTTGCAGCTCCTTCTGACAGGTCCTTCTGCACCTCTCTCAAGGTTCTTCCTGGTTCGGTGGCAGCAGCGCACTGTGTGTAATGAAACCAGGTGTCACCTTTACCTTCGAGCCTGACAGCGTGGGAGGTCCGCTCTGTTATGCGGTAAGGGCCTGTCCAGCGAGGCTCAGCCCACTTTCTCTTTGTGACTTTCAGGAGGACGTAGTCCATTCCAGGTGTAGCCGCCTCTTTCAGCTCTTGCTGGTTTCTTTCAGCGACCTGTGAGGAATACTGGGCAACAAAACTACGGAGCATGTTATAATATGTCCTCGGATCGAGGTCTGAATCAGCTTCATCCGACATTAACAGGCGAGAGGAGGGGCCAGGAAAAGGCCTGCCATGCTCCAACTCAAATGGAGTGTAACCAGAGGTTTGATTTACTGAGCATCTTATGGACATTAATGCAAGAGGCAATGCTTTAACCCAATCTAATTTGGTCTGTGCACAGATTTTAGCCAATTTAGTTTTTAGAGTTTGATTCATCCTTTCCACTTTCCCCTGGGACTGGGGGTGGTAAACTGAGCCAAACTTATGTTTCAAACCTAATGCGGCTTCAACCCTCTGCAGATCGTGGTTCCTGAAATGTGAACCATTGTCCGACCTTATGACCTCGGGAAACCCATGCTGTGGTATATAATGATTAATCAGACACTTCACCACAGTTCTACTGTTTTCACTTGCTGTCGGCCAGGCTTCTGGCCAACCTGAAAATGCATCCACAGCCACCAGCAGGTACCTGTAACTACCTACTCTGTCCACCATGTCTGTGTAATCAATGATTATTTCTTTCCCTGGGCAAAGTGGGATGGGGAAGTACCCTGCTATTGGCTTGAAGGCGGGCTTGATTCCAAATTGGTTGCACTCCTTACAGGTTTTAACCATGTATTTTGTCATGTCTTTTAAATAAGGGTGCCACCAGACGGCTAAATTTCTCATCATTTGTGCAGGTCCCACATGCCCCACTCCATGTGCCTCTTCCATTGCTGTCTGTCTGACCCCTGGCGGTAGAATGGGCCTTCCATCTGGGCCACGCCAGACGTCTGTGTTTGTGGCCCCTCTTGTTACCCATAATGATTTTTCCTGGGGGCTGGCTTTGTCCTGTAACTCTCTGATTGTGGCTAGGCCTAGTTGTATGGGTGGTCTTTCTGGAGGGGGTGTGGCTTCTGGGTCCATTACCATAATCAGGGAGGGTAAGTAACCAGCTGTCTGCTTAGCTACTAAGTCGGCCTGTTTGTTACCTAATGCCACTAAATCCAATCCGGCACTGTGTCCTTTGCATTTTACCACTGCCACCTTAACAGGTAACAACAGTGCTTCCGCTAATTCCCTCATTTCCATCTCATGTTTAATAGGCTTTCCGCTGGCTGTCAAAAAACCAGCTCTTAGCCACTGCTTGAGCTCCACATGCACTGCTCCCACAGCATAAGCTGAATCACTGTATATATTCACTTTCTGTCCCTTTCCCATCCTTAAGGCTTCAATCACCGCTCTCAGTTCAGCTCTCTGTGCAGACTGTTGTCCTGTCAACTGCTCTGCCTTCACTGTTTTCCATCTCATGTCTGTCTGTTCCACTATTGCCCATGCAGCCTTCAACATTCCACTTTCAGTTCTGAAACAACATCCATCTGTGAACCAATCTTTTTCTGCATCCATTAGAGGTTCTGCCTGCAAATCTGGCCTGATTTTCTCCTGTACCTGCACAACCTCTTCACACATATGTGGTTCCCCCGATCCCATGTGATCAGCCATGTTTATGCCTTCATGTGAGTAGGTGATGTGTGGTGCTTCCAAAATGGTACTGAGGCGTCTCTGCCTGAGTGAAGTGAGTGTGAAGGCCTGTGAGGAGACATAGGCCACCACACTGTGTGATGTCAAAATTTTTAGTGGGTGGTTCATCACTATGTGTGCTGTTTTCTGAATGATTTTTGCAAGTCCAGAAACGTGTTGTGTGCACGGTGGGTGGCGTTTTTCAGTGTTGTCAAGCATTACGCTTACATATGTCAACACTTTTCTCTCTCCCCCTTTTTTCTGGAACAGGATACCATTAATATGGGTTCCAGTTCCAGAAACATCAAGATGAAAAGGCAAAGCATAATCTGGCACAGCAAGGTCAGAGGCGACAGAGAGCTGTTGTTTTAACTTTATAAACGCCTGTTCTGTTTCTGTAGTCCATGAGAGGGGAGCGGAGAGGTTTCTCATGCCTTGTTCATTTACCAAAGCGCGCAAAGGGGAAGTAAGGCCAACATAGTCTGGGACATAGGTCCTGCTGTAACCAGTCAGGCCCAAAAATGACAACATGTCTTTTACAGTTAGAGGTTTTGGATGGTGCAAAATGGAGTTCCTGTGTTCTGGGGACAAGGAAATACCGGACTGTGAGACCATGCGGCCTAGAAAAGAAACCTGTTTTCTTGCAATCTGTAGTTTGTTTTTGCTCACTTTAAAACCTGTGTTGGCCAGGTGTTGAAGTACCACTCTGGTGGCCTCCAAACAGATGTCAGCCGTGGGAGCAGACAGCAAAAGGTCATCCACATATTGTATTAACATACAGTCAGATGGTAGTGGGCAGGTTTGTAAAAGTTCCTTCAAACACTGATTAAACAGACCTGGGGAGAGGGCAAATCCCTGTGGTAAGCGAGTGTAACGCCATTGTCGGCCTCTAAATGTAAATGAGAAAATGTCACGCAGTGACTCACGAAGTGGGAGGCAGAAAAAGGCATTAGCCAAGTCAATGCAGGTGAACCAGGCATGAGATGGTGGGAGGTTGGTCAAGGCAACATAAGGATTAGGCACAGGCAAAGTAGGAGTGCCAAGTAAGGCATTAATCCTTCTCAAATCATGTGCCATTCTGAACTTCCCCGTGCCTTTTTTCTCAACGGGTAGGATGGGCGTGTTCCACTTAGAGCAGGAGGGCTCCAGGACACCGGCAGTGACCAAACCAGAAATTGTTTCTGCAATCCCAGCCTCAGCCTCCGGTTTGTGTGGGTACTGAGGCTGCCACAAAGGGGTAGCAGATGACAGTTGAAAAGAGACTGGCTCCACATCAACTAAACCTACATCTGTGGGTCCAAGGGACCACAAACAATCTGGAAGAGAGTCGAGTAAAGGCGCAGCATCACAGTGGTCTGTGTGTTCTCTGCCATGTGACCCGCTGACCACTCTATGTTGCAGTGTTGAGGAATTAAAGCAATCATTTAAAATTTGGTATGTGTTGGTAGATGGAGAAAACAAAACCTGTGGGAGTTTTGTAGGTGTCCAGTCAGTGGCCGCAAGGGAACGTTTAACCATTCCACCCAGCTCCCCAGCCTGGTGTCCAGGATGTAAGGCCAGTGACACATGGGGAGCTGCCTCATCAGACATCATGTACCACTGTAATTGATCTGTTGTAAAAGTAACCGCTGCTGCCACTCCCTCCGGTGCCGCAAAAATGCATGACATGTTCAAAGACCAAGCCCGCCCCTCACACTGCTCTTGGAACATGTGCTGGTACCAGGTGGTGTCATGCCTGTCATAAAACAGTGTAACATGAGGTGGGTCAGGGGGAGGGACATAAGGATGCAGGAGTGAGAGCCACGGCCGCCATTGCTGAAAAGCAGTCCAAACTCCTGGTTCAGCAGGTGTTTCAACTTCCAATAATGCCCAGTAGATGTCAGCAGAGTCCGCTAAACAGGAGGAGGGTTGCAGCAGAAACTGACCACCTCCCTCTGGCCCATTAGAACAGGGAAGCACAACACCAGTAGGGAGAGTCACAGTTAGGCCTTGTGAAGAGCAGAGTATTGTGGCTCCTAATTTAATCAACAAGTCTCTTCCCAGTAAATTCACAGGCGCCTGTTTTGAACAAACATAGCTGTGTAACAAAGTCTGATCTCCAACCGTTGTGGGGAGAGGCACGGTGTAAGGCAGAGTTTTAGGTTCCCCAGATATGCCCACCACTGTAGTCACTCTGTCAGTAAGTCTTTCACGAGCAACATCCTTAATGGTGGAGTACGTAGCTCCAGTGTCCACTAAAAAGCTGCTTCTTCTTTTATCTACAGTTACGGACAGCATAGGGTCCGCCGTTGTCCCTTCACTGTCCTGGGCAGTCTGTGGGGTGTCCTATAGCTGGGGACCACCCTCGTAGTACTCCCACCCCATCACAGGCATCTGTGGGGCCGGGGGCACTTCAACTAAAGCACCACGAGGTCCACCTCTGTGGCCAGGATGCTGATAGGGCCCACCACGGGCTCCCCTGCCTCTTCCAGCAGCCGGGTTCAAAGGGCACGCTTTAGCCCAGTGTCCAGGTTGTCCACACCGGAAACAAACATACGTCTGGCCTCCCCTACCACCTCCCATCTGACCTCTTCCCCTGAAACCACCCCTGTTTCCTCCAAATGGGGAACCTCTCTGCCCATAAGGGGCCGGGGAGTGATAAGCACCATACTGGGGGGGCTGTGGATCAGCTGGCCACGGGTTCGGATACAAATCAGGGGCAACTGGACCAGGAGGGGGAGCCGCAGCGGCCACAAGCTGCTTTTTAGGCTTGTCACCTTTTCCACCCAGGTCGTTTTTCGCTTTCTGCAGCTGAACCTTCAACAGTTGCAACTGTAAATCTTCGACGCTCTCCGCTTTATCATCAGACTTAATCTGCACTTTGTTGAGATTAAAAATCAAATGTTTCTTCCAGATTGCAAAGTCACAGTCCTGCAAATCAGGATTATCCTCCATTTTCTGGCTTACTGACTCCGGAATGCCCCTCAGCACCGCCCTTCTAAACCACATGCTCTGTGAACAAGTCCTACTGGGGTGATGACCTGTATGGTTCACCCAGTCTTCAACAGCCTGATTTAGATAATGGGTGGGATTTTGCTTTTCCTCCCATTTAAATTTCTGTAAGGTGCCTTGATTTTTGGGTGGGAATTGTTTGCGCAGGGCCGGTCCAATAAACCTCAAGGCCTGCATTAGTGGCACCTCGTTCTCATGCGTGGTAGTACCCGCATTTTGTTCCAGATCCGCTGCCTGAGATCGGGATGTGCACCTAGTTATAATAGCTCTAAAATCTCCCAGTGCGAGGTCCTGTCCAGCTGTGTATTTATCCAAACCAGCTAACCAGGCATTCCCTCCCTCCATTATGTCAGGGAGTTTGTCCACTAGGGCCTGGACATCTCCGAATGAATAAGGTTGATACACTGGTCTACGTTGCGCTTTAGTCTGGACCAGGGGAAACATGCCTGGAGGCTGAGGCACAGGGCCCTTAGATCTAGTCTGATATCCTAAACTGTGAGGGGTAGAGGGGGGTGTATTGTTAAGGTCACTGAGTTCATCATCAGTATCCTCAGTTTTTCCCCCGCCTGGTGGGGTAGCAGTGTCAGCAAAAACGTGGGCTAAACTCATCTGTGTTTCCGGATCCTGACGGCCCACCAAAGACATGTTAACTGTGACATTTGGTGAAGTGCCAGGCTCAGTTTCTGCAGTAGCGGTCAGATCTCCTTTAACAGCGACAGGAGTGCTGGCAAATGGGTTGGACCGGGAAAGAGGGGCTGACGCAACACGATTATTCACCTGGACCACTGACCTACGTTCATTTAAGCAGCTGCGTACTGCTGCTTCTAGATCAGTTAATTGTTGTTCAGTGGGTTCCTGTCTGTTCATTCGAACCGCAAATGGTGCGCTCGCAAATGGGTCAGTTAGGCCCTCAGATCCGGTTCCAGAACAATGGGACATGGAAGAGGGGGCTCTACTACTAGCTGAGGGTGTCGCCGACAGAGAGGAGCTTCCTGGGCAAAAATGCTTGGTATCTATGGGAGTTGGAGCTACGGACGGTTCTTCTCCAATAGTCATTATTCCACCAGAGATATTAAGTACCGGATATATGCCTGCCGAGGGAGGAGTCTGGACTGAGGCAGAATAGGGAGGTGGCTGAGACCTATTTTTCTTCATGTGTGGTTTTGCAGTTTCCCATAAACACACCCAGTGATTAAATTTAGCTTTGCGGCCTGCGTGCTTATCTGCTTCCTTTCTGTGTCTCACCCCGCTTATCACACCTGCACCTGCTGCTGCTGAGTTGGCTTCTTCCTCTTTCTCTTTTGCCTGCATAGCCTTATTCTGCCAAATTATTCCCCAATTACCACTACTCCCCTCATTCTTTCCCTTTTCTTTCATTAACCTTTCAGCTGTTTTCCTCAATGACTCTTTCTGCTTTTTTGCTTCTTTAGGCTGGTGTGTGGAGTTGATGACTGTCTCAACACATGTTAATTGTTCTCCCAATGTGCTAAGAATAACACCGGGACCCCAACCATCATCATTAGTTTGTCGATCTAATTCTCCATCCATTTTACTGTCAATGGAGGAGTGTTCTTTTATTGATTTTAAAGGAGAATTTGGGCCAGCTGGGTTTCTGCCTCTGTTAGGCACTAATCAGCTGGGGCGCTGCTTTAAAGGTGAGTCAGCACTGAAATATCCCTTCAGGTGTTACCAAGCTTCTACCAAACCGGAGTCTGGCGGGTAACCTTGCCTAGAGCTTCCTGATAGGGGTGCTAGTTGGTTGTCACCTTGTTCACACGTCTCATTCACACTTCATACATTACCTGCAGTCACTCATTACCCTCCTTATGTATGTAATAAATGTGTAAAAAAATTCTATGTGTGGTGTATTATTTTAACCAAAAGAGGAACCTAGTTCCTTTAATTGTGTAATCTGTGAACACGGAGAACCAAACTGTCCTGCCCAGTGTTCCACAGCAAGCATTCAGCGTGTATTTATGTGTGTCCAATATCAAACAGAACATCAAAACATTTAAAACACTAAAATCATCGGGGTTTTAAGAAGAGATCCGTTTTCTCCTATTGATCAAAGGGACCTCTCCTTTTGGACTCCAACCAGTACTTCTCTTTTTTAAGTTTTAGAGGATCTTTTCTAATAAAGTCCTCTGGGCCTTCCTAACCCTTCTGTAGTTTAGAGAATATTACTAAAAAATATTCTCAAGGCCTTTAACCTTTTAATTTGTTTAGAAAGGCGTTACTAATAAACCCTTTCAAGGTCCCAGACCTGCTGAGGTATTTATCCGACACCGGAGAGCGACCCGTCGGCCGCAACCGTGGTCAGACCTCAGTTCACTCTTATCTTTATTCACTTATTCACTTATTTCTTATTCACTTATCTCTTATTCACTTGTCTGATTCTCAGCAAGCCTTAAGTAAGCCAGACAATTTTGGTTATGAATTACTAGGAGTTTGGACACTAAGTATTTTTATAATGTTCAATATAGCAGAAATAAAAGGTCTGCTTACCTTGTTTTTGTGTGCACACAGCTTTTGTCCAAACTCCGTTCACTCAGACCACGGCTGATGTCCTCCCCCCCCGTTCCAGTTTGGCCTGGAGCGGATCCTGTTCGTGACGCCAATTGAAGGATATAAAAAAAACAACAGCAATAGAATAATATTAAACACAAAGTGAACCGTCTTCCTTCATTAAATAGGTTCTTTTAGATGTTAAGGAGGAATTGACTTAACCAGGCTGGCGGAGAATGAAGACAACCGGACACCTGCAGCAGATGGGGGAATCAGTGAACTTTTATTGAGACAGAGACAACCTCTCAAAAACAGCTCACATCAAGAGATTCCTAATATTTTCTGTGAGGATGGGTATATATTCTCTAAAACTTACAGGAGGGGGTTGTGAGGAAAGTGCTGCATTAGCAGAAAAACAACTCCATAAAAGGAAAGCGGCCTTGAGTGTTCTAGTCTCTTCGCTTGCAGATATCTTTCGCCTGCAGGATGAGGCGATCGCTTCTTATCGCTCTCAAGGCCAAAGTCGTGAGCACACAGTTGCACAGTAACTTTAAAGCTGTGAGCACATTTTTATTACACAGTTGCACAGTAACTTTAAAGCTGAACAATATTTAAAGCTGAATAATGTTTGATCAGATTATAATTTCTTCAGATCTCAGAGCTTTGCAGATTATTTTAAGGTCTACATTAATGAGGGATATTGGACGATAGCTGGTAGTAAACACAGGGTCTCTGCCTGGTTTTAGCAGGAGATTCATGTTTGGTGGACGTCTGTCATTTTCCTTGATTTCTGCTGCACTCTGTGGAATAATGGTGCCAGAATTGTCCAGAATTCTGCTGGAAAGCCGTCTGGACCTGGAGCCTTACTGTTGGGCAAACTTATCAGGGCTTCCTGCAGCTCACCTGCTGTCAGCAGTGAGTCCAGTGCCATTGCCTGACTGTCTGGTAGTTTTGGAAAAGTTATGTTGTCAAGAAACTGATCAACTTTATTTTTTGATGAAGTTATCTGTTGTGAATATAAAGTTTTGTAAAAGTCCCTGAAAGTGATGTTTCTTCTTTCAGGATCTTAGACGGTGTTGCCTGATAAATCTTTAATCGCATCACAGTTGTTTCTTTATTCTTAACTGGTTTGCTAGAATCCGGATTTATTACCATGTTGAACATTTTGAAAGTGAAGTCTTTGTACTAGAAATTGTTTTTTTTTCTTTTTTAAATATAAACTTTTCTTTTAATTCAAGTTTTGCATTACAAACTTTTTCAGTATTTAGCAACTGCATTTCGTTGCCTTGTACTTGTAACATGTGCAATGACAATAAAGTTGTTCAGTGTTCAGTATTTCCTGTTCCTGGTGGGACATGTCGGCTTCTCTAAAGATTTGATGATTTCTTCTAATTCCTCAATATGTTTGTTTTCTTTTTAACGTGATGAGAATGAAATGATTTTAGCTCTCATCACAGCTGTCCTGCTTCCCAGAGAACAGACTGATGTTTCAGGCAGGTCATTATTGCCTCAGTATGACTTCAGCTCATCTTTTCCCACTTTGCATTTTTCACTCCTGCAGACTTGATTCAGTGCACCAACGAGATGAATGTGAACATCCCTCAGCTGGCTGATACCCTGTTTGAGCGGACTGCCAGCACCAGCTGGGTGGTTGTCTTCAAGTCTCTCACCACTACACACCATCTGATGGTCTATGGCAATGAGGTCAGCAAGCGGACATGAAACACTACAAAGGCTCATTTACACCACGGAGCCCTGAACCGCCATAGCTTCAACACCGTCTGTGAACACTGGTTTAAGAAATGGGTGTTTAAAGTATTTACGACATGTTTAGCGCCATCTTGTGCCAAAACAGAATATGAGGTCAACAGGTTGGTTAGTGGCAGCTAATAGGCTAACATTAGGTATGTTAAATAATTAGTAAGGTAACCAGTAACTAAGTGGAAAACAAGGCTCCTCGCTGCAACAATGAGCTTTATGTGAAGAAACTGAGAACATACCGTCTGCTTCCACTGTCTTTAGCACTAACTGGTTCTGGTTGTTTGGCTAGCTGCACTGAAACAGGAAGTGTAATGTTTGTATTAATAAAGGAGGACCGCCAAGCTGCAGTGAGACACTCTGACCTTTCCTCTGAGTTGTGATGCACTGAGTGGCATAAACAGCTGATGTCCACAAGATGCGATCTATGCAATAAAAACGGGTTCCTACATGCGCATCACGCGCAAACATAAATATGTTTCTGGACGTTTCAGTGGGAGAAACGTTTCATCATCATCCAGGTGACTTCCTCAGTCTCAGCTGACTGCAGGTTTCAACCTTATAGCAGGACATTTGCACAATAACTGAAACCAGCACCAGTGCAGTCAGCTGAGACGGAAGAAGTCACCTGGATGATGATGAAACGTTTAAGTAAGTAAGTAAAATTTATTTATATAGCACATTTCACAGATAAAAATCACAAAGTGCTTTACAATAAGATCAGACACACAAGTTAAAACGTCCACGTGGACAGAATCGACCTTTGGGGATTTACTTACCTGGATGATCGAGCATCAAGACCTCTATTAGACCGCTTTTTAGTTTTAGTGTCCTTTTTTTGGTTCCGTTACTAGTTAGCTACCATAAACTAATCTAAGTATATGAGCCCCAACCAATCAGCCCAGTGCTGTTATGTTCTGTACTGGTACAAGATGGCGCTAAACATGTTCTTAAACACAGGTGTCCAACTGCAGGTCTCGAGGGCCGGTGTCCTGCAGGTTTTAGATGTGTCCTTGGTCCAACACAGCTGACTCAAATGACCTCCTCAACATGTGCTGAAGTCCTCCAGAGGCCTGCTAACAAACTAGTATTTTAGTATTTATTTATTTATTGTCATTGTCAAGAACAATGAAATTGCGTTTGGGGCTTCCATACAACCCAAAAAAAAAGAACTAATCGTGTGAGTCAGGCGTCTTGACCCACGGTTATATCTAAAACCTGCAGGACGCCGGCCCTCGAGGCCTGCAGTTGGGCGCCCCTGGTATAAAAGCTTTAAACAGTTCATAGTTAATCCAGCTTCACAGACAGTTAAATCTGTGACAGGCTTTGAGCATCTGTGGGCGTGCAGCGCTGCTGCAGACATTCATGGTTCATTCATGTGGTGTTTTTTTGCAGAGATTTATACAATATCTGGCTTCAAGAAACACACTTTTTAACCTCAGCAACTTTTTGGACAGAAGTGGCCTACAAGGTATCTCACAAACATCCACGACAGCCACGTTTCCCTGCGATACGCCGTCTATACTCACTCGTCTCTTCTCTGGTTTCTAACGTAGGCTATGATATGTCAACGTTCATCAGGAGGTACAGCCGCTACCTGAATGAGAAGGCTGTCTCCTACAGACAAGTCGCATTTGACTTCACTAAAGTGAAAAGAGGGTAAGGTTCATGTTTCTCACTGACTCGTGTTCGTCCTTTCTTACACCTGAGCCCCAAAGCTTGAATTTCTCGTTCAGGTGATCGTGTGTGACACTCCGGGGTGATATTAAAAATATCGTTGCACTACTTTTGTTTCCTTGTGACAGTTTTGTTAAAGTTGCAGAAAGCAACATATAACTTCTGCAGCTCTGTTTGAGGAAAGCCGAGTTCCTGGTTTTGCTTCACTTCACCATTTTAAAGGCAAGATATTTCCAAATAGCAGCGTTAGCATCTTTTTGTGAATTTGATTATCTTTCTTATTTTATTTCATAATTTGTCATATTGGGCCTAATTTTACTGGTTAGTTTTCATCAAATGCAGCTGTAGTCATAATTTTACTTCACTCCGTAGGACAGCTGCACGTCTCAGTGTCGGACTCTAAATTAAATTACATATAACTTCATTAATTCTTCATTAATATTTCTATTGTGACGTTTGCAGTCTTGACATCCTTTAGATAGTAGAGACGTATCTGCTGGCTAATGATGTTCATTTCAAAAGTTCCAACTTGGCAGACGAGCCACACAAAAAGACTTAAATGAACATTAATTATCCAGAGCTCTAACCCACAGCAAAGAAACGATTATTACCATGGGTGACAGTAAAATTAAAATACGTTAAAATAATGATGCTTTCTCTTTGCTTTCACAGGCCTGATGGAGTCATGAGGACCATGAACACAGAGAAACTCCTTAAAACCGTTTCTGTCATTCAGACTCAGATGGATGTGTTGCTTGATTTCAATGTGAGTGCTCGGCATCGTCAGACGTCTCAGCACAAGTAACTTACAGTGATGGGAATAACAGCGTAAACGTTTCAGTAACCAGTAATCGAACAACGCTGTTACTGTTACCGACACGAAAACGTGGTGCGGACATGTTACTGCGTTTCCACACACAGACGGTTGGCGCTGTCATCAGCTTATTGCGAAACAGTCGCACGAGTGCTGCTGATTGGCTGAGGAAGAACAAAACAGTCGTAGTAAATCAATCACATGACCAGTTTAAGATGACATAGCGACAAGATGCTGATGTCGACCCAAGACGACCCAGAGTATCGATTTCTGTGTTAAAAGTGTCGACTTTATACCAGTTTTTAAATTGTGTTGATCGGCCACGAAAAACCAGAGTTATAATAAAATAATATATACGCCATGTTTTCTCCTGAATAATCGAACACTGGAGTTTACTGTGGGACGCGCTCGAATGAGCTCTCTGCTTGTGAGCAAAAACAAAACCCCCCAAAACCCCCCTTTCCTGTTTGTGGAAAATATACCATGTCCACCAATCAAAAAATGGCATTTGGTTGTTTGGGAAGAGGGCGAAGTTTTAAGAGTGACGGCGGTGAGAGAGAGAGAGATTTGTGACATTTAGTGTGTAGTGTAGTGGATAGTGTTGTTGTGTGTGTCAGAACAATGAGGCGACTGCTGAAGGTCACAGCTGCTGCCAAAAAGCCACCAAACAGTGTAAACGCTGTCTGCAGGTGGAAACAGGAGCAGCGACACACCTGCTGCTGTCAGGCCTGCAGGTATCAGCCTGTGATCTGCTTTTTTATCTTACAGTGGACAGAAATTATTTTTGGGAGGGGCACAAATAGATTGTGTGGCATCTTATTTGATGCAGAACAGCTGATTGTTCTGCAAATAGTTTCAATGGTTATAAAATAACAGCTTGGCTGCATTTTAGGTAAATAGCTGCATATAACTTTGTTGTTTGTAAAACCTGTGCATAGGTTTATATTTGCATTTCAAGTTAAGAGAATGATTTTTAAACATGTTTGTGGTTGTTACAGTAAAAACATAACTTTTTCTACTCGGATTTTATATTTTGTGTCTGGTTTCAGATCAGCTGTGCTGATACAGTATGTCAAATGAAAAAATAACTGTAAATTCAGACGTGTGAGGTTGTGCTGAAAAGAACGGCACCAAACAAAACAAGGCAGGATAAATCGTTTTTAAAGGTGAAATGACAAGTAGTCAAAAACACCCTCGACCACAGAGGGTTGAACATTTTTTAAAGTAACGCAGTAGTTACTTTTTCTAGAATTTAGTTACTGTATAATATTGTAACTCAGTTACTAACATAGTTACTTAACACAGTAAAAGTAACTATAACTACTTACTTTTCTTGTTTGTTTGTTAGCCCGGCGTGTTTTATAAGCGCTCTTTACATGGCTTTAACTTTGTTACCGTTTTAGACCAAATTAAGGCAAAAAATGGTTTTGAAAGAAGAGAAGACGAACTTTACTGGGCAGCACAAAGTACTGCTGTCTGAAAAAGCAGCACTGCCTCGATCTTACCACGTGCGCCACACATTATCATTACTCCTCAACCATTTTTACAGAAAATTCAAATGGTTCATGAAAGATGAGAATCAGTTTGTTTTGCCACAATTATAAAATAAGTGCAGGTGAGGTTGATTCTGTTTACCTGGACGTTTCGTCACTCATCCAAGTGACTCCTTGGAGACTGAAGCAGTAAGGCTACGTTGAAATGAAGAGACTCACTCTTTGGGGATTTACTCACCTGGATGATTGAGCATGCATCGAGACGGTTAAACACGATGTTTTAACACCGGCACCTCCCTTTTAGGTCAACGCCAATGAGCTGACGAACGGTGTGATCAATGCAGCCTTCATGCTTCTGTTTAAAGATGCAATCCGGCTGTTTGCGGCCTACAACGAGAGCATAATCAACCTCCTGGGTAAGGACAGGTTGTTTTTTGTCAGCCATGTCATCCTTTTATTTTACCTTTACAGGACCTTTTACTAGATGAGGCTCTCCACCTGAGTTTAGACATTTATACACAGCTTTAATTAACAAAGTTTTATGATGAATGTTTAGGAATTACAGCCGTTTTTACATATAATACCTTATTTTAAGAGGCGCAAAAGTAATTGGGCAGTTGAAGGAGGTTTAATGGTATCCTTGTTATTGTATTGTATGACAGATTAGGGAGAAACATCTGGACGAGTTTCTAGTGTTGAATTCGTATTTGGTAGCTGTTGACTGGAAGTAATGGTTCCAGATACTCTACTGGTCAATAGATTAGAACAACCCAGTTTTTCCAGTTATTTATTTCTGTTCAAGTTGTTCAAATCCAATGAACAGCTCGAAATGGTAAAAAGGTAAGTGGGGACCTCCCAGAGGTTTAAAAAAAGGTAAGGTTACCCAAAACTGAAAAATAATGCACATTTCAGAAAATGGCCTTTTTCAGGGAACAAAAACAGGTTAACAATTTAAAGCTGCTCTGCAACAGTGGAGGTTGATCCAGCCGTGAAAGCTGGTGCTGCTAAGTCCTACAGCTGTTCCAAAAAGGCGATTAACAGTAGAAGACAGACCATCGTAACACTTATAAATGTAGGTCTGTCCTACAGAGAAACTGCAAAGAAAGTCAAGGCGTCAGTGAGTCCAGCTTCCTTCAAACTGTGACAGGAAGAGGTCTGCAGACCCAACGACACGACTGACTCAGACACACTTTCCTGGGAGTTAACAGCTGTGTGATGGCGGCTCACAGGACATCAGCTTCAAGCAGCTTCATAGTGGTCGTAGTGAGAAAGTCTCAGTTTCAGCTGTGAGGAGAAACTTCGAGCTGCAAGTTTAAGAGGACGAGCTGCAGCAAGAAAGCCAGACGTCAGAATAAGACAGAGGCCCGTCTGGGCCATGAAACATTGGACTGCTGAAGACTGGAAGAAGGTTTCATGGACTGATGGATCAACATTTGAAATCTTCGGTTCATCATGCAGGATCTTTGCTGTGGAGTAGGTGGAAGGATGGATCCACAGTGTGTGGCATCGACTGTCAAACATGGAGGAGGAAGTGTGACGGTCTGGGGCTGTTTGCTGATCCAGGGTCTGTGACTCGTACAGAGTGAGAGGCTCCCTGAACCAGAACAGCTCCACAGCACTCTGCAGCTCCATGCAGGAGCCTCTGCAGCTCCATGCAGGAGCCTCTGCAGCTCCATGCAGGAGCCTCTGCTCAGTCAGAGGTTCATCCTACAGCAGGATAATCACCCAAACAGTCCAACTGTGCCAAGCTTGGAAACACGGAGTGTCCAGCACAGTCTCCAGACTCAAACCCCATCGAGCTGGTTTGGGATGAACTGGACAGAAGAGTGAAAGCAAAGCAGCTACAAGGTCCACGTTTATGGAACATCTGCAGCAGACATGGGAGAAGATTTGATTTCTGTTGCAGACAGAATGCAATAGAAATCATTCAGCATGTAGAAGAATGTAGAAAGTTATTACTGTTGTTGTTGCTATTATAAGACTTTGCAGGGACGGTTAATAGGGTGTGTTTTTTGATTTTTGTGGACCAAATCCTGATCCTCGACGATCACACCTCAGAAATATCCTGCAGAAAAACTTTACCTGAAAATAAAGTGAATTTCTTTTTTGTGTGTGATTAACAGAGAAATACTTTGACATGAAAAAAGTTCAATGCAAAGAAGGACTGGACCTCTACAAGAAGTTCCTTACACGAATGACAAGAATCTCCGAGTTCCTCAAAGTTGCAGAGGTAAGTCTTTAGCCTGTCAGGGACTGCAAAGGAGCGTGTGATCACTGAGATCAGCTGGCTCTTGTTTCTGTCTGATTTTCAATACGTTTCGGTTTGTTTGCCTTCAGCAAGTTGGAATTGATCGAGGAGACATCCCAGACCTGTCTCAGGTGAGCCTTCACACAAACACAGTCATTTAGTGCAGCAGATAACAGGACTCAGCGCTGCGCTTTTTATTACAGCTTTTTCCTGAGTAAAAGGTGGAGAAATTAATAAAGCACATGTAACTGTGGAGCCACCAAAATTGAAAGTAGTTGGAGCAATTCACTAAAACTTGCAAACATATGTGGAAATCCAGTATAATCTGTCACAGGTGTTTCATATATGAAGGTGAAATTTCACTCCAATGTTAAATGGTGATGTCACGAGATGACGCAGATAATGTTCTGAAGATTAATGAACAATCACATAAAATGATGAGAAAACTCTGAAAACCATCAGGTGCAAGAAGCAGCCAAAGCTACGCTGTGCTGCTGTTAGACAGAGTTACAGGCTAACATACATGAGCGGCACATTTTCAAGAAAACTCGCTGCATTATACGAGTGCAGTCACAGAAGTTTACAGTCGCAGCAGCATGATTGTGAATGATTGTACTTTCGTACAGTGATGCAGCAGTGGGCATGTTATTAAATGTGGCTGTTATTGTCCTTTCACAGCTGCTAACTCGCTGAAGCTTCAGTGCTAACAAGCTTTAACACCCACTGCTGTGCGCAGCTGTTGCATGTGTTGCATAGGGCTGGGCGATGTGGACCAAAAATCATATATCGAATGTCTATATGCAATATATATCTTTACATGTTTTCTACCCATAAAGGAAAAACAGAGTTCTTAGTCAAAGCTACGTGTGCGAGATGTCACATGCACACTCATGTACAGCTGCAGATGCACTTGAAAAATGACTCGGATACAAATTATTGGTCTTTATTAAATAATAATTCTTCTTGAATAAAATACAGTGATGGTGTTTTTCAGCCTTGTGAAAGGATTTTCAGTGTCGGTGGCAACGTTGTAACCTTGAAGCCTGATGCTGTTGACAGATTAGTCTGGCACAAAATCAGGAAGACGTACGGTCGTTGGCGTGTTCTCACTACAGTTTTATTGTCATTTGATATTTGATATCATATTTCTTTCTTATTTCAAATCAGCTGATTCAGTATTGCACTCAGCAGTGTCCAGTTGAAGCCAGTTGTTGAGCTGTACCGCCTCGACGACATTAGCCTCGTTTAAGCCAGGTTGTGAGAGCATCCTGCAGGGCTTCAGCTGTGTGCTGCCCGCTGTGGTCTGGAGACAGGCAGGTTTCAGTCCAGTCTTCCATGTATGGCTCACATGGACCACATGTCATCAGTGTGAAGTGAGACACTTTGTTGAGCCGGGCAGCGAGCTTCTCGGTAACTTGAGTAAACATTTTTGGCAGCAACTCTCAAAGTATCTCTGACTGGGTAACTGGTGTTTCAGCAGCTGTTCCACAGTTGAGATGGAGACCATGTCTTCAGCGATGGTCACTGCTTTAGTAATGTCACTCTCCCTCCCATAATCCACGAGTGTGTGAGTTTTATAACGCCGTTTGTTTCAGGTGCAGGAGGCTGGCAGGACTTTGCGCTCTGAGATACAGCACGCACTTTGTGGCGCTGGTGTAAATGGTGGAAAAGATGAGCAGTGCTCGAACCTTTTGTCAGGACACTTTATTCTGCTGCTGAAACTTTGAATCCAAACCATCTCCAAATATTCGACCAACCAGCTTCAATAGCTACCGTGTCCATCCTGTCGCCGCCTGCAGGTGAAGCGATGGGGGGGAGGCAAACGTGGATGAGAGAGCGGCTCCACAAGTATAATTACAACACAACATAAACGATGTGGATATAAATAATATTGTCATGTCTTATATCTCGTATAAAAGTATACCCCCTGTGGTTCAGGGGGGTGGCAAGCTCATCTTGTAACCGGAAGGTTGCCGGTTCGATCCCCAGCTCTCTCTGTCCGTTGTGTTCTTGGGCAAGACACTTCACCTACTGCCTACTGGTGCTGGCCAGAGGGGCCGATGGCGCGATATGTCAGTCTGCCCCAGGGCAGCTGTGGCTACAACCGTAGCTGCCTCCACCAGTGTGTGAATGTGAGAGTGAATGAATAGTGGCATTGTAAAGCTCTATATAAATGCAATCCATTATTATTATAATTATTATTATTATATTGATATTTTTTAGAAACTCAGTCTATCGCCCAGTCCTAGTGCTGCACTTACAGACAGGCTCACACCCACTCATGAATGCATGTCATGCAGAAACTAACGGTGTGAATCCAGGCTGTCTTATTGGATATCAGACCAGCGACTTATGTTTAAAAGTAGCTTTATTTGCAGGTTTCGTTTTCTTTCTGCACCTACATTAAATCCCAGTATGCTTTGCTCCACATGTGTTCCTAATATCTTGGCCACCTTTATTTTCTGTATTTCTCCTTTCTTCTGTTTCTCTTTCTTCAGTTTACAGTGTGTGTAAGTATCTGGCTTTTCTCTCTCCATCTCTGTATTCAAAGCTGTATTTTGACTCTTGGCAATTACTCGGCTTGTTTTCATGCTTTTTTTCCTCTACACAAGATCCTGTCAGGTTTTCTTCAGCATTTGAAATTGAATATGTGTCATGACATTCATGTTAGGCCCCAAGCAGTCTGCTGGATGCCCTGGAGCAGCACTTGGCGTCTTTAGAGGGAAAGAAAGTCAAAGATTCAACAGCAGCCAGCAGGTAGGTCTGTTTCCTGGTCCCTGCTAGCCCAGTGTTTGCTTCAGCGATTTGATGGCTCTGCACTGGCTGAGATCAAAAAGCATTATGCATGCTAGTCAGGTTGTAAGACACTTGTATCTTGAAATAATTCTTGATCTTCTTCTTCTGTTTGTCCCGTGATTAAGAGCTAGCACCCTCTCCAGTGCGGTCTCTTCCCTGGCCAACACCGGCATGTCTTTCTCCAAAGTGGACGAGAGAGAAAAGCAGGCTGCCCTGGAGGAAGAGCAGGCTCGCCTCAAAGCCCTGAAAGTACGTTTCAGCCTCACGTCTTAGATTCTCTTCTCCTTGATGCACGTGAGGCCAGAGAAGCAGCATCTGTAAGCATGTTGTGTAGAGCTGACATTCTGTGTTGTGTGGTTCAGACGTTGGGAGAAATTTGCTTTGGGTTCGTCTGTAGCAGCGACCCAGTTTGGTAGCTTTGCCTGTACTGGGAGTCTGGTAGTATACCAGTAGTAGTACCTCATTACCCGCTGAGGAAATTATGGAAATTATTGTCTTATTATTAGTCATTCAGTCCTGGTGGTGTTTGTGATGGGGCGTTTTTGCCTTTTGAAATGTTTGAATCTCTGTGACTGTATCACGACGCACCACAGCTGTAAAGGTTTACCTGCTGCGGCTGCTATAGTTAGGGTAACAGTAGGTAGATGTACAAAAACAATTAGCAAAGCAAATATTATGTGTGTGGCAAAAGAAATGATCTCAAATGAAACTGACAAATTAAATATTTGATTTTGTAATGTTAGGAAGTTCATTCTGCAGGCGCGATGGTTGCAGGTTTCCATTGGGGAGCGTTTCAACAAGTGCACAAAAAATGATATTTTGTTTGTTTTTGTTTTGTTCGTGTTTCTGGTTCCTTATGACTTAATTAAAAAATACTTTGGACTTACACACAACAAAGTCTTATTGGGTGTAACAAACACCAAATTTTACTTGTGCTGTTTTAAAAAAGAAAGATCATTATTGCTTCATCATCAAAAAAATGTTTAAATTGTTTTGTTCCCATTTCGTCATCGGATGTCGTTTATAGGGATGACATATATGCATATTTGCGAGGCCTATTATAGGTTATAAGTAGTTTGGCTCTCCTGGGCTGCTTCTCTCACTTTCTTCAAAAGAAACCCTGCAAAGACAAATTGTGTTTGGATCCAGATTAGCTTACGTTGCTAACACTCACATAATTATTTCAGGAACAGCGTCTGAAAGAGCGCCAAAAGACCCCCACTACAGCGACCACAGACTCCTCCCCCATCTCTCTGGATGGGACCATAGACTCCGCCCCTGTTCTTGACCCCTTCTCAACCACCAACTCGACCAGCAGGTGAGGACATAACCTGTGTCTCCTACTTTTATAACCAGGAAAATAAAACAAACAGCACAAAATAACTTAATTTCATACAATCACACACCATGAGGGGGTGATCCCCTAAGGCCTTAATCCCAGGCAGGGGCTGGGCAGAGGGGGAAAGTTCATTACAAACAGGTACTGAAAGCCAACCGACCCCAAGAACCGCCCACCTCCTTTGGTTTTTTTGGACTTGGGAGGGTGGCAGAATTCGATGGATTCGAGTCACTTCTTTCTCAATCTGAGGGCACACCTGCCTCCCACGTAGGACCCCAGATATTGTAACTCTCTCCATCCAGCCCCACACTTGCTCAGGTTGGCCATGAAGCCCACCTGCCACAAGGACTCCAGGACTGCGGCTATTCATAGTCTTCATCCAAGTATCACTATGGATAATAGCTTCATCCAGATGGGTGGTGGCATATGCAGCTTTCGGATTGGTCCATGAGGCACTGGAAAGTGGCAAGGGCTCCAAATAAGCCAAACGAATGACGAATTGCTACAGTCCACAAGGTGTGGAGAAGAATTTCTTTCCTTGGACTTGGAAGACAAGGGAATCTGCCGGTAGCCCTTGGTTTCTTCCAGCATCGTGAAAAAATCAAGCAGCACCTAACCCTCCAAGAGCTCTTCGACTGCCATACTGTGACACCTCCCTCACGTTGAGCTAGTCCACACTGTGAAGACACATCTTTCTTCACCACAGGAACTATGGGGCTACACCACGCACTGTGCGACTCTTCTGTTGTCCTCATCCCCAGCACAGCATCTGAACTGTTTGTCTCTTATGGTCAGTGTGGTGCAACCAGGCAGGGGAAAGAACAAATCTGCAAAATGCTTTTGCAGCAACATCCGCTCTTGGTCATCACAATGGAGACACAGAGTCAGTATCGGACAACCTGCCGTCACTGCTGAGCTCAGCGCAGACGATGCACGTTCCTAATGGTCGTGAGCACAACCCTACACAAGGCCCCACTGACCAACTGAACCTTGCTCTAATCTGTTTCTGTCTCTAACTGCAGCCTTAAGTCTGTACTTTTAGCCCCATATTTAATTTCTACTGGTGGCGAGGGATCCATAACCCCATGGCTCCTTACTGGAAGACTGTGTATCTCTCCTGGACCATTGGAGGGTGATGAAGTGCTGGCGATGTGGATCACCTGCTCTACCTCTGTACGTGGGCATTCTCTGCAGTAGTGTCCGCCCACACTTCCACCACTCCTGCCTCAAAGCTCATGCAGCTCCCAGTGAGCGGGGTGCAATGTCCATGGCCTCTGGGACTTGCAGAGAGACTGGTTAGTTGGTTCTCTGCTGGAGCTGGTTGAGTCTGGGACACGTAACGGGGCCACCTCCTCAGGGCTTTGACCGGCTGACTGCCGCTCTAGCAGGACCCCTGGCTGCGCTGACAGGTGTCCCGTGGCCAGCCTGATGTTGATGTCAAGGTTCTTCAGCTGGCTGCAGCGGACCCACTCCGCCATTCCCGTTCCACGAATTGCTCCAGGAAGGCTAGGTTCAATTCCCTGGTTTCTCCATTCATGGGGCCGGGCTGCAGCCACTTGGCTGCTGCATCATGAAGCCCTGTGACACATGTGAAGGGCTGACCCTCCAACCCCATCCAACCTCCCTGGAACCAGTGGCGGTGTTCCTTCAGTAAAAGCCTCAGCTGATCTAGGATCAGGATGTTAAAAGTGAACGCTGCCACCTGGGCCTCCCCTGACAGGTCTGTCGTCATGTGCCGGGTAGTTGGGTGCGACTGTAATAATAAATCCACAGATGGGTTTGTGGCTGATTCTTAGTGCTTGACTGAATGTTTGATGCTTTCTGTGCCTCAGCTCGCTCAGCTTGTTTTCTCCTCTCTGCTCACCGGGTCCCAGCATGCTTTGGAAATAGGGAGACATGATTAGAACATGGGCGCCATCTGTGTTGGCCATCCTTCCCTGGCTTTGTTGTAGTTCGTCCAGGCGATGGACTCGTTGGTCAGTCTGGTCTTCTGTCTCTCAGAAGCTGATGTTTTGCCCCTCTGGGATTCCTGCCCATTCCTTTCAGTGCCTCACTCATGTATTGATCCATGTGCCTGTTTATCTTAACCAGCGTGATGCGTGACAGCAGCTTTGATGTGGTACTGAGGAGGATTATTGTCAGGTAGTTTGATGGGACCAGCCCCTTCTGGGGATCCTTAGGGACAGGACTGTCCGGCCTTCAGCTAGCCATCCTCGTCCCACAGCAGCTGCCAGACATTTGTAGTGTACCGTTAGCGTCTTTAGCCAATAGGTGTGAATCTTATCAGGGCTCGGTGTTCTCCAGCTCTTCCTACTGGAGACCGTTTGTTAGATGTCCGCTCTGTGATGGTTACTGGATCCTGTTCAGGAAGGTTGATGGAGGGCGGGCCCTAACCCGGGCAGAGACACTAACTCTTACAACTTCATACAATAGAAACAATTTTAATATTGCATATCCTGTATATATTACCCCGTGACAGGACTTGCACTTCAAATTCTGACTACACCCACACATCAGCTACAAAGTGCTGTTTTACTTTATTATTTTCTTTGCTCAGAGTTCAGTTTATTCTTATTTTAGATGGTTGTTTATTTAGCTGTGTGAAGAGTTGCAAATAAGAATTTCATTGCCCTGCGTAACCACTTGTGCATATGGCAATAAACACACACACACACACACACACACACACACACACACACACACACAGTAAAACCCAGTTACTGTTAAGATGAAAAACAAAAACACCTCAGTTTTAACAGAAAATGTAACTTTTTCCTCAGGAAGTGGATGATTGTTTTTATTTATTTCATTGATTGGTTTTCCTGCTCGTTCTTTCCAGCACCTTCAGCGCAGCCAGTGACCTGCTGGACCTCCAGCCGACCTTCCAGCAGCCTCTCTCCACCGCCACCAACATATGGGGAGGTGAGGACACCTTTCTGCTTGGAAACACTTCAGCCTACACAGTTACCACATTAAGACACATGTCACACAGTTATAATTCAATTGGTAAATGGTAAACAGACTGGTTCTTATATAGCGCTTTTCTACTCTGTCCGGGCACTCAAAGCGCTTTATACAGCTAATTCATTCACCCAATCACACCCATTCACACAAGCACTTCTAAGCTTAAGTGCTGAGTATCTAACATTCATACACATTCACACTCCGATGGATGCATCGAGAGCAACATGGGGTTAGTATCTTGCCCAAGGATATTTGGCATGCAGACTGGAGCAGCCTGGGATCGAACCACCGACCTTCTGGTAAGTGGCTGATCCGCTCTGCCACCTGAGCTACAGCCCAATTCAGTTCAATTCAATTCAATTTTATTTATATAGCGCCAAATCACAACAAAAGTCGCCTCAATGCGCTTTATATTGTACATTAGATCGCACAATAATAGATAATAAGCACACACTGTCCAACTATCCTGTACTGATATTCTAAACATCACCACTGGTGTGGCTCAGGACGTACAGTGGTGTACACATCTGTACGTGCCTGACGTATACATCAGAGTGATTGTTAGAAAAATACTTTCAAACATTGAATGAATGTTTGAGTTTCAGTGGTTTAAAAGGGCTCTGCAGTAAAATGTGCTTTGAGTGCTCAGTTTGAATACAAAAACTCTATAAGTACAGTTTTCATATTTACCTTTGACCATGAATTTAGACGAGAGGAACTGAGTACAAGCTGAGAGAGTTCGTCTGTGATTTATAGACGTTTGAGAAATGTCAGAATATTTTATTAATCCATAAGGTAATTATATGGGTCACATCGTCCTGATGCTCAATCATCCAGCTAAGTAAATCCCCAGAAGTTGATTCTGTTCATCCGGACATTTTCAGTGGGAGAAACGACTTCTTCAGTCTCAGCTGACTGCAGGTTTCCAACCTTATAAGCAGGACATTTACATACTGACTGAAACCAGCACCACCGAAGGAGCCATGGGCTGGGAGGTCACCTTCATCATAATTATAAAAATTCAACAACCACTGATCAATGGCCATGAGTACCATTCACACAGAGTTGGGGAATGGCTGCAATCACAGCATGTTTCCGTTTCTCCCGCTGAAAACGCTGCGTCCAGATGAACATGTCGACATTACCACCGCTGCTGAAGTGAAACGCAGCGAGGGGGATGTGGAGCACACTGTTGGTTTCCTGATGATTGTAAATGGAATAGATGGTAACATTAGTGGACACGTGCAAGATTATTACAACTCAGGACTAAGAAGAAACAATGTTTTAAAGTTGTATTTCTTTTCAGATGTTTTGAGATGCATTTGTCTGTCATAGCGAGTCGCACAGCTCACAAGAACATGACTGGAGTTCCCTAAACAGCAATAATTTATATAAAATTGCTTTTACTACCCTTGTGTTTGTAATTTGTTGTCCTGTGTGTCTGTGAGGTAACTGCCTGTTGCCTGTGCGAGAGACGGCTACAGTATATTTATCCAGCCATCCTCTTTGGCTTATCCTTATCAGGATTGCAGGGGAGCCTATCCCAGCTACCATAGGGAAGAGGCAGCGTTACGCCATGGACTAACAGGGCTACCCTACATTACCAGAAGCACCCATCCAGATATATTCATTCATGTGTTCACTTCCATGGCCACAGGTTAATAAAGTGCGTAAGCATCCAGACTGTGAAAGAACAGGATCTCAGGATCTGAATGAAGTCCACTGTGGTACCGTGACAGGATACCACCTGTGAAACAAGTATTACAGAGTCAATTAGTGGTATTGGGAACTACATTATTACTAGAAAGCTGCTTGGGGCTTACTGTGATGCATATTCCTACTCCTTTTATAAGTTATTTATGATGATCTTATTTATTTTTAGAGGTCAAACTATAAACTAAAAACCATGAATTTCACACCCGAGCCTCAACACGCACGGCCTGGTACCAAACGACTCATGGACCGGTACCGGCCCGGGGTTGTAGGAGATGCCTGGAGCGGCTTGTTCCACTCCTGCAGCTGCTTGGTGCTCTCACTGTTCTTTCATTGATGTATTTTTCCTGGTCTCATATCTTCATCATCTTCTCTTATTGCATGTGTGCTGTTGCTGCTGGGAGTCAGACTCTTTCTGTGGGCCGTGCCCTTCCAACACCACTGCTCTGTTCCACTCTGAGCCTGCTGTAGCTGGTCTATTCACAGGTAAGCTCAGCCTGTTCAAAGTGTTACAACTGTGATTTTGGACTACTGGACAAAAACTCTACACTAACATTTCAGTGCGTTGTGATTAAAGTAATATGAGATGGAACTAGACTCCTCCTCCTGCCCTGGGCTCTGCTTTGGGGCTTTAATCTGGCCTGTGATGACAAGCAGATCCACTCCAGTGAAATACTATAAATAGCACAGTAACAGCAAGTATAATGAAGTGTGGAAAAACAGATTCAGAGCACATGTGACAGAGCAGGGTGAGAATCCGCTGTGAGCCCAAACGTGATATTAACATATGGTTCATGCACATGTACATTAATGTATTAGCACTTTTGAACTGTCAGTGTGAAATGCAGCAGACAGTTGTGCATGTATATGTTGATCGTCACCCGTTGGGACTCATCATTAATGTTTGAATTCTGATAGAATTTAGTGTTTTTCCTCAGCAGCGTTTACAGCCTCCCCAGCTCCGAACCTGCGAGGCATCAATGCAGAATTTGACTCAGTGTTTGGCAACAACACTAATGCCAACAACTTGGATTCCACAGGTAAGTTTTTATTGATACAACTGCCATCTAAATTTAGTGGCAGACATTAGGAAGATAGATCGATGACGTAGTTGATGTACTAGTCAACCACAGCAATACTTAGATTTTCTTTGTCTTATACAGCGGATAAATAAGTATTCAATACCTCACCAGTTTTCTAAGATATGATATTTTTAAAGCTGCTAGTGACATGAAATTTTCACTAGATGTCACAACAACCCAACCAATCCACACATGCAAACAAATCAAACCATAGCTGTCCAAAAATGAGCTTATGGGTAATAACGAGAACTTACTAAGGAGCTTCGGAAAAATGCAACTGGGCTATTTTAGGATTCTTGAAAACGTTTCCCCTCTCATCCAAGAAGCTTCTTCAGTTTTTAAATCACGTGGTGCAGAGAGTGGGAATCGGGAAACGAGACAGTTATTGACCCACTGTTGATCATGTGCAACATCATATAGACACGTAGACCCAAGGTGTGAGTCATTATTAGCATCGGTTTCTGCTGAAACCATTGTGAGACCTTGCCTCACCCTAAGAGCATCGTATCGTAAAGATGGTGCAGATGTACCGCTGAGTCTTGTCATGGTGGCTCTTCTGTATTATACCATGACCTGACCGAGAACCTACACAGATCAAGAGAAATGATACAAAGAAATGGAGGAACTCCATCAGTAATTAGAAAACAATCCTGCCACTTAGTGCAAATTTACATCAGCTGCTCAGTCCCAACTGATGGTGTATAAAAAGGTCTCTTTGTACCATGGTGTCACACATGGAATACCCCTCGATGGGGAAACCAGGGAGCTCTCAAGATCTTTGCAACCTTATTGTTACAAAATACAGTCATAGCATTGGTTACAGAGGAACTACTGAAGGATCCAGTGTGGAAAGAACATAATTTCACCATAAACCGGCCACGACCAGGATTTCAGACAGAGAATTATCAGTTGTTCAAGAGCCAAGGCCCAGTTGTGAAGAGCTGCAGAACTACCTGGAATCAGCAGGTACAGTTGTTTCAACGACAACAATAAGTACGCAACCACCGTGGCCTAAATGCACATTTACCAAACAAGACTCCATCGCTGAAGAAAAAATATGTTGAAATGCGTTTAAATGTGAAAGCATTTAAAGTCTTCTGAACAACATTTAGACAAGTCTGTGAAATACTGGGAGAGTATCTTGTCAGATGAGACCAAAATTAAACTCTTTGGGAAATGATAAGAATTTAGCCATTCCAAGTCCATTATCGACTTGATTCCTTATTGATTTTCTTATCAGTTGTCAATGGTTTCTTTTTGGCTCCATTTTCAGAGTCATCATCATTGCTAAGCAGCAATAAAGAAATTACATTCATGCAAATTAAATTCATGCTGTGGGTCAAATGTTTGAGGCAATTCCCCCCATTAGACCAACCATTAGAGAAAAAATTACCAGTAATCATCCCACAGATGTAATATTATCTACAGCTACTCTTAGTACCATTGATGTTAAGTTAGACTCTTTTTCTCCAATTGATCTTTCTGAGTTAACTTCAATAATTACTTCCTCCAAACCATCAACCTGTCTTTTAGACCCCATTCCTACAAAACTGCTCAAAGAAGTCCTGCCATTAATTAATTCTTCGATCTTAAATATGATCAACCTATCTCTAATAATCAGCTATGTACCACAGGCCTTCAAGCTGGCTGTAGTTAAACCTTTACTCAAAAAGCATCTCTAGACCCAGCAGTCTTAGCTAATTATAGGCCAATCTCCAACCTTCCTTTCATATCAAACATCCTTGAAAGAGTAGTTGTCAAACAGCTAACAGATCATCTGCAGAGGAATGGTTTATTTGAAGAGTTTCAGTCAGGTTTCAGAGCTCATCACAGCACAGAAACAGCTTTAGTGAAGGTTACAAATGATCTTCTTATGGCCTCTGACAGTGGACTCATCTCTGTGCTTGTGCTGCTAGACCTCAGTGCAGCGTTCGATACTGTCGACCATAATATCCTATTAGAGCGATTAGAACATGCTGTAGGTATTACAGGTACTGCACTGCAGTGGTTTGTATCATATCTATCTAATAGACTCCAGTTTGTGCATGTAAATGGAGAGTCCTCTTCACACACTGAGGTTAATTATGGAGTTCCACAGGGTTCAGTGCTAGGACCAATTCTGTTTACATTATACATGCTTCCCTTAGGCAGCATCATTAGAAGACATAGCATACATTTACACTGCTATGCAGATGACACCCAGCTCTATCTGTCCATGAAGCCAGATAACACACACCAATTAATTAAACTGCAGGAATGTCTTAAAGACATAAAGACCTGGATGGCCGCTAACTTTCTTTCTTTTTTTTTCTTTTCTTTTTTTAAAACGTATGTTTATTTGTTTTTTCAACAGTATCAACACCAACATAAAATGAACGTATGGCAGTCATTAAAATAATAATAATAATAATAATAATAATAATAATAATATTATTATTATTATTATTATTATTATTATTATTATTATTATTATTATTATTAATAGTAATAACGATAATTGAAGTGTTAATCCTAAAAGATTCCAGATAAATGCATAGTTAAATAAATTAAGATAGCAAACCATACAAATAAATACAATTTTCAACTTTTTTACAACTTTCTTCCATTTGTGCAACATCTCTAAAGTTAGAAATATCCTGTCTCAGAGTGACGCTGAAAAACTAGTTCATGCATTTATTTCTTCCAGGCTGGACGACTGTAATTCATTATTATCAGGAAGTCCTAAAAACTCCCTGAAAAGCCTTCAGCTAATCCAAAATGCTGCAGCAAGAGTCCTGACAGGGACTAGAAAGAGAGCAGATTTCTCCTGTTTTGGCTTCCTGTTAAATCCAGAATTCAAAATCCTGCTCGTCACATACAAGGTCTTAAATAATCAGGCCCCATCTTATCTTAATGACCTTGTAGTACCATATCACCCTATTAGAGCACTTCGCTACTAGAATGGCTTAGCCAATCACCTGATCTAAATCCAATTCAAATTCTATGGGAAGAACTAAAGTTCGGAGTTCATAGGAACGTCAGGATTTGAAGCCTGTTTTTGTGGAAAACCACACCTGAGCAATACTTTGACGAGCTTCTTTACAGGATGTGTCTTGAAGCTTTCGGGTTGTTACCAACATCTGGTGAGCATTTCATGTCAATAGTGCCTTTAGAAATATATTTATCTAGGTGATGTCTGCAGTACTTATCTTACCCGCTGGGTATTCTGTGGAAAATGAAACTGATCTTTGAAATTAAGATTGTCCTAAAATCTCAGTAGTGGGTAATGTTGTAGAATCAGTAAGTGATCAAGTTTTTGGTGGAAATATTTTTTTTTAGATCAGTGTCAGTTTAAACACGACATCAGTTTCAGGTTTCTTTAATGGGCGAATCACATTTTTAACCATGAAATGAGCTCACTGTGCTCATTACAATAGAGTAAGACAACTTCACAGACAGGACTTGGTAAAAATATGACACATGACACAAATGTGTACTTTTGTGTCATGTGCTGCTGTCGTAAACATGTTTACCTTTAGCGTGTGTGCTGTCTGTTTTATATCAAAAATGAAAAGCAACATTTACGTTTTAACCAGTGGTGCAGTGTCATTATTGTAACTAATGAGAAGCACTGGTCCCAGTATTGAACACTGTGTGCCACTGCGACAGACATTTGATTGAGGTTAATAACTACTTTACACTAAGCCTCAGCTATACCAGTTTATCATCATTAACTTGTCAGAATAATGTTTGTACATGCATTGAATCATTTTCACCCTCGTTGTGCTCACAATCTCACAACCTCCACCATCACCCCCATCCTTCCTTTTCCCCCGTCCTGGGTCAAACACCCGTCCTGGGCTTTGCATGTCTGGGTGAGTTGGACCAACACACATTATTCTCACTGTCTTCATCATTTTTTTAAGGTCCCTGCTTCTTGCCTCATCCTGACTCAGCGCCCTCTCTCTTTCTGTTTGTGTGCGTATGTACACCTCGTGTCTTTACTATGTCCTCGTTACCTGTTCTTGGCCCCCCAACCTGTCACCCCTCCCTTACCTTCCTTTCCCTTTGTCCTGCCCCAATTTGATTAAGATGTTTTAGGTGGCATCCTAAAACCTACAGTGGCATCCTCACCACATCAGCGCATGACTTTAAACAGCCAGCAGCCCCACCCCAAGCTGGTATGTGATGATCTGGATTCGTCACTCGCTAATCTTGTTGGCAGTAAGTTTTTCTCCTTTTATGTCTGCTTGTTTTCCCCCAAGAATTCAGAATATAGTTAAATTACACACATTGCTGTACAAGATCAATGTATCCAACCCAGATAAAGAGTGAAAAATGTTTTTTCTAATATGAGTTGTCCTACCATTGTGACTCATGCTGGATGAATAAAAATGCCTCGTACATACATTGTAGATAGCTTTAGCTATGTTTCCTCTACTTGTTCTTCCGCACTGTTCCCAGCTCAAGCTCACATTTACAGTCTCAGCTGATCTTAACTCAGCTCCTGAGACTTTTCCAGAAGTCTGAATTTTCATCGTTGGACACGTTTGTCTCTGGATGTTTTCTGAACTTGTCAAATTGTTAGTGAGGAAAAACAAATGCTTTTACTTTGACAGAGTTTTTGTGTCACTGTTGTTATTGGCAGCAGCCATAGTAGCAGCAGAAGTATACCTAAAAAGATGTCAGTTTAGACCACAGCTGTAAAAGTAGCACACCACAGATAACTTTAGCTCTGGGTCAAATCTGAGGCAGCCAGGTCTTTGCTACTTTCACTCCTTACATTTCCTTTTGGCTGTACTTTCCCCCTTTTTAAAGTTAAAGTATGTCATTGTAAAGGTTTGAAGACTATAACATCAGCTTTTTCCCCATAAAAACTATTTAAAAACCAAATAGATGAATAAAATGGTTTCATGCTATACATTCATTATTTGACTTCTGCTTTCTTCAGATCTAGGAATTGGGAACGGCAGAGCAAAGAAGTAAGTGCGCTTCAGTCGTGTTGAACTTAACTTCCCTGGTAATGCACTATAAACCTGACGAGCGTTTCCTTTATCTCTATAGTGATCTTCACTGGAATCAGTCGGATGAGAAGAAGCTCACTGGTGGAACCAACTGGCTGCCCAACACAGCTCCTTCCACCACCTGGAACCCTGCAACCATGGTGAGGCTGCTGTTCCTGCTCAACCAGCATCACACATATTTGTTATAAAGTGTGTGAATGGGTGGATGACTGGAAGTGTAAAGCGCTTTGGGGTCCTATGGGACCAGTAAAGCGCTATATAAATACAGGCCATTAAAGAGGTTACAGTAGAAATGAGCCATAAGAAAGGAAATGGGTGGATGTGCTGGAGGGTAACAACTTGGTATTTACCAACTGATGTCAGGAAGAAAGGAGCCAATAAACTGAGTGCTGACTGAGCAGGAGGCTCGTTGTTGTGACATCGTTGGCAAATAAAATCTATTTAGCTGTTCATCAAATTGTGATGGTCTCACACACACTGACACACTGGGGCGATTGTGGCTCAAGAGTTGGGAGTTCACCTTGTAATCGGAAGGTTGCCGGTTCGAGCCCCGGCTCGGACAGTCTCGGTCGTTGTGTCCTTGGGCAAGACGCTTCACCCGTTGCCTACTGGTGGTGGTCAGAGGGCCCGGTGGCGCCAGTGTCCGGCAGCCTCGCCTCTGTCAGTGCGCCCCAGGGTGGCTGTGGCTACAATGTAGCTGCCATCACCAGTGTGTGAATGGGTGGATGACTGGATGTGTAAAGCGCTTTGGGGTCCTTAGGGACTAGTAAAGCGCTATATAAATACAGGCCATTTACCATTTACACACACACTCAGACTCACACTCACACTGACACACACACACACTCAGACTCACACTCACACTGACACACACACACACACACACTCAGACTCACACTGACACTGACACACACTGACACTGACACACACACACTGACACTGACACACTCAGACACACACTGACACACACACTGGTTCATCCCAAACACAAACTTAACAACATAGTGTAGCTGTACAGTGCAGCGAGGAGTGCTCAGACCTCTACACTGGAGAGACCAAACTGCCACTTCATAAACACACAACACAGAAGAGCCACCTCCACGGGACAAGACTCAGCTGTACAGCTGCATCTAAAGGTCAAAGGTCACTCTTTCGAGGACACCAGTGTTCACATGTTGGACAGAAAAGACAGATGGTTTGAAAGAGGAGTGAAAGAAGCATCTACAGTGGGGCAAAAAAGTATTTAGTCAGCCACCGATTGTGCAAGTTCCCCCACCTAAAATGATGACAGAGGTCAGTAATTTGCACCAGAGGTACACTTCAACTGTGAGAGACAGAATGTGAAAAATAAATCCATGAATCCACATGGTAGGATTTGTAAAGAATTTATTGGTAAATCAGGGTGGAAAATAAGTATTTGGTCAATAACAAAAATACAACTCAATACTTTGTAACATAACCTTTGTTGGCAATAACAGAGGTCAAACGTTTACTATAGGTCTTTACCAGGTTTGCACACACAGTAGCTGGTATTTTGGCCCATTCCTCCATGCAGATCTTCTCGAGAGCAGTGATGTTTTGGGGCTGTCGCCGAGCAACACGGACTTTCAACTCCCGCCACAGATTTTCTATGGGGTTGAGGTCTGGAGACTGGCTAGGCCACTCCAGGACTTTCAAATGCTTCTTACGGAGCCACTCCTTTGTTGCCCGGGCGGTGTGTTTTGGATCATTGTCATGTTGGAAGACCCAGCCTCGTTTCATCTTCAAAGTTCTCACTGATGGAAGGAGGTTTTGGCTCAAAATCTCACGATACATGGCCCCATTCATTCTGTCCTTAACACGGATCAGTCGTCCTGTCCCCTTGGCAGAAAAACAGCCCCATAGCATGATGTTTCCACCCCCATGCTTCACAGTAGGTATGGTGTTCTTGGGATGCAACTCAGTATTCTTCTTCCTCCAAACACGACGAGTTGAGTTTATACCAAAAAGTTCTACTTTGGTTTCATCTGACCACATGACATTCTCCCAATCCTCTGCTGTATCATCCATGTGCTCTCTGGCAAACTTCAGACGGGCCTGGACATGCACTGGCTTCAGCAGCGGAACACGTCTGGCACTGCGGGATTTGATTCCCTGCCGTTGTAGTGTGTTACTGATGGTGACCTTTGTTACTTTGGTCCCAGCTCTCTGCAGGTCATTCACCAGGTCCCCCCGTGTGGTTCTGGGATCTTTGCTCACCGTTCTCATGATCATTTTGACCCCACGGGATGAGATCTTGCGTGGAGCCCCAGATCGAGGGAGATTCTCAGTGGTCTTGTATGTCTTCCATTTTCTGATGATTGCTCCCACAGTTGATTTTTTCACACCAAGCTGCTTGCCTATTGTAGATTCACTCTTCCCAGTCTGGTGCAGGTCTACAATACTTTTCCTGGTGTCCTTCGAAAGCTCTTTGGTCTTGGCCATGGCGGAGTTTGGAGTCTGACTGTTTGAGGCTGTGGACAGGTGTCTTTTATACAGATGATGAGTTCAAACAGGTGCCATTCATACAGGTAACGAGTGGGGGACAGAAAAGCTTCTTACAGACGACGTTACAGGTCTGTGAGAGCCAGAGATTTTCCTTGTTTGAGGTGACCAAATACTTATTTTCCACCCTGATTTACGAATAAATTCTTTACAAATCCTACCATGTGAATTCA
This sequence comes from Maylandia zebra, assembly GCF_041146795.1. NCBI lineage: Eukaryota > Metazoa > Chordata > Actinopteri > Cichliformes > Cichlidae > Maylandia > Maylandia zebra. The sequence goes on along the minus strand of NC_135176.1, from coordinate 955,332 downwards.
TGGATTTTTTTTTTTCACATTCTGTCTCTCACAGTTGAAGTGTACCTCTGGTGCAAATTACTGACCTCTGTCATCATTTTAAGTGGGGGAACTTGCACAATCGGTGGCTGACTAAATACTTTTTTGCCCCGCTGTATGTCCACTGTGAGCGACCATCTTTGAACAGAGGGCGGGGCTTACCACACCAACTGTCTGCCATCTATAATCCAGTTTTGAGATCCTCCCCAGACGCCTTAACGCCCACTCGCATCCTGGGCCATCTGACCTCAGGAAATCACATGATAGGGTGGGGCCAGGTTTCACAATGAGCTCACCTGAAACCTTGGCTGATTGGGACCCACACCCGCTTTCACACCTCGGCTCATGTGATTAGGTGGAGGATCAATAGGGGGTCCATTGTCCCTCTCGAGGGGGACTGTCCACCATTTGACCCTAGAACTGAAGAAGCTTCTTGGATGAAACATCTTCAAGCCACTTAAAGAAGTCCAGACGCTTTTCTTTCTGAGCTCCTTAGACTACGATGACTGAGAACCCTCACAGACATCTGCATGCCGAAGTATCCTTGGGCAAGACACTCGCCTCTGACATGATCCTGGTATGTTAATCTGAGTGTGAATGTTGGATATAAACCACTATAAACACACATAGGGTGTAGAAAGTGCTCCGAGTGCTGGAGTAGAGTAGAAAGGTGCTTTATGAGAAGAAATGACATCGTTCTGCAGAAGACACGGGAAAGATGATCCTGTAATTCCCAAACTGCACGATGTACTCTCCCTGCACTCCACCTCCAGCCTGATGGCTCACAGTCAGAGCGTCCTCTGTCACAGGGTCCTCCGTCACAGGTGCAGACGTGTTGTGAAGTGTGGGCTGATCTTTAATCCGTCCAGTTTTAACAGGAGGGATCAAAGTGGTCCCTGCGTGTGACATACAACGAAAAACAAACATTTTTTTACCCAAATACAGAACGTTTCTGGGAATCTTGACTTAAAAAGAAGCTATTAAAAGAAATGTATGAAAATACTGTTGCACGCTGTAGTTGGAGTTACATGAAAAGAAGCAGGAGAAAGTGATTTAAAGATTAGCGTTGCTAATGTTTGTAAGATATGAACACAATACTGTTAGAGACCCACCCAGCCTATTTACCGTTACAGCACGACAGCGGCACACATGAATCAAATCAATGAAACCTGTTCACTCATGATTTAGCTCGTCACGAACTGTTCAACCAATCGATGGACGCCAGCAAAGTAAGATGTATTTCTCTTACTCTGCCACTATGACCTGTTTCCACTCCACACAAACAAGCTACTCATGTAGAAGCTGCAGTCCCGAGTTCGCTGGGAGCAACAATCCCACTGCAATTTCTCCTGGAAGTACAAATTCTAGTTTTTCTTCTTTTTCCTCCCCTAACTAGTCTCAGTGTTTGTCCTACAGACACTGTTCATACCTCAAAACAAAAACACTGAAACGTCCATAGCACCAGAGCCTAATTATAAGCTATAATTAACTTAAATGTATATTTTTAACTTTAACCTCCTAGGACCTGCGTCCACATATGTGGACACCACATTTTGGGTTATTTAGACCAAAATACTCGATCTTGCTCTACGAGGGCCTGATATCCACTTACGAGGATGTTATACTGGTACTGTTCTATCGAAATTTTAAATGAATATCCTCAGATGTGGCTCTGATTTTTCTTAGAACAAAAATTAGGTAAAAAAAAAAATCGGGTAGTTCTTTGTTTTTAGATTCGTTAGGTCCCAATCAGCCCAAATATCACAGAGATATTAAAAATGCTGCTGTGGAAGAGTTCAGGTCTTAGGAGGTTAAATTTTATTGAAATATATCTTAAAACTCAAACGTAAAAGTCGTCACAAAACAGTAGTAATTACTAAACATGTCCATCACTACACTGGTAATCCAGGGGAAATGTCTGGGATGTTTAAATGCTCACACCTGAAAACATCTTCATCATATTTCAGTGAAATTTGTAAGATGTGATGTTTGTGGTGACACAGAAAATCAACAACATTTTAGTTTCTGAGAATAAAGCGTAACATGCTGTTCAATAGAATAAACATAGCAGCTCAGCCTGGTGAGTTGATGCACTGAGCTCAGCTGTGTCCTGCTTTATGTGCTTCAGGCTCCAGCATGGATTTGTAAGCTAATATTCCTAAATTACCTTAAATATTTGGCAACTTCATCAGTAACGTATGTGAGACGGGTCAGTATGAAGTGACAGAGCGACTGTGTGAGCTGGACAAGGACTTCACTGCTAGCTGATGTCCTTGTTATAGAGAAATGATCATCTCTTTGTGTCTTACTGCAGGCACCATCTGCTGTGGCTTTCCCTGCAGCCACACCAGCGGGCATGTTGGCATATGCAATGGTAAGTCTGCTGGTCGCACACTTTAAGGCAGGGACCCATTTCACAGTGAGCAGTAATGACTGTGGAGTCTGAGGTGAGAATTTATTGAAGATGATTTTAGAAGGAAGAAATCTGAGAATATGTGAGGACAGCTGGCTTTGTTTATCGGAGTCGCTTTTGGAGACGGATTAATTTACATGATGACTGGATGAATGAATAAATGCTATGTAAATTAATACTTATCATCTCTTTTTCCCCATCAGCCTCCCCGAATGGGCTCCATGATGATCACACAGCCTACTATGATGTATACTCAGCCTGCGATGAGGTCACCCAACCCCTTTGGGCCCAATCCTGGTGCTCAGGTAACCAATGTCTGCGTCTACAGTATACGACTCGTCTGCGTCAGTGTCCACAATGTTCCTATAATTATTATCTCTAAGTTCAAGAGGTCGATTAAGCAGAGCGGGTTGTTGTAGTCAACAGTCAGTACTTCACACTTGGCTGGACTAGTTTCCACGTCTCCTTTAAACCATGATGGAAGCACAGACGTGTGCTACATGCGCTGGAGTTTGTTTGTACTTTAGCTGCAAATTTGGTTTGTAATAGATTTTTTTAAACTTTGGCTGCATTGTCAACACACAAGAGTTTGTGTTACTAATCCTGCAGACAGTTA